>NC_045603.1:607500-907500 GCF_009762305.2 Zalophus californianus | reverse complement strand
GAGAAGCTGCAGCCTGGGGAGGACACACTCACAGGAGCAGACACCCAGCCCCCCAATCTGAATTCAAACCAAGGAAAGCACAGAGGTCAGGGTAGCTGGGAATGAGAGCAGTCCAAGAGCACTTGGGAACCCACACTCCAGTGCTTTCTAAGTGGCTGGACGCAAACACCAGCACCTTGCTTTTCCATAGAACACACAATGCACAACCTGGAGGTTTTACTTTTCGGTTTGGTTTTTAATGCTTCTCTCCAGAGTAGCCGCTGCTTTGGACCCTACGCAGGCCCTTCCCTGAGGACCCCAAGGCCGGCAAGGGCGCCGTGCCTGCCTGGGGCATCCAGAGGGCAGCAAAGAGAGGGCCATGCAGCTCTGGGGTGGCCAGAGCTCCCACCTGCCCGGAAGGGGCAAACCAGTGCTTCTCTCCTTTCCCCAAACCACGGCCCTACAGAACTTCTCTCAATTAGAGTCAAATTAACTGCCAGAAACATGGCAAAAAAGACATCCAAAGCTCAAGTCCACACTTCTTACAGTTATATTCAACAAGCATAAGATTTCTCTGTCAAATGCTACTAAGTACCCAGTCTCCCACGTCTGTCCTCATCTGGCGTCTGGACAGCGGGAGGGCACCTACCAGGGATGCCCCTGCGTTAACTGAGCTGTGGACCCGATCCTCCATCTCATCATTAACTAACAACTTATTAGGTGTGCACGTGCCCTGGGCCACGCACACATAAATGACCCAAATGGCCAAGAGGACGAGGCTGGTATCAAGACCAACAAAGCACACCAGCCTCTCTTCATTAGAGGCCATTCTCCTCCATAAATAAAGAGCAGCACCCACCAAAGAGCAACAAGAGAGCGCGCTCTGGGAAAACGTAATCCCTCCAAGGGAACGAGAAGGCTACAACTCGCTGAGTCCCTCCTTCTGGCCTGTTGCCCTCTCCAGTGCCCACCTCGTCTGGTTAACCCCCCAAAAAAGGCAGCATGGAACAGTGAGGAACCAGAGAAGGATTTCATCAGAAGAGCAGCTACTCGAGGAAAAGGCACCACTCAGAACAGAAAAAGGCCTATAACAGCACAGTCGAAGCGTTGATTTTTCTTGGAAGGCAAAGGCAAAAAGGGAGCAGATGGGATTTCCTCTCCAGACTTGACTTTTCTCTAACTTCTGCAGTTTCGTATCATTTCTATGTTAGAAAAACATTCTCATGAAAGCGATGGAGACAAGACCAACAAGGACGGGCACAACTCAGACCTTGGAGTAACGCTCACATAACCCTGTGGCTGCCAGCCACACCGACGCTGGGACCCTCACAGGCAGAAGCGCTAAGCAGCACAGCGACCCCGCCCGACTCCGCCCACGCCGCCCAAGGCAGAGCACAGCACCCCTCCCGTCCGCCCCCCACCAGCCCACCCCCCACCTCCCGCACGCTCCCGAGGAGCAGGGCCGCCAGACCAGCCACACCTCAGGCCACGGCTTCAGGACAGTAAGACTAGTGGCTGGCAAGCCCGGGCCACCCCAGCACCTGCCAGGACAATCCACTGGGGGATCCGACCACGGATTACCCACTGGCTAAGGGTGGCTGGGAGGTCTTCCAAGAGTGGGGCTGTGGCCCCAAAACATCAAGGTCCCCCAAAGTCTGGGCAACCCGGCCGGCACGGCCACAAACCCTTACCCAGGTACATCTCTGATCTCTGCTCCAGAGTGAGGCAACAGTTTGTTCCTAAATTAGAAAAAGAAAAAAAAACACACGGGCCAGACTACACCTTTGGTACCTGGTTTAGCCACATCACCCGCTTTGAAATACTTAGGTCCAAAGCATGAGTTTTCTCCTCCAATCAGGCCTGGTCACCCGAGACCCGCAAGCACCCCTGCTCTCCAGCTGGAAGTGCTTTCTCCTGCGAATGGCCTAGCAGCCCCCAGCCCAGCCCCTCGTCAGCACCCTGTCAGGAGCAGGTCACCACGTGGTGCTGGGCACAGAGAATTGAGCACACTGCACTTCTGGCTCCTCAATTTGTTAGGTCACATTTTTTTCCTTTCACTTACTTCGATTACAGTAAAGCTAAAATTTTTAGGGCTCTTCAATAGAAGCTCTTGATGTAAATCTCACACTTTCTGCCCCACAGGTAGAAATGCAAGTAAAACTACCTTTTTAAAAAGTCTAGCTGACCGATTTGCAAAGAGACACCTTGGTTCTGTGTTTTTTCTGGATATGAGGAACAAGCACTTTTATTCACTCTGAATTCACCGATAATACAATGAGTGTATACTGCTCTATAAGATTCCATTTCGGGAAAAAAATCATTACTTCTAATTCTTTTTTCTTAAAAAAGAATTTGAGAGAGAGAGACTGCATGCGCAGTGGGAGGGGAAGACAAGCAGACTCCCCGCTGAGCGTGGAATCTGACATGGGGCTCATTCCCAGGACCCACGAGATCATGAGCTGAGCCGACATCAAGAATCGGACACTCACCTGACTGAGCCACCCAGGCGTCCCTACTTCTAATTCTCAAGAGATACTAAGTGCTTACTGTCTTGGGAGAAGACAGTGTTCTGACACACCCCACTACGTCGTGCAACCTAACGAGCGAGCTTGACGCAACTCGTGACACGTTAAAACCAAACTACACTGTTTAATCACAACACGCTGGCAGGCATGAGTTCCTTCACATCACAGCTACACAGAAAACAACACAAAAAGCTAATATTCAATACGTTCAAGATATCTTTTACTTCTTCGTAATTAAAATACCCCGCAAGTCTGTCACCCGGTCTGTAAGGCGAACAGGTTCCCTTTCCAGGGGACTCACTTGCGTCCAGGTCACGGCAGTTAAGTCACAAGCTGCTGTCAGGAGCATGGCCATCTGCACCTCACCTCACTGTCACGACGCCGTGTCCTTCACCAAACTGAAAGCCCCACGCCCGGTGACAAAGTGTGCTCCATCCTCAGAGCTCAACAAGTGTCTGAGGGAGCTATCTGCTCTCCCACACTCAGGCTGGGCTACAAAAACCATCAAGTCACTCACCTCACATTCTGAACAAAATACAAAGAGCAAGTCAGTAACGGGACGAACAAGCAAAGAGGAGGAAGCAAGTTCAGGGACAAGAGCAGACACGGCTGGATGGGGACTGGCCCCTGGGACACTGGTAAGAGCAAGTCAGGGCCTGACCCCACCAGTGCAGACTGCTCCCACACTGCAGACCCCCCCACCACCACCACCACCGCTCTGGACTGCTCTAAGCTGGAGACCCCTACACTGACCAGCCAATATTCACACCAAGAAGGAAAGGGTCCGGAAACCCAGACAGGCTGTCACACAACAGGAAGGAGACCAGCGCCTCCCTCTACGAAGCTCCTGGCAGCCCCACTCTGATCTCCACTCGTCACTCACCCTCCCCTTCACTTCACAAGAACTTATTTTTAAAACGCCCCACGGTTCCCAAAGTTGGTGGGGGAGCAGAGCGAGGAACAGCTTTTATCGTGTCCAAGGTGGTGGCGCCAAGGACCCAGACCCTAATTCCCGCAGTCGGGAAACTACGGGCTCCGAGGTCCTCAGAGCTCGGGGAGAAGGACTGTTAGAGAGCCAGGTCAACAGAGGGCGCCAAGATCCCCAGCTGGCACCCCCCCGCCCCAGGCTCCCCCTCCATCCCATGCCCCACGCGCATGCGCACTCACCGCTGAGGGGGGATGTAGGGTGCGCACACAGGCGGCAGGGCCGCACAGGGCTCACTCAGTGTCTTCTTAGCCTTTTTTGCTTTCTTCCTGACCTTGGACGTGGACCTGACCGCTTTGACCGAGCTCTCTTTTCGACAGACACCATTTTTCATTTCGACATCCCCGTAAATGTTCAGAGGCCTCCGCGTACAGCCCGGGGGCGTGTGGACGTCACAGTAAGCGGTCTTTCTGACGGAGAAGGTCGTGGCACCGCCAGTGAGTTCCTTCACGGGCTCCATCTTCATGTAGAGGCCGGCCTTCTGGGCACACGTCACGTGGAAGGCGGTGTAGCAGTTTGCCTTGTGGCACTGGATACAGGCACCCACGCCCTTCTGCTTACAGAGGTAGCACGTCAGTTTCCACCGGGCCGGAGGGATGTTCCTCACGCCATCGATGGGCTCGATGAACACCGTGTTGGCAAAGCCAACCTCCGGGATCCACAGGGCACACACCACATGGCCCCAGCGGTCGTCATCTGTTTTTTTGAAGGCACCTCCCTTGTTTGGGCAGAGCACGCAGTCGGCGGGCCGGGCCCGGGACTGCAGGCAGTGTCGGCAGAGCCACTGGCCCTCGGGGATGTAGGGCACCCCGTAGCACTCCTGGTGCACCGCCAGGTTACACATGTCACAGAAGAGAATCACGTTGCTGTTCTGGCACTCGCCGTCCATGCAGATGCAGCACACGGCGTCCTCGTCGATCAGGGACTGCTGCTCCCCCTGCTTCTGGTTCTCGCAGTAGGACTCCTTCTCGAAGCGGTCCATCAAGAACTCAAACACGCTCTGCGACACGGCCGAGACGCAGTCGCCCTTCCGCTTCTCGTTGACGATCTCCAGCCAGGCGTAGTCCTCCTCGTCCATGTCGTACTCCACCTCGTTGTCCAGCTCCTCGGCCGACTTCTCGATGAACTTGTAGTACACCGGGGGCCGCCTCGGGGCAGAGGGCGGGCTGTACTCCACGATCCGCACCTTGGGCTCAGGAAGCGCACTGGCCGACGCCAATGGGCCGTGGGCACTGGGGACGGCTTCATGTTTCTTTTTGACTCTGTTGTTTTTGTGGCGCTTAGTTCGTAAGCACACGGGCGGCCTCTCGCTGTTCTCCTTGTTGCTGTTGCACTCACTCAGTTCTTGAGCGGTGAGGTCATCTTCTAATATGATCTCCAGGGGATCAAAAATGCTGATCCTGTGCAGGCGCCCCTCAATCTCAATCTCCACCATCCTCTGGGCTTGCGCGTAGGTCAGGGTCTCTCGCGTGGGGGAGTGCTTAGTACTGCACGGGGAGGAAGGGTGTCTCGCTGCAGCGCCGCGATGACATCGTCCTTTCCTCCTCATTTGGTACTGACTCCCTACAACAGAGGCAGAGATCAAGTTAACTCCCCGCAGAAGACACAAGACGAGACAAACCACCAAATATGCTGGGGGCAGAGCTCACCAACCAGCTCAAACTAAATCAGAATCAAACTCCCACTAACACGGCTCGGAGATTTCCAAAACCACTCATCCCAGGCCTCATGATCCTATTTCATGGACCGCGTGGACCAAAAGACACAACGAGCAGCAAGGAGTGGCCTTTGAGAGGCACAAGTCCCTCTAGGCCACTCTGCGGTCCCCCATGGCTCGCCAGTCACCTTCCTGGACCACGCTAACAGGTCACCAAGATGACTGCACCATTCCTCCTGAGGAGGGGTCCCAGCCCCGAGACCAGGAAAGCCCACACACAGGGCTGGACTCCAGCAGGCACGGAGGTCAGGACAGCAAGGCGAGCACACTCAGTGGCTGCCCATCCTGGCCAACACTCCCCTTAACCAGCTCTCCCCCTGCGCTGCTGCTGCCCAGGAGTGCCCCTACAGCCCCAGGGCAAGGCCCCCGCCGACTGCCGGAAGCCGTGCCAGTCTGACCACAGCGGTCCATGCTCCCCACCGACACAGCCTCCACACCATGCTGAGGCACAGGGCCACTAAGCCATGCCAGGACCAAAGAGAGGAGCCCCGTATCGGTCTGGGGGCAGTCGCCATCCCCAGGAGGCCCAAGCCGGCTTCTAGAGGGCCTCTGCAGGGACCGCCACCAAAACCCCCACGGCCCAGCCAACCTGCCCCTTCCCCCAGGGGCACTTCTCAGCTGCTGGCGTGACTGTGGGGCTGGCCGTGCCCTCCTCGTCACGTACACTCAGACGACGTGTGCAATGGGCCACGGAGCGCGTCTCTGCTCGCCCCCCCCCCCCAAGTGAGCGCACCCGACAACCACACACTGCCACCAGAGCCCCTGCCCTGGGGCTGCCGGTAATGGCTCGGGAGCCTGATGGCCTGGCCACAGACATTCACGAGAATTTCCTCTTTTCAGACCTCCACCGTCTAACTCAGTAACGGAGTCTATTTTCAGTCTCCCTCACGTGAAGACTCCTGACTCTGGACCACCAGCCGCCAACCAGGAGCTGATACTGAGGACCTCTGACTCCTCCCTCCAAACCACCACATTTTCCTGATAGGAAGCAAGATGACTTTTAAGAGACTGGCTTACAAATGAACATTCCAAGCTGGAGCCCCAGGTCCACTGCTGTATATGTGGGCACAACCTAGCTGGTCTTGGGGAAAAGCCCTCAAAGAGCACTTGGTAAGTCCTGAGAGGCAATCGCAGCAGACCCTAAACGTACTCTTTAAGACAGAGATTTCAGATTTTTCTTTTCGTTTTGTCAAATAGAAATCCATGTTTTATGTTAAAACTTAACAGGAATCCCCTGTAAAAACATGCATGGAAAACACTGGGGCCGGCTAGAACCCAACTCACCTGAACGTCAGGGGTGTCCAGGTGCCCACTCAGCCCTGGACTGCCAGGGAATGGGCAGCAAAGCCAACACCCAGCCAGCCCGGGACCAGCAAACCCTGTGAAGGGAGTTGGGTGCAGCCCCAAGGGTGTCAGCACCACAGCCTACAAGGAGGGGACCCTAATGCACCCAGGGACAGCTTCGCATCTCCCTGAGAGGGGACAGGAGCAACAATTGGTTCCTCACCAGCTTCAAAGCTAACATGTAATTTTCTCCTCCAGCCACAGCACCCAGAAGCTCTAACTATAACCAGCCTTCAAAACCCACACGCTCCCAATGGGCTCCTCAACCACTTTCGACAAGAAGTTCATCCAACACTTACTGGTCCTGTAACTGTGATGGGGAAAGAGGGCGTTGGGCAGCACGGAGTGACCGACCGCCTCCCGTCTCACAGCCTCCCTACACCCCCTGACTGCAACGGGCCACAAGGCTCCCCCCACACCAGGCACTTCTCTAGAGCAGCAAGCATTCCCCGGGGGAGGTGGTCAGCAAGGACAACCCCCCGGCCCTTCCAGCAATAACTTGGTGACATACACGCAGAAAAGCCGTGGGAGCCACCAGAGGAAGCCTGCACACCAACGACCAGCTCACGTTTTCCAATCCGTTCACTTCCTGCCTGGCGTGGGACAAGTCACATCCACTCCCCCTGCCTCTGCTCCTCTGAATGGGAGCAAGAACGCTACACGGCTCCCAGGCTTGTGCGAGGGCCGCCGGCGCCCCCGCGACGCGCTCGGGGCCGGCAGAGCAGGAACGCCGCCGGCCGCCACCAGCCGCGCTCTAGGCACCGGCCCCGGCACGGGTGAAACTCCTGGATGGGCGTGGCGGTTTCCTGGGCGCACAGACTTGTGTCAAAACTCCACTGTGTCCTCACAGAGGGCTGCCTTCTCCCCGCTGCGCCTCGGTAAAGCTGCTGCTTCTAAAAGGGGCAGGAAAGCGGGAGTGGAGCTCGTCTGCCCCCGACGCGGCGCCGCGCCTGCCCGGCCCCGGCCACCCACCTACCACCAGCCGGCAAGCGCCAGGTCCGCGAGGCTTGCCCAGCGCTCTCGGTTGGGGAACGTTGAAAGTCCGGCCCTATTACAGGGAGTTTCCTGTCTTGGCAAAACAAACCGAGTGTATCTGTTACATAATGCGACCCGCTCGGGCACAACGAACGCTCCGGTCCGCGGTACCACGCCGTCTCTGGGGCAGGGACCCCGCGGCGCAGACGCGCGGCCGCTCCCCCAGCCCTTCCTGCCGCCGGCCGGCACCGGAGGCCGGGCGGGCACGAGCGCGGCCTCCCGGACACCCGGGCCCCCGGCCCCGCGGCTCCCCGGCCTGCCCTGCCTCCTCCGCGCCCGGCTTCCCCGACCCCGCGGCTCCCCGGCCTCCCTCCCCGGCCTCCCCGCCACGCCGGCCTGATCTCCCCGCCCGGCCTCCCCAACACCCCGGCCCCCCGGCCTCCCCGGTCCCCCTCCCCGGCCTGCCCTGCCTCCCCAGCCTCCTCAACACCCCGGCCGCCCGGCCTCCCCGCCAGCCCGGCCTCAACAGCCTGGTCTCCTCGCCACCTCCGCCTCCCCCCCGCGCGGCCCGGCCTCCCAGCCACCCCGGCCGCCCTCAGGCCGCCCACCAGCCCGCCCGCGGACAATGCGCCGCCCGCCACGGCCGCCAAACATGGCGTCGGCACAGGCACCCGAGAGGCCGGCGGGCGAGGCGGCGGCGGCGGCGGCGGCGGCGGCCCGGGCCCGGCCCCCGCCCACTCACCTTCGGGGCCGCGGCCGCGGGAGCCCGGCGGCGGGCGCGGAGGCCGGCGCGGCCGAGGCGGCGCTAATGGCGCCCGCGGCTCCTCCGCCAACGGCCGCGCAGGCCCGGCCCGCCGCCGCTCTGGGCGCGGGCTCCTGTCGGCGGCGCCCGGCCCGGCTCGGCGGCCGCGGGCTCGCGGGCTCTCGGGCTCTCGCGGGCGGCGGCGGGCGGCGCGGGACCCGGCGGGGAGGCCCGGCGCGGGGGCCCGGCCGGCGGTGGCGGCGGCGGGCGCGGGGCGCGGGCGCGGGGAGGATCGGACGCCCGGGCCGGTTCGCTCGCTCGCTCCCCAGCGAAGCAAACAATGCGGCGAGCGCTCCGCCCGGCGCGCTGCGTGCGAGACGCGCCCCGCCCGCCGCCGCCATGACGCGCGCCGCCGGGGGAGGGGCGGGCTGAGGGGCGCTGGCGGGGAGGGGCCGACCCCTCTGGGCGGGGGCGGCGGGGTGCGCCGGGGCCTGGGCCGGGGGCCTCCGGGGGCCTGGATGCGGGGCCGGGGGCCGCAGTGGGGGGCCGGGACCCCGGGCCGGGGGGCGCCGGGGGGGCCTGGATGCGGGGCCGGGGCCGGGGGCCGCAGTGGGGGGCCGGGACCCCGGGCCGGGGGGCGCCGGGGAGGCCTGGATGCGGGGCCGGGGCCGGGGGCCGGGGGGCGCCGGGGGCTTCCGGGGAGGGCCGGGGCCGAGGGCCGCAGTGGGGGGCCGGGACCCCGGGCCGGGGGGCGCCGGGGAGGCCTGGATGCGGGGCCGGGGCCGGGGGCCGGGGGGCGCCGGGGGCTTCCGGGGAGGGCCGGGGCCGGGGGCCGCAGTGGGGGGCCGGGACCCCGGACCGGGGGGCGCCGGGAGCCTCCGGGGAGGGCCGGGCCCCGGGTCTGAAGGGAAAGGCCGGGACCTCAAGTGGGGGCGGGCACCCTGGGCTGGCGGCCTGAGCGGGAGGGCGGGGGGCCGGGGGGCCAGGGCCGGGGGTCCTGAGTCGGGGCCCAGGGGGAGGGCCGGGACCCTGAGCGGGGCCAGGGGCCTGAGGGGGTGCGCGGGGACCCTGGGCCGGGGAGGGCGGGGCTGCCCGGACCGGACGCGGGGCGGGGGCCCAGGGAGGGCGACTGGACTAAGGGTCCCCGGCCGCGGGGAGGGGGCTAACCTGAGTGGGGGACAGGACCCTGGGCCGGGGAGGGAGGCGGGCTTCCCGAGGTAGAGGCCACCGGCCTAGGGGAGCTGGCTCAGGAGAGTGAATCCGAGGCGTCCAGGGGGAAGCCCAGGTGGCTCCTTGGTCTCCGGGAGGGTTCCTGGTTAGCACGGTGACCGCGCAGGAGGGCTGCGGCCGGGGGAAAGGAGCTGGCAGGGGGCCCTAGCTGTGGCAGCAGGAGAGGCCCCTCAGGGAGAGAAGGGACACACCTCCCCCCAGGGCAGAGGCTGGGTCCTTCTGAGCTGGTAAGATCTTCTCCTTGTACGGGCAGGCAGGGCAGAGTCCACTGCCCGGGACTCTCCGGCAAAGGCCTTACTTGGAGTGGGCCGGCCCTGACAACCCAGGTGTCCTCAGTGGGAGCTGGAGCCCACCAGCCTTTGGCTGACCAGTGCTTGTGCTTAACTGCCCCCAGTCTATGGGCTGAGAAGTGAAGGCTTGGAGGGTGGGCTAGGTTTGCAGCCAAGGTCCCGCTTCGAAGCTGGTGGCCCCTCCAGACACATCCTTGGGCCAAGGCGGGGCCGGCCCAGCACTGGGGCCCCAACCACATCTGCACCAGACCCAGGAGCTGCAGGTGCCTCTCTGCTCTACCGATGCCTACTGACCTGAATCCAAACTTGCCAAGGCACCCAGTAGTAGGGGACAAGCAGGCTGGGCCTGCATCCCTCTCTCCTCAACCTTGGGTGGCCGGATGCAAAGCAGCTGGAGGATCTAACGGCAGGGAGCCAAAGTAAGGGGCTCGTGAAAAAGAAGATGAGAACCAGAAAACCCTTCTTCGTGGTACAGGAGAGGGAGAAGGGTTTCTCAAATGGCAGAAGTAATGCCTGGGAGGGGTGAAGAAAAAACACACACAGTCATGTCAGAGTGACCTTCTGGAATTCCGGGAATAAAGAGACAAAAGCTCGGCAACCTTCAGAGAAGAAGGGTCTTCTTTAATCAGACTGAATCTGATTGTCGCTTGGCAAAAAAAGTGCGTGTTAAAATTCTAAGAATTCAACCAAGAATTCCATTTATAGTGAAACTCATTCATGAGACAGCAAAATAAAGGTGTCTTCACAGTCTGTAAACATCCAAGTTTACCACACACAAAGTCTCTAGAAAAATGCTGAAAGATAGACTCTAGCAAAATGAAAAGTGTATCCAAGAGTAAGACATGGATGCCAGCAAAGAAAAATCAAATAACAACTTGAGAGAAAATCCCAGATGAGCCCAACACGGCATATGGCAAGGGGAGATGAGAGCAAGAAGGAAAAAGCACACTAAAGTTCTTGTACTTTTAAAGGATTTTAGAATTGGTAGAAGTTGGGGGGAAACTGAAATGAAGAAAGATTGACAGTATCAACAAAACAGAAAACAGAAAAAGATAAATGCATGATAAATAAGGAATATAATATGAAATGACAGGAAGAAATTCAAGCATTTGTGTAATCACAAACATGACTAAATTAAATTCATCTATTAAAAGAGACTCAAAATGCATATATCATTACTATTTACAAAAAAACATCTAAAAATGTCACAGAGAAATTGAAAATAAAAGGATGGAAAGTATGTATCCTACAACTTTTGTTCCTCAAAAGACTAAAGAGGGTGGACAAGAAAACTAAACTGGAAGATATTTGCAACATCTGTACCTTGCAAATGATCAGTGTCCAGAATCCTTTCAAATCCATCAGAAAAAAGACAAGCCAATAGAATGACGGGCAAAATCCATAACCAGGTTCCTTGCAGAGAAGAACATGGAAGGACCAGTAACCTCACTAGTAACTTTAGAAATGCAAACTAAAATCACACCAAATGAGCACAAATGTTAAAGTCAAACCCAGGGATGACAGGAAGGTGGATCAACTGAAATATGCATACCCTGCTGGCTGGAATGTCCTGTGGTACAATTACCTTGGTAAATAGTAAGGCATTACCCAGGAAAGTTGGACATGTGTATCAGTTATATCTTGCTGCATAACAACCTGCAAAACTTTGTAGCTCAAGGGGCGCCTGGGTGGCTCCGTCGTTAAGCGTCTGCCTTCGGCTCAGGTCATACTTCCAGGGTCCTGGGATCGAGCCCCACATCGGGCTCCCTGCTAGGTGGGAAACCTGCTTCTCCCTCTCCCACTTCCCCTGCTTGTGTTCCTTCTCTCGATGTGTCTCTCTCTGTCAAATAAATAAAATCTTAAAAAAAAAAAAAACTTTGTAGCTCAAAACAACAATAATCTTCCCTTTTGCACACAGATCTCCTATTTGGATTCAGGATTCAGCAGGTGCTGCTTGTCTAGGGTATCCCTACTGGGGGCTGGAGGGCCCACGTCCAAGATGATGCACTCGTGTGTCCGGTAGGCTGGTTCCAGCTGTGGACTGAGTGGGTTGGTGTCCAAGTTCCAAGAGCAAGAGTTCCAAGAGAACCAGGTGGGAACTGTATCACTTCTCATATCGTAGCCCCAGAAGTCACAAAGCATCACTTGTTCCCAAGCCCGTCCAGATTGGAGAGATGAGACACCGACCTCTGCCCTCTGTGGAGACAAATGTCAAAGTCACATTTTAAGAGGAAGGGACATGTGGTATGGGAGAAGTTGTGGGCACTTAGAGAAAATGCAAGCTGCCACATGTGCACACCGATTCCCAGCTCTAGGGTTAAGCTGATATGTATTCCTCGATCCAGTCCATGCCTGAACATACACCGAAGAAACCTGCACTCGTTCATGGGGGACGTGCATCAATGTTCAAGACAGCATTGTTTTTAATAAAATACTGAGAGGAAAGAATACCTTCAATGTCTTTGGACAATAAATGAATAAAGTGAGGTATATCCATACAGTGGAATAGACACAACAGCTTAAATGAATGAATTGTACCACTTGGAGCCATGTGGCCAAATCTCAGACTCAATGCTGAATGGCAGTAACTCAAGACTATAACTTAAAGTGTGATTCCATTTACACTCAACAGAGTGAGCTAGGAAATATACGTGCAAGTATGTACACACACCCCATATCTTCTTTTTGATATCTATTAATAAAGCTAAAGTTCATGCTGACAGCTCCAATTCCAATCCAACAGATTTCATTCTATCCTCTTTTTCTATAGAACTCTTTTTCAACAATGAAAAGCCTCTGTGCATTCACCTGGTAGCTCGTTCAATCTCCACTGGGTGTTGAGGCTGTACCAGCTAGAAAGTTGACCCAGGACCTCAACCACCACCCCATACCCCGCCTCCATTAAGATGTACCTCTAAAATATGCAGCTGAGAACTTGAGCCTGACAAAGGCAAGGAGAGGGCACCGGTGTTCTTTTCTCATGTTCTATTTTCTAGCAAAAGTCAGATGAAATCCTTTTTCTTTATGCTTGATCTACCTCTAACCTTTGACATAGTAGATTGTGCTTCCATAAACAAACACAACATTCTTTAAATGGTATTCTCACTTCAGAATTCAGGAAAAAAATCATTTTTGGTGACTCTTAATAGAAATTTATTTATTTTCATAGTTTCAATAAAAATCAGTCCTCTTTCTTACCAGAATATAATTAGAGAAATTGTGCAACCAAGACCTTATGTGGGTGTCACTTTTGAGACTACATTCAGTGTGATCCACCCACCTTAGGAACGAGGGTGGTAGCATCTGTGTTGGATCAATGCCCACAGAGCCCTCAGACCCACCCTACTCAGGTTCCTGTCCTACGGTATACCAGGTCTTAGTCCTACAAGTAGTAAGGAAAGCAAGAACTGTGCCAGACACCATGTCCTTGAGAAGATAGGAACTTGCCCACCTGTCTAGGTACTGCAGGCAAATCAGAGGGAGATTAGTTTGGTTCAGTTTCCTAACCTAGGAATAGAAGAGCAAATGAGAGAAATCTCAGGCATAATAGAGGCTCAACCCCACATTCCTTATGATGACATCTCCAAACAGAAGTTGATTTTCTGGACTTGATCGTTGGGTAGCATGATATGACTTAGATGGGCCAGCCCAACAAGGAGGCTCTTACAGGTTAATCACCACTTCTCTAGCACCTGTAGATGAAATCAGTTCCAATCACAGGAAGACCCAGCTTTCTGCGGTCAAGAATAACCTTTGCAGATAATTTATCATCATAAGGAGGGGTTGATAAAAATTTTCCAAAACTTAAGAATGAGTTAAAGGGGGTGCCTGGGTGGCTCAGTTGGTTAAGCTCCTGACCCTTGATTTCAGCTGAGGTCATGATCTCAGGGTCGTAAGATCGAGCCCCGTGTTGGGCTCCATGCTCAGCCTAGGAGTCTGCTTCTCCCTCTCTCTCTTTGTCCTCCCCCATGCTCTCTCTCTCTCTCTCTCTCTCTCTCTCTTCTCTTTCTCAAATAAATCTTAAGAAAAACAGAATGGGTAAAGGGATGGTGGTGGGTCCTTTGGTGGGAGGCTAAATGTTGTCTAGCAGACCTGCCAAGGGAATTTTTTATATTCTCAAGACTGTGCACCTATTTCACTGCTATTTACTATTGATTATGATTTTTTTACATCTCATTAAGGGTAGACTTTAACCTGTAGAAAACAGCTAGATAAAATGATCCCTGTCTGATAGCACTGCAAATGAATCTTGTCCAGTAGTAAATGATAGAAATTATTTTTGTCTGGTAAAAAAATGACAATTAGAAGAGTTTGCCATTTTATGGCTCTGTAGATCATTAACCAATTTTTAATCTAAATTAGCAAGCTTGCTCAAGTAAGCTTGTCTCCAGCTACTACCAATACCTCCTTCTGTCTTCAGATTTTTTTTAAGATTTTATTTATTTGAGAGAGAGAAAGTGAGAGAGAGCACAAACAGGGAAGAGGGAGAAGCAGGCTCCCCGCTGAGCAGGAAGCCTGACATGGGGCTTGATCCCAGGACCCTGGGATCATGACCTGAGCCAAAGGCAGATGCTTAACCAACTGAGCCACCCAGGCGCCCCATCTTCAGTCTTTTGAACCAACCTTACCATCATGCTGGTTTCCTCGTTAATTATTTAGTCTTAGACACATCCTCACTTTAGAGCTGTAGAGTCATATTTTTAACTTTTTGAAAATAATGTCTTATAGTCCCTACATCTAGCTGCCTCTCAGCATCCCTCTACAATGTCTAATGGGCATCTCAAACTTAACATGCCTGATACTCAGCTCCTGGCCTTCATCCCCAAACTTCTCCTCTGTTGCCTTCCCCATTCTGTTAGGTGTTGAATTGTGTCCCCCAAAAGACATGTTGACATCCTCACCCCCAGTAGCTGTGAACTGGATCTCACGTGGAAATAGGCTCTTCGCAGATGGTCAAGTAAGATGAGGTCATTGGGGCGGGTCCTTATCCAACGCCTGCTGTCCAAGGAAATTTGCACATGGACACACAGACCATGAGAAGGCCATGTGGACAGAAGCAGAGATTGGAAGGATGCAGCTGTAAGCCCAAGGAAAGCGGAGCCTGACTGCTGCCAGGAGCTGGCACAGACAGGGGATGATCCTGCCCCACAGGTTTCAGAGGGAGTGCTGGCCCCTAAGCTATGAGACAACACGTTTCTGTTATTTTAAGTCACCCAGTTTGTGGCCACTTTGTTATGGCAGCCATAGGATACTAATCCACCTTCTCAGTAAATGGTAACTTCATGTTTACTGGGTAAGCCCATCTGATCCATCAGCAAATTTTGTTGGCTCCCCATCCAAAATGTGTCTAGAACCAGCCTCCTGTCACCACTTCCTCTGCTACTACCCCAGGGCGAGTCACTATTGCCTCACACCTGGATTATCTTGACTAGTCTCTGTTTCACCTGTGAACCTATATACTTCTTTCTCGACACAGCAGCCCAAATGATACTGCCACTTCTGTGCTCAGAACCTTCCAGGGGCTCTCCCTCTCTCTCAGAATAAAAGCCAGAGTCCTCAACCTAACAACCAAAAAACAAACAACCAGATCAAAAATGGGTAAAGGACTTGAGTAGACATTTCCCCAAAAAGACATACAAATGACCAATAAGCAAATGAGAGGATGTACAACATCATTAATCATTTGGGACATGCAAATCAAAACCACAAAGAGATACCACTTCTTACCCACTAGGGTGGCTGGAATCAAAAAGTCAGATAATAAGTGTTGGGGAGGATGTTGCTGGAGGGAATGTAAAAAGGTACAGCTGCTTTGGAAGATAGTTGGACAGTTTCCCAAAATGTTAAATATGGAGTTACCATATGACCCAGAAATTCCACTCCTGGTTGTATACCCAGGGGAAATGAAAACACATGTCCACACAGAAACTTGTTCATGAAGATTCGTAGCAGTATTATTCATGATAGTCAATAAGTGAATAGAAACCAAGCTCAGGAATATCGAATGTGATATATCCATGAATGGAACACAAAGGGATGAGGTGCTGAAATGTACTGTGTCGAGGAATCTTGAAAACATTATGCAAAGGGAAAGATGTCAATAGGCCACACTGAATGATCCCATTTATATGAAATGTCCATAATAGGCAAATCTACAGACCCAAAAAGCATACTAGTGGTTGCCAGGGCCTCAGCGAAGGGAGAAATGGAGACCGACGTGTAATGGGTATGGGGTTTCTTTGGGGATGATGATGTTCTAAAATTGACTGTGGTGAGGGTTTCACAACCTGTGCCTATACTAAAAACCACTAAATTGTACATTTTAAATGAGTGGAATGGTATGGTATGTGAATTATATCTTAAGAAAGCTGTTGTAAAAATATATTGAAGAAATAATTACATAAGTAAAAATAAAAAATAACAAACACCAGAAACTTCTGGTTTAAGAGTAGATGATGTGGACTCATCTCTCCCTGCTCATCCAACTGAATACAACTTTTAAAACCAGGAAATAATACAGCAAGTATAGGAAAAGGGAGGGAGTCTGGCTGGGGACCTGGGATTGAGGAATAACACAGAAGCCTGGAGTCTCCCATGCCTGACCCAGCAGAAGGCAGCCCAGGCCCACTGTCTCCCCATCCTCCCCACAGCAGCTGAGGGGAGCCCAGCTACCCTCCCCTGGGGGAACTGGCAGAGAATAGGAAGTACTCTCCTTCCCACAGATCCATCCTTTCGCACAGCCACCTACCAGCTCTGGGCAGCCTAAGGAATCACCTCTGTCCCCACAGACAGCATCAGCAGAATTAAGTGGGAGCTTCAGTGGCGCCAGATGAACAAAATAGACCAGAGTAGGAATTCAGGGGCTCTAAAAACTAAATTATCATTGGAACCACAACCCACGAAAGTAGGCCAGGATGTGCTGCGCCAAAACAGAATGACTGCCTGTTAAAATAGAAGGTTTAAATCAGATTCAGAGTCCCCTAACATAATATCCAAGCTGTTTAGATTACAATTTTAAAAATTACTTGTCATACCAAGAACCAGGAAATTCATACTTGACATAAGAAAAAATAATCCACAGATGTGAATGCTGAGGTGAATGGGATGTTGGAATTACCTGATGGGAACTGCAAAGCAGCCATCACAAAAATGCTTCAACAAGTAATTATAAACTACCTTAAAACAAATGAGAAATAGAAACTCTCAGAAACAAACAAAAAACAAATGGAAGTTACGGAACTGAAAAATACACTAAAATAAGAAACTCACTGTACAGACGCTCAATAGCATAATGAATATGACAGAAGAAAGAGTCCATGAACCATAAGATAGAACAACAGAAATTACCCAATCTGAGCAATAGAGAGAAAAGAGATTGGAGAAAAAATAACAAAGCCTCAGGAACCCATGGGACTATATAAAAAAAAAAAAATAGATCTAAATTTGTATCATTGGACCCCAGAAAGAAAAGAAAGGGTGTGAAGCTGAAAAAATATTTGAAGAGCTAATGGCATAAACGTCCCAAATTTGGCAGAAGACCTACACATTCCAGAAGCTGGGCAAATCCCAAATAAGATAAACTCAAAGAAATCTGTACCACGCACAGTAATTGAACTTCTGAAAACTAATGACAATGAAAAAAATCTTGAAAGCAGAGAGAAACAGCACATTGCCTGTAAGAGTAGAGCAATGGGAATCACAGTGGTTTTTCTCGAAAGCCACAGAGGCCAGAGGAAGCGGCATCATTTCTCAGGTGCTGAGAGGAAAGAGCTGTGGATCATGAATTCAGCGTCAGGTGAAAACATGCTTCGGGAATGAAAGAGAAATAAAAACATTCCCAGACCAAAACAAAACAAAAAAAAAAGAAAAGAAAAGAATTTGACCCTCGCAGGACTACCCTTAAAGAGCACCTAAAGGAAAATCTCCAAAGAGAAAAGAAGTGGTAACAGATGGCTTAGAACTTCAGGAAGGAAAGAAAAACAAAGGGGTGGGCAAAATAGAGGTGAGTGTAGTGGACCATCCTTATCATGAGTTTCTTAAATTATATTGCATGGCTGAAGCAAAACTTGTGACTATCTGATGTGGAACTAAATATATATAGGAAATAATTTAAACCATTATATATATACTTTTTTTAAGTGGGGATGGTAAAGGGAGCTAAGTGGAAGTGAGGTTTCTATGCTTCACTCCAAGTGCTAAAATGGGGTCAGTGGCCTGCGAAGACTTGTGTGTGTAGCATAATACTAAGAGAGCCCCTAAGAAAGCTATACAAAACATTATGCTCAAAAACACATAAAAAAATTGAAACAGAATTTTAAACAATGTTTAGGTATCCCACAGGAAGATAAGAAAAGAGAAAGAGATGAATAAGAAATAGAGGGAATAAACAGAAAACAAATAATAAAATGGCAGACTTAAGACCTGATATATAAAAAAAATAATATAAATGGTCTAAATACACTGATTAAAACATACAGATTGTCAGGATGGATTAAAAAAAATACAGCCCAGCTGGGATGCCTGGCTGGCTCAGTCTGTAGAGCATGCAACTCTCAACCTCAGGGTCATGAGTTCAAGCCCCATGTTGGTCATGGAGCCTACTTTAAAAAAAAAAAAAAATACAACCTGGGGCGCCTGGGTGGCTTAATTGGTTAAGGGTCTGACTTCGGCTCAGGTCATGATCCTGGGGTCCTGAGATCAAGCCCCGCATCGGGCTCCCTGCTTGGCGGGGGGGTCTGCTTCTCCCTCTGCCTCTATCCACCCTCTCCCCCACACACACTTATGCTCTCTCTCTCTCAATAAATAACTAAAATCTTTTTTTAAAAGATTTTATTTATCTATTTATTTGAGAGAGAGAGAGCATGAGAGGGGGGAGGGTCAGAGGGAGAAGCAGACTCCCCGCTGAGCAGGGAGCCCGATGCGGGACTCGATCCCGGGACTCCAGGATCATGACCTGAGCCGAAGGCAGTCACCCAACCAACTGAGCCACCCAGGTGCCCAGTAAATAAAATCTTTAAAAAAAAATACGACCCAACTATATGCTGTCTACAGGAAACTCACCTCAAACATAATGATGTAGGTAGCTTAAAAGTAAAAGAATGAAAAAAGACATATATTGCAAATATTAGTAAAAATGTAGGAGTGGCCATGGTATATTATCTATTATGTATTACAATATATATAGTATGCTGTCTTATTATTTATTATACTATATATCAAAATTGGATAAAACTACATTTGAGAGCAAAGAAAATTACTGGGAACAAAAAGGAACATTACATAAGATAAAGGGACCAGTCTGTCTGGGAGACAAAGTGATCTTAAATGTGTATGCACCAAATAACAGAGTTTAAAAATACATAAAGCAAAACATTACAGAGTTAAAAGGAGAAATACACATCTAAAATTACAAAAAATAAAATTATAATCAGGGATTTCCACACCCCACTCCCAGCAACTGGTAGAACTAGGAGACGGAAAGTCAACAAAGATATAGAACTCTATGCCACCAGAGACCAGGGGGATCTAAAAACATTTATAGAACACTCCACCAAACAACAACAGAATACACATCCTTTTCATGCACTCATGCAATATTAACCAATATAGACCACATCCTGGGTCACAAAGCAAACCTCAACAAATGTAAAATAATTTAAATCATACAGAGTATGTTCTCTAAGTATAACAGAATCAAATTAGAAATCAACAGCAGAAAGACCATGGGAAAATTTCCAAATACTTGGAAACTAAACAATAAACTTCTAAATAGTCCATGTGTCCAAGAGGAAAGCTTAAGGGAATTCAAAAATATTGAACTGAGGGGTGCCTGGGTGCCTCAGTCAGTTGAGCATCCAACTCTTGATTTCAGATCAGGTCATGATCTCGGGGTCGTGGGATCTGAGCCCTGTGTCAGGCTCCATTCTCAGCGGAGAGTCTTGAGACTCTCTCTCTCCTTCTGTCCCTCCCCCCACTCTCTCTTCTTCTCTCTCTCTCTCTCTAAAATAAATAAACAAATTATTTAAAAAAATATTGAACTGAAAAAAATGAAAATACAATATATCAAAATTTCTGAGACCTAACAAAAGCAGTGCTAAAGGGATACCTATAGCGCTAAATCCATATCTGAGAAGAGAGGAAAATTATCAAATCAATAATCTAAGCTCCCACTTTAAGAACTTACAAAAAAAAAAGAGTAAAATAAGCCCAAAGCAAGAAGAAGAAAGAAAATAATATAAGAGTAGAAATCAATGAAATTGTCCCTCCCCCCCCGCTCATGTGCCCTCTCTCTCTCTGTCTCTCTCTCAAGTAGATAAATAAAATCTTTAAAAAAAAAATGTGCCTGGGTGGCTCAGTCTGAGCATCTGCCTTCAGCTCAGGTTGTGGTCCTGGGGTCCTGGGATCAAGCCCCACATCAGGCTCCCTGCTCAGCGGAGAGTCTGCTTCTCCGTCTTCCTCTGCCCCTCCCCCCTGCTCATGCTCTCTCTCTCTCTCTCTCTCTCTCTCTCTCTCTCCCAAATAAATAAAGTATTTAAAAAAAAGAAATCAATGAAATTGGAAGTAGACAATCAAGGAAAGAAAAAGCTAGTTCTTTGAAAAGGTCAATAAAGTTGGCAAACCTCAGACGAGACTGACAAAGAAGGAAGAGAGAGAAGACAATTACTAACGTCAAGACTGAACCAGGTGGCATCACTGCAGACCTACAGACATCAAAAGGGTATTAAGAGGACTGTGATGGTTAATTTTATGTGTCAATTTGACTGGGCCACGGTGCCCAGGTATTTAGTCAAACATTATTCTGGTTGTTTCTGTGAGGGTGTTTTTGGATGAGAGTCACATTTAAGTCAGTGGACTTTGAGTAAAGCAGATCGCCCACTATAATGTAGGTGGGCCTCATCCAATCAGCTGAAGGCCTGAATAGCACAAAAGGCAGACCTCCCCCAGGTGAGAGGGATTTCTCCAGCAGACTGCCTCTGACTTCATCTGCAACATCAGCTCTTCTTTCTTCTACCACAACTATTAGCAATCCACACAAGGACACTGAAATTGAAAACACAACTCTTTACAACAGTTCAAAATCCAATAAAATACTAAGAGTAATCTAAAAAACACGTATAGAACTTATATACTGAAAATGATAAAATGCTGATGAAAGAAGTCAAAGATCCAAATGAATGTAGAGATCTACCATTTTCATGGTTAGAAAACTCAAAATAGTAAAAATGCCAGTTCTCTCCAAATTGATATACAAGTTTACACAATTCCTATCAAAATTCCAGCAAGATTTTTCTTAGATGCAGACAAGATTATTCTAAACTGTATATGGGATGGCAAAGGAACAATTCTAGCTATAACAATTTTGAAAAGAAGAAGAAAGTGGTACGAACTGGTCTACCCTATTTCAAGATGTTATAGATATGGTAATCAAGTCTGTATGGTATTGGCAGAGGGAGAGAAGCGCAAATCAATGGAAAAAAATAGAGACCTTGGAAATAGACCCACACAAACATGTCCAACTGATTTTTGACAAACGCAGAAGCATTTCAATGGAGGAAGGATAGATTTTTCAACAAATTGCACTAGAGCTATTAGACACCTGGAGGCAAGAAGGATGGGAAGTAGGAGGGGGAGATGGGGGGAGGGGGAGTTGACAGGGGGAGGAGAGGGGGAGGGGAAGGAGGAGGAAGGGGGGAAGAACCTCAACCTAAGGGTTTCACACTTTATACAAAACTTAACTTGAAATGGATCCTGGACTTAAAAATATAATGCTTCTAGAGAAAGATAGGAGAAAATCTTTGGGATCTAGGGCTAGGCAGAAAGTGCTTGACATAAAGACGCAACCATAAAGGAAAATATTGCTAAACTAGACCTCATGAACATCAGAAACCTCTGCTCGGAATGAGCCCGCGGAGAGGATGGAGAGACAAGCCGCAGACTGGGAGAAAGGGTTTGCAAACCGCCCATCTGACAAGGGCCTGAGAGAATATATAGACTCTCAAAACCCGAGAGTCAAAAAACAAGTCATCCACGTAACATCTCGCCCACAGATGGGAAGAGACATTCCAAGCAAGAGCATATGCAATGATGTTCAGGGTCGTTGGGCAGTAGGGAGATGCAACCTAAGCGACAAAGACAAAAGGTGGTGAGCACAGCGAAAGCTGGTGAGGATGTGGAGAAACTGGACCCCTCGCACGCCGTCGGGGGTATGCAAAATGGTGCGGCCGCTCTGAAAAATGGCTTGGCATTTGCTCTGAAAATGAAACATGCAGCCAGCACATGACCTAATTATGCTCCTGGGCAATTGTCCCAGAGAAATGAGGACTTCTGTTCACACCAAAGCTGCACACCAATATTCAGAGCATCTCTCCTAGTAATGAACCAAATCCAGAATCAACCCAGATGTCCTCCAGCAGGTGAGAAGGGAAACACGGTGTGCCCCCCACAACGGAGCACCACTCAGCAGTGCGGAGGAACAAACTATTGACACCCAACAACTTGGATGGATCTCCAGCAAGTTACGCTGAGCAAAATAGCCAATCCCAGCAGGTTACTCGCTACGTGACTCTCTTTGTGCAAGACTAAGATGCAATTTTAGGAATAGAGGGCAGATGAGTGGTTCCCAGGAACACAGGACAGGGCAAGGGGCAGGAGGGAGGTGAGCGTGGTTCTAAAAGGGGAACAGGAGCCATCCTTGGTGGAACTCTTCAGCATCTTGACTGTGGATCCATGAACCAGCTTGGGTGTTAAGAATGTACAGGAGGAGGGGCGCCTGGGTGGCTCAGTCGGTCAAGCGTCCAACTCGATGTCAGCTCAGATCTTGATCTCACCGTCTGAGTTCAAGCCCAACGGCTCTGCGCTGGTCGTAGAGCCTACTTAAAAAACAAAAATTTATTTATATATATATTTTTTAAGATTTTATTTATTTGACAGAGAGAGACACAGTGAGAGAGGGAACACAAGCAGGGGGAGTGGGAGAGGGAGAAGCAGGCTTCCCACGGAGCAGGGAGCCCGATGCCGGGCTCGATCCCAGGACCCTGGGACCATGGCCTGAGCCGAAGGCAGATGCTTAACGACTGAGCCACCCAGGCGCCCCCCCCAACATTTTTTTAATGTACAGAATTTAATACACACACTAGTACAAGTAAAACTGGGGAAATTGGAACAACATCAGTGAACTGTACCAGCGTCAATACCCTGGCTGTGATTCTCCTACTATCATATTATTTAGTTATTTTTAAAGATTTTATTTATTTATTTGAGAGGGGGGGAAGGGAGAGAGAAAGAATCTCAAGCAGACTCCGTGCAGAGCCTGATTCGAGGCTCGATCCCACACACCACCCTGACATCATGACCTGAGCCAAAAACCAAGAGTGGGACACTCAACCAACTGAGCCACCTCAGGCGCCCCTCCCACTATCATTTTAAAAAAGGTTAGTTACCTTTGGGTAAAACTAACACGTACAAGGGAGCCTTCTGCATTATTTCTTGGAATCACATATGAGTCTATAATTACCTCCATAAAATTTTCAATTGAAAAAACTCCACTGCAAAGAATGTTTTCTGAAGAAATAACCTGCGGGGCCTGCCAGGGCGTCAGAGCAGGTGGACTTCTCTGAGAATGGCTCCCCGCGGGGAGCTGCACACAGCTAGGACCCTCCGCTGGGCTGTGCGCTCGCCCACGTTGTGCGGTGTCGAGCAGCTGTTAGAAATGGACCTGTGCAGCCTTAATCAGTGGTATGGACACAGGTAAGTAGGTACTTTAAGCGAAAGCGGTAGGTTAGAAAAGGGTACACACAGTAAAGTCTTTTCTGTTTTTTCATCTGCAAGCTTGTATATAAAACCGGGGTAAGATACATATCTAATTTGTTTTCCAAGTTATCCTTTTGCAGTGGGATTGTAGGCAGTTCTCACCTTTATTTTGGTGGATTGTTTATGGCGAATAGCATCTCTGTTATGATTATGGTTGCTAGAAAAACTACAGTATACCCCGTTAAATTTTAAACTCAGATAAATAATTTTTTAGTATGAACATGTCCCGTGCAATATTTGTACTTTTACTTGCTAAATCTGGCGATCCTAGTTATGACCATAAACCCCAAAGCCATTTGCACCTTGGAAGGTAAAAAAGAGCCCGCGGCCGCAGGCTGGCGTCCTCCATGCGGGAAGGCCGGGGCCAGCATGTGCATCCACCTGAACCCTCTGCACCATTTGGGGCCTGCTCTCACCTGTGCATCCCACCCCCATTCTCACCAAGGGCGCTTCCCAGGTTTCATCAGCTCCATCCAGCAGCAGACACAGCCGCTTCCCCCCCCCCCCCACCCCGGGATCATTTGGTCACCAGCCCACTCCAACCCTAACAGACCCTCAAGCCCCTTCCTGATCTGGCCCTCCCTGCTCGGCTTACCATGCACACAGTCGTGGGTGCCTGCCCCAGGGCCTTGGTGCCTGACGATTTCCATGTGCTCCTTCCCAAGGACCCCATCCCAGCCACAAGCCCCTTGTCCTGGATGTGCTGAGGCTCCTCCTGGCAGCCACTGCTGGCAGGGTTCCCCAAAGCCGGTCCATCTCCACTGAGGTCATCACTGCTTGCTGGCGCCCCGCCTGTAGCTCCTGCCCGCTCTGTCCCTCACCGATTCGTGTGTTTCCCTCCTCAGGACCCTGCGGTGTCTGCCGGAGATGCTGCGGTTCCCCCCATGGACCATCACCTCAGTGCCACCCACACCCTGAGTGCTGTTGACACAGTCACATCCCCAGCTCTCCTTCAGCCCCCTCTCCTCCACCCCAGGAAGGGCCAAACCCCAACGAAGCACCCAGGGGTTGTTCCCAGCTGCTTCCTTGTCCTCACTTTCTCGCCAGCTGGGTGTCTGCACCCTCGGGGCCTCCACCTGGACAGGCTCCGTCCACTCTGGAGCAGAGGAGCAGGCCTGGAGGCGTGGCGGCTCTGGTGGATGCTTCCCACCACCCTCATGCTCCCTTACTACCGTCATTCCCACTTCTCAGGTGCAGAAAGGGAAGCCCCGAGATCTCAGCAGCAGGGCTGGGACTGGGGGCTGGCCGGTGGCCCTGGGCACGCCGGCTCGCCTGCCCTGACATCAGCCAGGGGCAGCAGGTGCCAGCGTTCATTGCACACCTGGTCTGCTCCAGGGACCCCCCACACCTGCCTTTCTCTGGCCGCATCACTCCACAGGCTGGCTGGCCCCATCCTGATGCCAACGTCCCTTCCGGCACCAAGACAATGACCATCTGGCACAGCTCTGAGGTTCCAGGGCTGCGTGGCGGGCTTTCCGGAAGCAGTGAAGTGCAGGCCCTTATAGCTCATCTAGCCCACAAAAGGGAGATCACTCCAGGCCATGAGTGCCCCAGAGAAAAACTGTAGGGATACCTCCACGTGTCTACATCAGGGGCCTGGAGTTCTCTGGCCTCTAACAGCACAAACTGACAATGCCAACGCTGCAAAAATGGAACGCTGTGGGGCAGTTCCTCCTGCAGGTCCTGGGGGCTGGAGCCTCCATTCTGGGCCGCACTAACCCCAAGGAGGCTTGAGAGGTCCTGGGAGAGAGCAGTGATAGGGATACCTGGATGGGGGTTACCCAGGTGGGGGAATCACAGTGCGGGGGGGGGGTGCCCGGGAGGGCGGGGGTTCCGGAGCCTTTGGATTCACCTGGTGTCAGTGCCCAACTGTACCCTGGCAGCTGCAGCCTCCTGCCAGGCTTGGCGTCCGCCTGCCACCACCCTGTCACCTTGTGATCCCTCCACAGTCTCACAGGAGGGCGGAAAGTGCTCGTCAAAGATTTGTCCAATGAATGGACACAGCTCTTAAATAGGGCCACCATGCATCGTGACTTGGTGAGATAGTCCCAGTTTATGCCGGTCTGGCTTCACGATTAGTAGCTCCAAGTATTCCTTTCAGGCATTAGGTTATATGGCCGCACTATGTACACAACAAAATCCTTCCTGGGAGGGGTCAGAGCCCGCCACACCTGGCCGACCTGCAGGATGTGGAAGGTGCAGGAGGGAAGGTGGACCTGGCAAGGGTTGCTGCCATTCTGCTAGGGGAACCTTTCATGCCCACACCTAGCCTGGCACCCGGCAGTCGTGGGGACTCAATCAACCTATTCTGCCAAGACTTAGGACGTGCTTGCTCTTCTCATGCCAGCTATGGATACATTGATACACATACCAGAGAAGGCCCTGCTCTCCCGGAGTGTTTATTGTAGTTAGCAAGGCTGGCCCCATAAACGTCAGGGAACAATGAAGCTGGGAGACAGGGGTGAGGGGAGGGACGCTACCTTATAGAGAATGGTCAGTGTCCTGACATCTGGGCCAAGATCTGCACAGGTGAGGGGTGAGGCAGGCAGACAATTGGGGAAGAGCATTCCAGGTGGAGGGAACAGCCAGGGCCAAGGCCCTGAGGTGGGGCACAGAGGGCAGCTGGAGCCAAGTCAGGGAGGGAGGGCGGTGTGGGCCTGCACCATGGCTGTGGGGACTCTGGCTTTGAGTGACACAGGGAGCCTCCTGAAGGTGTCACTGGACAGGTGACCATAGCAGGGACCAGGTAGGAGGCTGTTCATTCATCTAGAGCAGGAGTCCACACCTTTTTCTGCAAAGAGTTAGGTAGCAAATACTCCTAGTTGTCAGGGTCACGTGTCTGTTGCAAGTACTCCTCCACTTGGCCTGTATGCTGGGAAAGCTGCTGTAGGCAGTCCGCGAGCGAGCAGGCATGGCTGTGTTCCAGTCAACTCCATGAGGACACTGACATTCAAATTTTATATAATTTTCACACGTCATGAAATAGTACTATTTCGATTTTTTCCCCAGCCATTAAAAAGTGAGAAAATATTCTTAGCTCAGGGCAATTAAAAACAACAACGAACCAATAACCACAAACAGGTGGCAGGTTGGATTTGAACAGTGGCCATAATATCCATGCTGCCCGCCCCCCCCCCCCCCAGCTATATGCCAGCATCCACCGTTACTCTGTGCCAGGCAGAACTCCAGGACGTGGGATCCGTCAGTGAGAACAACAAAACCAGTCCGCTGCCACTGAGATTTGGTAATAAGCAAGTACATTATAGAGGGGTTTGTGAAAGTCCTAAATCCCGTCTGCCTGGCTCAGTCACAGAAGTCACCCCCTGAGGCTGGAGCGGAATGAGTGGGCCAAGACGGTGCATTCCGGGAGGAGAGGGTCATGGACCCATGGGGGTGGGGGTGGGAAGGGAGCCATGGAGGGCGCTGGGCGGGAGGGGGCACAGCCTGACTCACCGCCCCAGGCCAGTCACTGAGTGAACGGCTACTTACCTAAGCATGAAGACGTGTAAAGTGAACACCTGTCTCATTTTCATACAAAATCAGCTGTAGTCTAAAACAGGGTGATAAGGAGGGGGGTCTCTGGGCCAAATTTAGTTTGCACGATTTGGTCGGTCGATACACAAGTTTGTATCAGGAAATTGTACATTAAACCTCCAGATTTCTGCATACTTTATTTTTTTTAAAGATTTTATTTATTTGAGAGAGAATGAGAGAGAGCACAAGAGGGAAGAGGGTCAGAGGGAGAAGCAGACTTCCCGCTGAGCAGGGAGCCCGATGCGGGACTCGACCCCGGGACTCCAGGATCACGACCTGAGCCGAAGGCAGTCGCCCAACCAACTGAGCCACCCAGGCGCCCTCTGCATACACTTTAGAGGGCCCGAGTTCCCGCGTGTTCAGCACCTGCGGCCGCTGGGCACCCCCCCACCCCCGCGAACGGCGGCTGAGAAGCCCCAGCCCACCACCCTGAGGCCTCCGGGTGCGGTCACCGCAGTGAGGGTCTTTTTCTCGGCCCCCCCCAGGGCTTAAGTTTTTAATCCCTGTGGTCCAGTGAACGAGGCCGCGCATGGAAGCACCTTATCTTCTTAGACTTAAGGGCTTAAATGCACCCAGCACGAAGCCGCAGCAGCCCTCGGAGCCCAGGTGCACGAAGGAAGACACTCGCGCTGCTTCTGGGTAAGCCCGGCTCCGGGCGCTGCGCGTCCCGCGGCCGTGGGCGCCGGGAGCCCCGCAGGCAGTTCGGCCCCGCGCCCGCAGCAGGTGGGCTCCCCGCCGCGTGGCTCCGGGGACCCGCGGCCGGGCGGACTGGGCACCGGGCAAGCGCGAGCGGGACGCCGCCAACGGCCGGGCCAGGGGCACCGCAGCTACCGCGCGCCCAGCCACCGCCCCCAGACCCTCCAGCTGCCCACCCGCGAGCAGACCCGGGCTTTGCGGGGGAAGGGGGACGGGGGCCGGCGCGCCTGGACTGCGCCTGCGCGGTCGGCCCAGCCGAGGCCGGGGCCGGGACCGGGCCGGCCCGCGGAGATTGCGCCTGCGCGGCCGGCCTGGCCGGGCCGGGGGGAAAAGGCCGGCGTGCGGAATCTGCACCTCAGAGGCCGGTCCGCACCAGCCCGGGGGCGGGGCCCACGCGCGGGGACTGCGCCTGCGCGGTCGGACCGGCCCGGCAGCGGGGCCGCGCCTGCGTAGCCGGCCCGACCCAGCCCAGGGACAGAGACCGCGCCTGCGCGGTCGGCCCGGGCTCGCCCCGTCAGCGGCGCCTGGGTCCCTGGTGCCGCCCGCCCAGCCGGCCCCGCCCCCGGCCCCGCCCCGCGCCGCGCGGGGCCCTGGGAGGGGCGCAGCGTCCGGCGGCGTCGCGGGCGGCGGGCGGCGGCGGCGGCGGGAGGGGCCGGCGGGGGCAGACAAAGCCGCGGCTAATGAATGGGAGCGCCCGCCCGCGCCGGCCGTCGTCCGCAGGCGGGCGGGAGCCGCGCCGCCCCGAGCCCCGTGCCCGCGGTGAGTGCACGGCGGGCGGCCGGGGCGGGCTTTGCCTCGGCCGCGAGCTCGCGCCCCGGGCCCGGCCGTCCTGGAGCGCCGTCGGGGGTCGGGGTCGGGGCCGGGGGAGCCGGGGGCCGGGGGGCGGGGCGAGGCGGGGTCGGGCGGCGGGGCCGGGAGGGTGCGGTGGGGTGGGGTGGGGTGGCCGGGGTCGCCGCGACATTGTGTGCGCCGGGCTGGGGGCGGCTTCGAGGGCGCGGCCTCCCGTGGCCTGGACCCCGCCCCGGCCTCCCGACTCGGCCGCGGGGCCCGTAGCGCCTGGGCCGGCCCGGACCCCAGGACCCCCGGCCCGCGCCCCCGCCCCCGGGCCCCCCGGCTGACAGCTGGCGCGCGGCGGGGCCGGGCAGGTCGCGCCCGAGAAGCGTTTTCCGGACGGCAGCATTCTGTTGACAAAACACCTCAAGTGGGGGAAAGTTGGTGCGGCCCGCCGCCCCTCGCCTCCGCGGGCCGGGGGGGTCGGCTGCGGGGGGGGGCCGGGCCGGGCTGCTGTGCTGGGGGGCCTGGGCGGCCGGGCCGGAGGTCAGGGGCTGGGGGGCCAGGCCGGGGTGCTGGGGCTCCTCGAGTCTCCTCCAAGCACTTTGTCCGCCGCCGCTACGGCGAGGTGCCTTAGAAATTGCTTTTAGGGTTGTTTTCTAGATGTATTTCGTCTTCGGTGGTATTTCCAGGAAGAGACAGCCAACGGCGTCAGTTAAATGTCTCAGGAAGCACATGCTCGTGAGCGCGTTAGTTGTCTCTGTGTCGGGGTGCCACCGTTCAGGTTTCATGGATAAGATGTGAATCAAGTTGCAAAGTGTAATTGCACATGCTTTTCAATCGTAGTTGTTTTTCTAGACCCAAACTCGGTCATCTGCGTGTCTTCTTATGCCCTTTTTCTGCGAGCCGCAACCCCCCCCCTTGCTGGAGGGCATCCCGGCCCCCCTGCGGCCCCTGTGCTTTCTCGGGTGTGGGGGTGACCCTCCGTGCACACGTGCACCTCTCTGGAAGCAAGTTTCCGCCGGGCGGGGCCATCAGGAGCAGCTTCTGCTGGCATTCTCTTTGTAAAGAAAAAAAAGGGAAGTTATTTGTTTTGAAGTTAACTCTGACTAGATCAAGTGCATAGTTTTTACAAAATCCCCTTCAGGGGCGCCTGGGTGGCTCAGATGGTTAAGCGTCTGCCTTCAGCTCAGGTCATGGTCTCGGGGTGCTGGGATTGAGCCCCACCAGCCGCACATCGGGCTCCCTGCTTCTCCCTCTGCCTCCCCCCTGCTTGTGCTCACACTCTCACTCTCAAATAAATAAATAAAATCTTCTAAAAAATCCACTTCAGACTTTAATGATAGGTTTCATATCGAGGGCATCCTTTGTGACTTTTTATATAGAAATATTAATACTTGTTTTGTCTATATCATGGTGATAAAATTAGGAGACTTGAAAGGATTTAGTTGGAGTCTTTAAAAAAGTACTATGAATAAGCCAAATTTCACTTGGTCACTAAACAAAGCTACCTTTTGAGAGGAAAGCTCTCACAGGAGTTGGACTCGACTCTGAGGGCTTCCTGTGGGACGTTGGTGCAGGGACACACAGCTCCCCAAACCCTTACACAGGTCATCTCCCTGTCATGCTTTATGTTTTCTGAGTACAAGGTCTAGCACAAGGTAAGACATATTCTGTGAATCCAGAACGTCTCAAAGGACAGAGTCAATCCCCTATGTTGGAAGAAGGCTGGGGTTCAGTCTACCTGACAGGTGATTACCTGACAGTCGCCCCCTCCCGCACACACTGTTTGCTCTGGTTCTTCCTGATATTTTGGACATGAGGACTCTGCTCTCTTCTTTAATGTCACTACGTGCAAACAAGAAGGCTTGTAAGTAAGTCACACTGTGGAAAGAATGTTCTGGCACCCTGGAGAAAGATTTAAAGTACATTATGAGGGCAGTTGGTTGAATTCTGTGTCTGTGCCGTGAAGCTGCCGTGCGGTATCACTGAGTGGATGAAATGTGTGCATCTGCATTTCAGGCCCTGTCCAGCACAGACTTTGGAGAGTGAGCAGCCCTGGGAGGTGGAGCTCTTGGAGCAGGCGGACGGTGGTCATGGTCAGTGCACGCCTTGGCTTCCCTCTGCGTTTTCAGTTTTTCTTTGCCTGGCCTCAGCTCCTTCGGTTTGTGAACTCTGGTCTGATTTCCTTCTTCGCTGGGAGGATTGCCTTTTGAGGGGAGGGAAGCAGGTGAATGATGCCGGGCATGGCGCTGACATGGCACCAGAGCCTCGGATGGCTCTCCCTCACCAGCATTCTGTTTCCTTCCGAGCTTCTCTGCACAAAACACAGAGTTTTCAGTCTGCGACTGTCGTTCTTCTAATTACTATTTGGTTTTTAAGGCACTATTTAAATCTCAGGGCTTGAGCACATAAGCTGTAGGATCCATTTTCTTATTTACGTTCTGTGTTTCAGTGACTTTAGCTACATGAAGAGTCACAGTGTGCCTCTGGCCCTGGCCGTCCTGTAGCCTCTGCAGTGTCGGGACTCCACAGATCTCTGGTCCATGCCCCTCCCAGGGGCTCACCCTCTTTATACCCCTGTCTTTCCTACCCTTCTCCCTCACCCCACTTTCCAGCACCCAGATGTTTCTTCGTTCTGAAATGGCTCAGATCACTTCCTTGTTAATTATTTGATAATGTGCTTTTGGTGGCTCAAATTCTGGAAGGCACTGCTAGGAGGAAAATAAAGCCTTTCCTTCTCGTGCTCCCTATTTCTGAGGCAGAGGGTCCTGGGAGAGGTGCTTGACTCTGTGAGGATTCTGGCCTCTTGCTCTGTACCTACCACGGTTCTGTCTGCTGCGGGCAGCGGTGGTTTTGAAAAGAAGGCCTTGCCCTCAGGGAACCTAAGCAGTGATCCTGGGGATAGACTTAAACCAAAGAAAAAGGCCCAGCGAGTGCTCCCAGGAAAAGTACAGGCAGGTGTGGACAGAGGTGATGGGCAGTTTCTGCTTGAGAAGTATGTTCGAGGAAGACCTCTTCTTAGAGGAAGTCCAGCCCTGAGGGGTCTGGGGCCATGGATGGAGGCCCCAAGGAAGAAGCATCAGTGCGGTGGAGAGGCTGACCCCTCTGCTTGAGCCCGAGTCCCGTGGGTACCTCTGGGTCCGCAGCAGCCTGTGCTCCTGCTCTGTGAAGGCCCCTCACTGCTGATGGCAGCCTGGGGCTGGGGTGGGGGACTGTCCCCTGCTGGCCCACCGCGGCACTTTCTAGGCGATGGCTCCTTGATCTGGACAGGGAGGACCTGGCCCCTTGGCTGTGTGGCCCTGCACCTGCTCTGTCCTGCTTCACTGCCCCCACAGATGTCAACCAAGAGGGACTGAGTTTTCATCCAAGGCCACTGCTAACTGATCCTCACCTTACAGTCTGCTCACTTGATTGCCTCGTGAGGGAGCAGCATCAGAAGCATTGAGCTCTTCCGGGAGAGCTCCAGTTACTCTCTTGGAGAGCCCATATTCCACGTCCTGTAAGTAAAAGGACGCTTTAAAAATTCTTGGTAGCTTCCAGCCACAGCAGCAATTTCACACCTATCCCTCGTGGGACTGCCCTGGTCCCTGTGGAAAAAGGTAAGCAGCAAGGGTGCTGGTGTTGGGTAAAGGGGACCCACAAAACGAGTGAGCAGAACCACCCAAATAGCCCTGGTCTGTGACCCAGAACATTTCAGGGACAGAACAGGGACCAGCTGACCTTAGCATGGTCTGTTTGCTTGCTTTGGAATGTGCTTTGTTTCCAAGGTAGCCTTATCACGATTTCTGACTACATCTTATGGGAAGGGCTCTGGTTCTGGGTTTCTGAAGTTTAACCCTTAGCAGCTGTCCCTGGCTCTTGGTTCTGTCCCCCATCTCTGCATAGCTGGTACTGGATTATGGTTTTTCTTTGTGTGAGCACAGTGGCTTTGAGGCATTTGATGCTCTAGCCACCCCTAGAATGTGTTAGTTATGGTTACACATGCTCAGAATATGCGAAAGGTACTCTCAGACATAGACCAGATCTGAATTTATGACCTTGGTGGGAAGACTATTGTCTCCAAGTGTGAACCAGGCAGGAGTATCCCTGTGATTCATTGAGAGCGTGTGAACCCTGAGTTGGACACAACTGTGCTTCAGTGTTTGGAAGGTTCTATTATGACATTTCTGACTTACAGAGAGTGCTTGTGAGAATGTCGCTGTGACTGCTACCTTCTGCCCATCTGGTGCTTGCCAAACTTTTCCAAAGGAAATTGCAGATATCCCAGCATGTCACCCCTAAATGTCCTTTTCTCCAAAGAAGAGGCAGAAAGGGACTCTTCTGTAGGACCCGCACACCATCATTGACCACGTGTAGGGCAGGGCCCAGGCCAGTCCCTGCTCCCATCCCCCCACTTGCCCACAGTGGTCTTTGGGAGCTGATGTCTCCAAACCAGAATTGAGTCTAGGTCATTATTGGCTGTTACGTCTCTTTAGTTTCTTTTCTTCGCAGAAAAATGCCTCCATGACATTGACCTTTGAAGAGACTAGGCCAGGGGCGCCTGGGTGGCTCAGTCATTAAGTGTCTGCCTTCGGCTCAGGTCATGACCCAGGGTGTCCTGGGATCGAGCCCCATGTTGGGCTTCCTGCTCCATGGGAAGCCTGCTTCTCCCTCTCCCACTCCCCCTGCTTGTGTTCCCTCTCTCGCTGTCTCTATCAAATAAATAAATAAAATCTTTAAAAAAAAAAAAAAAGAAGAGACTAGGCCAGTTGTCTTGCGAGTGCCCCGTGTTCTGGATCTGTTTTGCACTGTGCCGTTTAACTTGTTCCTCTGCTCCCCGTGCTCCCCGTGTGCTGTGGTCTGATGGTAAGAGGCTCAGTTGGAGGCAGGCAGCACATTTTCACCAAGGCGATGCTCTGTGCTTCCTGCCGCACCATTCTGGGGGGCTGTCCTGCGGGTACTGATGCCAGCTTCCCTTGTTCTTTATCTGTGTTCCCTCATCTGGGCGTCCTGAAACAGGAGGACAAATGCTGGACCCTCCCCTTTTGTCACTACTCATTGGGGGAGCAGTGCTCATGACATTTAGCTTCACTGTGGTAAATGCTTCCGTTCTTCCTTTTTCTTTCTTGAATATCAGTGCAGAGTAATGGATTTTTATTTATTCATTGTACTGCGGCCTATTAAAGGCTTGTGTTTGTGTTTGGATGTTCACACGGTTGTAGCTGAGCAGCTGGGTGCCCCGCTGCGCGGGCTCCTGGTCCTCCCGCGGCATCAGCGGTGTTCTGAGAGCACTGCTCTGGCCCCGTGCCCTCCCTTCCCAACCTGCCGGTTTCTGTTGCTCCCAAGTGCTGCGGTCCCTTTCCATGCAGAAAAGTGTTGGTGTGTGCATTGTGTTTGCCTATTATTGTGGCTGTAAGCACCTATCTCATGGACAGAAATAGGAAACACTTGTTTAAAACATGGTAAGTCCTGGGATCGAGCCCTGCATCGGGCTCCCTGCTTGACAGGGAACCTGCCTCTCCCTCTCTCTCAACTGTTCCCCTTGCTTGTGCTCTCTCGCTCTCTCTGTCTAATAAATAAATAAAATCTTTAAAAAAAAAATAAAACATGGTAAGTTCAAATGATATTTGAACCGCCGAACAGGGAGTCTGATGTGGGCCTTGATCCCGGGACTCCAGGATCATGAGCTGAGCTGAAGGCAATGGCTTAACCGACTGAGCCACCCAGGCGCCCAATTTCTTTGATTTTTAAAATTTATCCTTTTTTTATCCTGAAAATCTTGATTCTTAATGTCATTGGCATAGTTACTTATTTTATGCTCAAGTATACATAAAATCAGGTGTAAAATTAGTATATTGTGTTGCTACTACTAATAGGAACCCTTAGTAGAGTTTAAGGTATTTTGATGTTTGTCTGTTTCTAAGATTTTATTTTTAAGTAATTTCCACACACACTCACCGTAGGGCTTGAACTCACAACCCTAAAATCAGGAGTTGACCCTCTATGGACTGAGCCAGCCAGGCACCCCTAGGGCGCTTTTGTTTTTAAGTTCTTTTGGTTCTTAGTACATATTATGTTGAGGATGAAGTGCTGTGTTTGGAAACAAGCCTCTTGATGAATATTCTTTTGTCTGTGGTTGTGTTGCCCATCTGATATACAGTTAAGTTTTTTTGTTTCAGATTTGGAATTTTTAAATTTTATCTTTATGTTCAAAATCATTACATGGCCCAAAAGTCAAAATCATATGAAAGATATGATCAGAGATTTCACATCTCCACTCTTTATAGGCAGGCAACTGTTTTTATTTCTGTTTATCCTGCAAAAATCTTGGTTTCCTCTCTTGTCTGTCATAAAAGGTAGTAGCAAGTACTGTTTACACTGTGTGTCTCGCTTCTTTATTCACCACGTCTCTGACTGTAGCAGCCCTTCCTGATGGGTGTGGAGTGGTTTTCCAGCTCGGACTGGGGAGTGCTGTGGTGACGACTGGGGCCTGTGTTGTTTTCTGCTTGAGGAGTGCTGCCCTGGGGCCCTGGTCGTCGTCGTGGGGTTGCTGGGTCCAGGGATGTGATTGTAGGAGGTGTTTCCATGTGCCTCGCGGGCCCCGCCACGCGTATCGTCCCGTGAGTGCTTTTCACAGCCCCGTGGACAGAGGGTCTTTGCCAGTCTCACCCAGTGAGATCTAATTCTTGAAGTAGTGTTCCTTTAATATGCTTCAATTTGGATGTGAAAAGTGGAAAAATATACTTTACTAAATCGGATATGCTTGGTAGCCAGAGTGTTTGAGATCATGAAATAGACGGCTGTGTTAGTAAGTCACTGAGTGTGAGTAGCTGCCGGGCGGGAGCCGGGCCGCTCTGCCCCTGCCTTCCACATCTGAGTAGTTGGAAGGTGGTTTCTTTCACTCTTTCAATAAAAAATAACAGTAGATTCTCCAAGCCAGAACATTTCCATGCATTCTGCTTTTTCTAGCCTACGGAAAGGAACCTCTGATTAGCTACCTTTTACTCTTTGGTATTTTTGTGTTTGAAATGAAAACTAAAATAAGTTAGGAGACTTTGGTTTTGGGTGTCTCTCCTCTCCCGTCTCTTGGCTCTCATCATAATTTGGGATTGCTGTGCTTACTGTCAGAATATGATGTTACTTCCTTCATCGCGGGAGTGCCCAGCATCTGGGTAGCCCTTGGGCTGCAGAAAGCTGGGGCTGCCTCCTGTCTTGGGGGACCCAGGCTGCAAGTTGTTCCGGAAGGATTCTGTGTTACGTGTTGTCGTTGATTACCCTATTTCTGTTTGCCGGAGAATAGAGTCAGAATCGTGGTGTTGGTTCCAGATGCCATCCAGATAAATCCCCTCCTGAGTTTTGGGGCAGGTAGCAAAAACCGAATTATTCTTTACACATATGTAAAATTATCAAAACAGCCACAGTAACATAATCCTTTGGTGGTTTGAAAACCAAAGACAACATACTTCTTTTTTTCCTTTAATTTGTGCTGAAATAGTAGGAAAACATTATTTTCTCTAATAGTAAACTGCTGGATCAAATAACAGTATTTTTCCTAAACTAGCAACATCGTTGCTATTTATGATTATGAAATAATATGAGCAAATTAGTCAAGCAGTAAAGAAATACATAGAATAGAAAGCGAAAGTCTTCCATGATTATTGCAGTGAAGTTTTATATACCCTTCCAGACATGTACGTGTGTGGGTGCCCTTACACCCAGGGCAGTCCGGGCCGACCTCTTATCTGCCATGAGGGCCGCCGCGGGGGGCACTCCCTCCTGCTCAGGTGGGACAGATGCATCATGGGGGGCACTCACATGGCAGCTGCTGAGGGATGTGTAGATGATTCCCAGCTTTTAACTCTTTTATTTTTTAAAAAAGATTTTATTTATTATTTATTTTACAGAGAGAGAGTACTCACATGAGTGGGGTGAGAGGCAGGGGGGAGGGACAAGCAGACGCACACCCAGCGTGGAGCCTGACGCGGGGCTCAATCCCATGACCCTGAGATTCTGACCTGAGCCGAAGTCCAGAGTGGGCCACCTGACCCACTGAGCCACCCAGGCGCCCCTTGCCTCTTCTTGTGAAGCATTACATACATGCAGAGAAGTGCTCATCTCAGTGAATCATCACCAGTCAAGAGATGGAAAATTGCCCCTGTGCCCCCGGCCCCCCCAACCCTAAAGTTAATAATTTTCGCAGCTCGTCCCACTGTCCTTCGAATTCGGGAGCGCCCGCAGCCTGTGTTGTTTGGTGTCTGGCTCGTGGTCGCCAGTGTAGTTGCTGGGTATGATGGCAGTCGCTTCATCTTGCTGTGGGATCCCCACCGCCTGGGTCTGTCCCAGCGGGTGTCTGCCGTCGGTGGCCGGCTCCCGACCGTTAGGAGTCCTGCTGTGAGCGTCTCTGGACTCGTCCTCTGCTGCGTGTCACAGGCATCTTGTTGGCGTGAGACCCTGTGAGTGGTCATGGGGCGATACCAGTTTTACCAGGTAGCTGTACTTGTGTGTCGCAGACCGTCAGCAACATCCAGCATTATCAGGCCAGAGAGTGTGTGTGTGTGTGTGTGTGTAGCCATTTTACAAGGTGTACATGGCTGTGGCTTTAATTTATATTTCCTTGATTTTTAAGTTTCTTAATTTTAATATGGCCTGATTGCCCATCTTGCCTCGATAGTTCTGTTTTGCTCTAAATCAAGGTTAAAAGGATCTTTTTCTCTAATATATTCCGCATTGTTTTGCCTTTAGTGTGGCCATCCATGTAGTGTGGCCATCCATGTAGTGTGGCCATCCATGTGGTGTGGCCGTCCACGCGGTGTGGCCGTCCACGCGGTGTGGCCGTCCATGTGGTGTGCTTTGGGGGATGGCGTGAACTAGGAGGTGAGTGTTGTTTTCTCCACAGAGCGATTGAATTGTCCTGGCACCGCCATTTATTGAAAAGGTCCGTCTTCCTCGCTGCTCTGCAGCATCTCCAGCATAAGAAATCAGGTGTGTGCAGACGTGGTGCGGGGGTCTGTTCCAGGACTCCCCAACCTGTGTCAGTCTGTTGGCCCCTGGAACCAATACCACGGTGTCCTCAATGTAGTTTGATAAGGTGGTTTTTGTTTGTTTGTTTGTTTGTTTAAAGATTTTATTTATTTATTTGACAGAGGACAAGCAGGGGGAGCAGGAGAGGGGGAAACAGGCTCCCCGTGGAGCAGGAGCCCGACTGGGACTCGATCCCAGGACCCCGAGATCATGACCTGAGCCGAAGGCAGATGCTTAACTGAGCCACCCAGGCGCCCCTGTTTTTTTGTTTGTTTGTTTTTCAGAAAAGCTTTTTAATTTTAAAGTCTAGCACAGACACAGAAACTGGATGAAGTAAATGTACAACTTGAGGGGTTATTATAAGGTGGACGTTTTTGTGACCATCGATTTGGTCAAGAAAGAAACTTTGGCCAGCCCCAGAATCCTCCCTTGTAGCCCCTCCCTGTCCTGTGTCCGTCCCTCCCTCCTCCTGACAGAAGTAACTTCTTATCTCACCATTATGGCCGTTCCTTCCTTTTCTTCATAGTTTGATGGCTGAATTGCATACCTCCAAATAGTAGTTAAGTTTCACCTATTTATTCAGAAGATGCTGGGGGCGCCTGGGTGGCTCAGTCGTTGAGCGTCTGCCTTCAGCTCAGATCATGATCCAGGGTCCTGGGATCGAGCCCCGCACCGGGCTCCCTGCTCTGCGGGAAGCCTGCTTCTCCCTCTCCCACTCCGCCTGCTTGTGTTCCCTCTCTCGCTGTCTCTCTTGTCAAATAAATAAATAAAATCTTAAAAAAAAAAAAAGAAGATGCTGTAGCTCAACCCCCAGCTCCCATGGAAGATGGGAAGGACTCATGGAAAATATTACTCAAATTCTTGCATGTTGATAGTTTTATGTGTCCTTTGTACTTGAAAGTCAGTTTGACTGTATGTAAAATCCTCAGCTCACATTTTTTCCTTTGGATACCTTAATTATTATTCTCTTGTCTTCCAGCATAAAGCGTTGCAAATGCATGGTAATTTTACTTTGTTTCCTGTGTAAGTGACTTTGTTTTTTTTGCCTGAATAGTATTCTTTTTTACTGTTGTTAGGCGTGGATTTCTCATTCAGATGGCATGCCCTATCAATATGGAGCTCCACAAGTTTTATTTCAGGAAAGGGTTTTAAGTTTTTAGTATTCTGTTCCCTGGCTTTGTCCCCTCCATTTTTGCAGGGTGGGGAGGGGCTCTGATTGTGTGTGTGTTGGATCTTCTTTACCATCCTTTCAGTTCGCTTCTCTGGGGTCTTTTTTATTCCTTCATTTCTTTTTCATTAAAAAAATATTCCTTTCCTCTTCTGTTGCTCTTAGTAAAATCAGTTGTGGAGTCTATTTGTTCTTATGGTGCTTCTAACTTAGTCTTTGTTCTTGAAATGGTACTTTACTTTATTTCTAAGATTTTCTTAGGACCGATAACCTCATTTCAGTATTCTAGCCTGACTTAGGGTGTCCTTTTGTGTTATTTTAAAATATCTTGGGCGGCTGGCTGGCTCAGATGGTTAAGCGTCTGCGCTCAGCTCAGGTCGTGATCCTGGGGTCCCAGGATCAAGCCCCACATCGGGCTCCCAGCTCAGCGGGGAGACTGCTTCTCCCTCTCCTTCTGCCTGTCTCTCTGCCTACTTGTACTCTTTCTCTATCTCTCTGTCAAATAAGTAAATAAAATCTTTAAAAAATAATAATAATTCCTCCTTGCCATGTAACTCAGCATACTCACAGATTTGAGGGTTAGGACACAGACTTCTGAGGGGCCCATTATTCTGTCTGTTGCATTTGGTTTTATATAACACTAATTTTTTGTTTTTTAGTTTTTTTTTTAATGTAAGGAGATATGATTTAGACAACATTTTCTGGCTTTATGGTGCTTCCTTCCCTGTGGTCCTCTTGTACTGTGGAAAACGTTGGGGCCTCCTTTGTGTATCTAGTGATCTGTAGTTCTTCCTTGCTGTTTTTGTCTAGCTTTGGGGTAGAGGTGATGTGACCTCTCAGACTGAGCTGGAAATTATCCCATCCTCTTCTGTTTTCAGAGTTTGGGGCATATCGGTACTATTCCTTCTGTAAATGTTTGAAAAAATTCACAAGTGAAGCCATTTGGGCCTATGACTTTCTTGCAGGAAGATTTTTAAATCACTAATTCAATTTTGTACTTGTTATAGGTCCATTCTGGTTTTCTCATTCTTCTCGAGTCACTCTTGGTAACTTATTACTTTCTAGGAACTTTTCCATTGTACCTAAGTTGTTGAACTTGTTGGTGCCAAGTTGTTCATAGTATTTTCTTATATTCCACTTTGTGAGGAATCAGTGGTAACGTTCCCACATTTTCACAAACTTTGTCTTGTAGTCTTGGTTAATCTAGTTAAGGATTTGTTGGTTTTCTTGATCTTTTAAAAGAATCAACTTTTGGTTTTGTTGATATTCTGTATCCCTTTTCAGTTTTTCGTTTCATTCATACCACTCTAATCTTTATTATTGCCTCTTTTCCTGCCTTTTTTTGCAGTATTTTTTAAGGTGAATGCTTACATTATTTTTTTTTTACATGCATTGTATGATTTCAGGGTTTTTTTAAGTTTTTGTTTAAATTCTAGTTAATATACAGTGTGATGTTAGTTTCATGTATACAACATAGTGAGTCAGCATTCCTATATGCTTTTAGTTTTTTGGAATTTACTGAGATTTGTGGCCTTCTATATGCATGTGAAAAGAATGTATTCTCCGGTTTTGGGGTGGAATGTTCCTGAAGAAGTGCTTACCTTATTGATTCGAGGTTCTTCTTTTCTAATATAGGTATTGAAAGCTATAAATTTCTCTTTGAGCACTTCAGCATCTTATAAATTTTGGTGTGTTATGTTTCATTTGGATGAAAATACTTTTTTCTTAAGATTTTATTTATTTATCTGACAGAGAGAGAGCAAGGGAGCACAGGCAGGGAAGGGGCAGAAGAAGAGGGAGAAGCAGACTCCCCGCTGAGCAGGGAGCCCGATGCGGGACTCGATCTCAGGACCCTGGGACCATGACCTGAGCCGAAGCAGACGTTTAACCAACTGAGCCACCCAGGCGTCCCGCAGATGAAAATACTTTCTAATTTCCCTTGTAATTTCTTTCTGACACATGGATTATTTAGAAATGTACTTTTATTTCCAAATATTTATTGATTTCTCAAATTCTCTTCTGTTACTGTTTTATAATCTAACTGCGTTGTGGGTGAAGGACATACTTGTATAGTCTCGGCCCTTTGAAATGTACGAATGCTTGTTACCTGGCCTCTCGTGTGGTGTTTTGTGTGCAGGTGAGGGGAGTGTGGGTGAGGCGGGTGTCGGTGTAGCTGCTCAGCAGGGCGGTGGATGGTCTTCTGCAGCTCTGCTGGCTTCCCGTCCCACTGTCCTGGCTGACCTGTCTTCAGGTTTGCTGGTTCTTCATGAGTCTGAACTCCTCTAGTAAATGTTCCCCTTGTACTTCTACATTTCAGTGTCGTGATTTTTGCTTGGTGCTCTTCTATAATTTTTCTGTCTATATTGATATTTATTCGGTGAGACATGTTATTCCTTGTTTTATATGTTGTTTTTATACACTGTTTCCTTTAATTCAGTCAACACATTTCTAATGCCTGATTTAAAGTCTTTGTCTAGTAAGTCCAACATCTGGGCCCTCTCAGGGACAGTTTCTTTGGACTGCTTTTTTTCCCCCATGTATGGGCCATACTTTCCTGCTTTTTTTGTATGTTTTGTAATTCGTTGGTTTTGTTGAAAACTGGACATCAGAATCTCCTCCCTCTCATGTTTGTTGTTATTGCTGGAGTCTTGTTTTGTTTCAGTCTGTTTCTTTCATGGCTTTCCTGAACGAATTCTAGAAAGCCTGTGTTCCTTGTAGTGTTTAGCCACTGAAGTCTGCTTGGGTAGCTTAGTGGTCAGTTCAGGATTGGTCAGAGATTTCCTTTAATGCCTTCCTTAAATGCCAGGTGTGTCTGCCATCTCTGCTAGGGGCTGTGTGTGCATGTGCACCTCTGTCCTTGAGCACTTTGTCCTCGCCTTCACCCTCTGACCTTGAGCACTTTGCCCTCGCCTTCACCCTCTGACCTTGAGCACTTTGCCCTCGCCTTCACCCTCTGACCTTGAGCACTTTGCCCTCGCCTTCACCCTCTGACCTTGAGCACTTTGCCCTCGACTTGACCCTCTGCTTGCACTGCATTTCAGGGGCAGCCAGGAGGGAGTGATTGGGGTGTCCATCCAGGTCTTTTCTGGACGTGTGCACAGTTCTGCACATGCATGTCCTTCTGCATCCCCAGGAATTTGTCAGAGCTTTTCTTTCTTTCTTTTTTTTTTTTTTTTTTAAATTTTATGTATGGGCACCTGGGTGGCTCAGTTGGTTAAGTGACTGCCTTCGGCTCAGGTCATGATCCTGGAGTCCGGGCATCGAGTCCCGCATCGGGCTCCCTGCTCGGCAGGGAGTGTGCTTCTCCCTCTGACCCTCCCCCCTCTCATGCTCTCTCTCTTTCTCTCTCATTCTCTCTGTCTCAAAGATTTATTTATTTATTTATTTGACAGAGAGAAAGAGAGAGAGCATGAGAGGGGGGAGGGTCAGAGGGAGAAGCACACTCCCTGCCGAGCAGGGAGCCCGATGCGGGACTCGATGCCCGGACTCCAGGATCATGACCTGAGCCGAAGGCAGTCACTTAACCAACTGAGCCACCCAGGTGCCCTGTCAGAGCTTTTCAAAGCTCCCCATAGACCTCTTGTTCCCCAGATCTTCCTTTTAAACCTCTGGCGAGGCTCTTGGCTGGCCCCAACTGGTACTGTAGCTTCAGGCAGTTGTGGTGTTGAAAACAAAGAGCTGCAATTTTTTTTTTTTTTAAGATTGTATTTATTTGACAGAGAGGGACACAGCGAGAGAGGGAACACAAGCAGGGGGAGTGGGAGAGGGAGAAGCAGGCTTCCTGCTGAGCAGGGAGCCCGATGCAGGGCTCGATCCCAGGACCCGGGGACCATGACCTGAGCCGAAGGCAGATGCTTAACGACTGAGCCACCCAGGTGCCCCTTTTCTTAAAATAATTCTTGTGGAAGTATTGTAATAGAGATTAGAAAATGCATTCCCTTCAGCAGGTACCAAGTCATGGCCATGCCTTTATCAGTATCCCCCACTCAGTTATTTTGAAGCAAATACCAGAAATCACATTTCATATGGACATATTTCAATAAGTATCTTGGATAGAGGAGAGTCTTTTAAAAATTTTATCCACAATACCTTTATCACAGCTTTAAAACAATCTTTCATATCAAATGTTCTGTATCCAGATTTCTCACATTATCTAAAAAACGTTTATACATAGTTTGCTAGTTAAGGTCAGGATTCAAGTATAAATTGTTTGTTAAGGAAACTGGGTTGTTTGTCCTGAAGAATTTCCCATAATCTGGATTTTGCTGATTTCATCCCTCTGGTGTTGTTTAAATACGTTCCTCTGTCCCTTGTAATTTTTTTGTTTTATCCCTTGTTTTCAGCACTTCTTAAACAAAAATCTTGGGTTTGGTAGGGCTTCTTGAGCCTGTGGTCTGCAAATGTTCATTCATGGCCAGGAATCGCTGTGCTGTCAGGCCGCCTCTTTCCCATGCTCTTGTTTCCCCCCTTCCCCGTTCATGCCTGTGTGCCTGGGATGGGTTTCTCAGCCTCTCTGTGGAGAAAAGGCAAAGTAAACCATCCTCAAAAGACTGTCGTGTGGTTTATTATTTATTTAAAAGATGTATTTATTTATTTGAGAGAGAGAGCGAGCGAGCATGGGGTGGAGGGAGAGGGAGAAACTTTAGCAGACTCCACGCTGAGCATGGAGCCTGATTTGGGGCTTGAGATCACGACCTGAAACCAAGACTTGCATGCTTAATCAACTGAGCCACCCAGGGGCCCCTGTCACTTGCTTTAAGTGAGATAATGCAGGTCTGACTCTTAAAAGATGGCCCATGGTAAACACTCAGTAAGTATTAGCTCTTACCATCTCCATCATCCCTCAGTATTGCCCCGAGAGTCTTGAGAGAGGGCCAGGGTCAGCCTAGAACGAGATGTTAGCCTGGAAGGAAGAAGGGTGGGTTCTTCCAGCCCCAGAGGGGGAAAGGCCCACCTGGTCACCTGCAGAGGACAGAGGACAGCATGGTCCAGGAATGGGAAAGTGAGCACCGGGGAGTGAGGCGGCGGCCAGCACGGGAGCACGGCTGCAATGCACGACTAGTGTCTTTCTGTAGAGGCCTTAAGACCTTTCCTCCATGGATGACTGTGCCTTTGGTGAAGGATGGCAGTGTCCCCTGTCCTTTCCATCTGCCTGTTCCCCGGGCTCCAGCACAGCGTTGGCGGGAGCGTGGCTGAGGTGCCGTTCTGCAGGGCACACGCTCTGTCTATCCCTGCGCACTGTGTTGGCGGCGATAGCTCTTTCCAGGCATCCTCGGAAGGCTGGGGACTCGTCTTCTCTGCCTTGTCGAGCACTTTTGTCATGAATGGGGACTGGAGTGGTACATGTCTTTATGTAATGTGACCATGGCTCTCCTCCGTTATTCTGTTAATATTTTACTCTCATGATCACCCCACTTACTCGTGGTATGATATCTGTAACTTGTTTTTTAAAAAATATTTATTTTAGAGAGAGGGAGAACGTGAGGGTGGGGAGGGAGGGGCAGAAGGTGGGGAGAGGACCTCGAGCAGACCCCTGCTGAGTGTGGAGCCCACCTCCACAAGGCACGGCCTGAGCCCAGATCAAGACTCAGAGGCTCAGCTGACTGAGCCACCCAGGTGCCCCTTGATTTGCTGAAGTCTAAGAAGTTGCTGAGTTTGTTGAAGTTTTTCTGTGATCATAGGGATACGAATCTTCTTGTAGTGTCTTTCTGATTTTGGTATCAGGGTATTACTGCCTCATGAAGAGCTGTAAAGTATTTCTTTTATGGAAGAGTTTGTGTTTCCCTGGTTCTTTTTCTTTAACATTTGGTAGAATTCACCAGTGCGGCCAGGTGGGCCTAGAAGTTTCTTTTTTGGGAAGGTTTTTAACTACAAGTTCAATTTTTTAAATAGATATTTGGCTTACCTCTTTATTGAGTTTCTATAATGTGTGTCTTTCCAGGAATTTGTTTGTTTCATCTAAGTCACTGAATTTATTGTCATAAAGTTATTTATGTACTTCCTTGTTATCCTTATTTCCTGTGAGATCTAGGGTGGCACCCCTCTTTTGGTCCTGGTGTTGGTGATTTCTGCCTTTGATCTTACTGATCTTTCTAAAGCACCAGTGTTTGATTTCTGTGACTTCACATCTTTTCTTTGTTGTTGTCCTTTCTCTGTTTACTTTGGGATTAAATTTGCTTTACTGTTCCTTGTGATTTTTTCCTTTGACCCTTGGCTTAATATAGAAGGGTTATTTATTTGAAAACAATTTGGATTTTTCCAGATATTCTGTTGATTTCTTTTTCAACTCCCTTGTCAGAGACCTTTCTTTGATTGATTTTGTTTCTTTCACAGTCATTGAAGTTGCTTTATTGTCCTGAGAACAATGGATCTTGAATGTTTTGTGTCCATCTGTAAATAATATGTATTCTATTTTTGTTGGCTGAACAGTTCAATAAACGTCAATTAGGTTGTGTGAGAATAGTGTTCTTAAAGCTTCTGTTAGCTCTACTTGATGTTCTGTCTGCTTGTTCAGTTAGATGTGTTGAATCTCTGTGATTGTGACCCCATCTCGTCTCCCTTTAGCTCTTTAGGTGTGCATGTGTCTGGTGACTTGGCGCATTGTCACTTTACGCAAGTGCCCCTGTTGTCCCTGACACGTCATTCTCAGTCTCCCTCTAATGTGAATGCAGCCACTGCACCTTCCTTTTGATTAGTATCAGCATGGTGCACCTTTTCCATCCTTTGGCTTCTAACCTGTTTGTGTGTTTATGTTCAAAGTTTATTTCTTGTGGGCGAGAGTCTCGCTTTTTTATCCAATCTGACAATCCCTGCCTTTTAAAAAAGCAGGTTTAATTGTGTGTCTAGGGAAACTGTCCCGTCTCTCCTTTACTCTTACTCTCTAGTCACAGAATATGTCACTTCTGGTCACCAAATGTGTGGGTGCTTTCCCCCCCATGACCAGTTCTCCAGCCCACGTGGGGAGTCCTCCTACTGAGCTCACTTCTCACACCATCTGCCCAGAGTTAGTGTCACATCCCACCAGGAAGGGCTCAGTCCCACGAGACTGCCCCCTACTCGGGCAGCCCCCAGGTGGGGCAGGTCCCGGGATTACCCACAGCCTCTGTCTGACATGGCTCCAAATGGGGTTCCCAGGAGCCCCTTCTGGAATCTTCTGATCTGCTAGAGCCGCTCACGGAACTCAGGGGAGTGCTGACCCCCAGTCCTCCGTTTATCACTTAGCAAAGGGTGTGATGAAGGATACAGATGAAGCTGGATCCACAGCTTCTATCCTGTCTCTATCCACAGCCGGGTGATGACGAGCAGGGTGGGTCCTGAGAGGGTCCCAAGCACAGGAGCTTCTGTCCTCGTGGAGTTGGGGTGTGTCACCCTCCTGGCATGTGGACTTGCTCATCAACCTACAGCTTCCTGAACCCCACACAAGTGTGGGATTTTTATGGAAGTTTTATGACATAGGTGTGATCAGGTGTTCACTGCATCCCCGGCCCCGTTCCCCCTCTCTGGAGAATGGGGAGCAGGGGTGAAAATCCCAGCTTGGGATCATAGCTCGGTCCCTCTGGTGACCAGTCCCCGCCCAGGAGCCCACCCAGAGTCGCCTCATCAGAACAGAAGACGCTCCAGGCCCCCAGGAGGTCAACAGGGTTTCAGGAGCTCCACGCCAGGACCCAGGGGCAGAGACCAACACGCGTGTTTCTCATATTATCCACACTGGGATTAATTGACATTCAGTAAATAGCACATGTTTAAAGTACACAGTTTGATAAGTATCTACACACACACACATTTATATCCTGTTTATATAGGTAAACAGCTGCTGTCAACCTTGGTGTGGACATAAGCCTTATGTGTATGTCTGCATACAGCTAATTTTCAACAGCGGTACAAAGGCATTTATCCTTTGTTGAAAAGGATAGTCTTTTCAGCAAATGGTGTTAGAACAGTTAGATATTCATATGCAAAACAATGAATTTAAATATTTCAAAGATCTAAATATATAACAAAGTGGTAAAACTTCTAGAAGAGAAAACACAGGAGAAAATCTCTGTGACTTGGGTTAGGCAAAGATTTCTTAGCATAACCCCAAAAGCATAATCCATAAAAAACCAAATTGGTAAATTGACTTCATTAAAATTGAAAGCTTATGCTTTTCAAAATACACTGCTAAGAGAAAGACAAGCTTAAGACTGGGGGAAAATAATTGCAAATCACATATGTGATAAAGGGCTTGTTTCCAGATATGTGGAGAGCTCTCAGAGCTCAGTATTAAGAACTGCCCAGCGGTGCCTGGTGGCTCAGCCGTTAAGCGTCTGCCTTCAGCTCAGGTCATGATCCCAGGGTCCTGGGATCGAGCCCTGCATCAGGCTCCCTGCTCCGCGGGAAGCCTGCTTCTCCCTCTCCCACTCCCCCTGCTTGTGTTCCTGCTCTTGCTGTGTCTCTCTCTGTCAAATAAATAAATAAAATCTTTAAAAAAAAAAAAAGAACTGCCCAGCCAAGTGGGAGCACAGGCAAATATTTCACAAAGAGCTGCGAACGGCAGATAGGCACCTAAGATGCTCAGCATCGTCACGCTGTAAGGAACACACCTTCGGTGTTTGCACATCTTAATACTTTTTCCCTTTCTTGCTCTTACTTTTTAATACTAGCCATCCTAGGGGGATGAAGTGATCTCTCTTTGTACTTCTGGTTCACACTTCTATAACAATTAATGACACCAAGCCTTTTCCATGTGCTTTTTGGCCATTTGTGTATCTGTTCCAGGCCTTTGTCCGTCTGTGCGTTGGGTAGTTGTTCAGTTGTAGAACTATTTATCCTGGATATTAACCCCTTATCAGATATATGATTTGCAAATATTTTCTCTCATTCTACATCTTGTCTTTTCACCCAATAGTGTCATTTGATGCATAAGTTTTAAATTTTTCAGTTTTTTTTCCTTGCTGTGTCCTCTTGTTTTATTTCTGCTGCTATGTCTTCATAATTATTGATCTTTTGTGTTTAAACTGCTGTCAACCCTATCCAGTATATTTTTGGTTTCAAATACTGTATTTACATCTCTAGAAATTTCATTCAGATTTTTTTTTAAGATCTTATCATTTGACAGAGAGTGACACAGTGAGAGAGGGAACACAAGCAGGGGGAGTGGGAGAGGGAGAAGCAGGCTTCCCGCGGAGCAGGGAGCCCGATGGGGGCTCGATCCCAGGACCCTGGGATCATGACCTGAGCCGAAGGCAGATGCTTAACGACTGAGCCACCCAGGCACCCCTAGGTCTTTTTTATAGTTTGTCCTGCTTATCATGTTTATCATTTCATTTACCTCCTCAAATTATACCGTTGTGTGCGTAATGCCTATTTTAATGTTCCTTGTTTCCTAATGTTATCCCCTGTGTACCAGCTGGGTCTGTGTCTGTTAGTGGTCTTCTTCTGTTTGGGGGTCATGTTTTCCTGCTTTTTTTGTGTGTCTGGTAATTTATGTTTGATGTCAGCCATCTCGAATTTCACTTTATTGGGTGCAGGGTGTTGTTACATTCCTATAAGTACTGTTGAGACTTGTTTTGGGATGTGATTAAATTAGTTGCAGTTTCCCCCTCTTGGGGCTTGTGCTGAGGCTTTGTGAGGGTGGTTCTTGAGCTGCCTTTATTCTCTGCCTCCTGCTGAGTTTGTGCCCTTCTGAGAATCCTCCGTGTTGTTTCCTCTTGGAAACACAAGCCAGTCGCAGCCCTCCGAGCCCTGGTAATTCTTCCATCAGCTTTTTCCTTAAACTTACCTGATCCATCAGCCACAGACAGTAAGGGAACCCTGTACAGATCCCTTGGGCTCTGTGGAGCTTCTTCCTCTCCAGTACTCTGTCCTGCAGATTCTGATTCTAGCCAGACTGCCCAGTGGGGGCACCGGGTCTGTGCACGTTCCTGCTCCCTAGACGGTAGCCTGTGCTCGAGGTGACAAGCCTGTCGGCCGTAGGGCCCACCTCACTCATTTTCCGTGTCCTGGATCACTGCCCCATGCTTCCTGTTCTTTTGTCCAGGGTCTGGAAAACATTGTTCCATATGTTTTATCTGGGATACTAGTTGTCTGATGTGAGAAGGTGAGCCCACCCCCATCACTCCATCATGGCCAGAAGCAGAAGTAGCTGTAAGTCCTCCAACTGTGCTTTTTTAAAAAAATCTGTGTAACTATAAAATATGTGTCAATCGACTTTATATGTTAAATTTATTATATACTGTATTTTTACGATAAAATGAGCTAGAGAAAAGAAAATATTAAGAAAACCCTAAGGAAGAGAAAATACACTTACAGTGCTGTCCTGTAGTTAGCGGGGGGTGGGGGGGGTTTCTGTGTATAAGTAGACTTGTGTAGTTCATGATCTGCTGCATTTTCCAGTCAACAGTAGTTAAGTTTTGGGGGAGTCAGCAGTTACATGTAGATTTTCGAGTGCATGGGGGTCAGTGCCCTAACTTCCTTATGTCGTTCAAGGGTAAACTGTAATTTTATTTATTTCTGGTTCTTTGTATTTCCATACTGATTTTCAGCTCTGCTTATCAGCTATGGCAAAAAGAGCATTTTGGGATTTTGATTAGAATTGCATTGAATTTATAGATCAATTCAATTCAGGAAGTACTGATATCTTACCAATATTGGATTTTCCAAATCAAGAACTCCATCTCTTTAGCAGTGTTTCCGTTTTCAGTGTACGGGTCTTGGACATATTTTTTAAAAGTATCTCTATTTTATATTTTGTATTTTATATTGTATGTTAAATATGGAATTTTTTAAATTTTCATTTTTCAGTTATTGTATATACAAAAACAATTGCTTTTTTATTTTTATTTTTTTCTAATATTTATTTGGGAGAGAGAGCAGGGGGGCGGAGGAGAGGGAGAAGCAGGCTTCCCGCAGAGCAGGGAGCCCGATGTGGGGCTCGATCCCAGGACCCCGGGATCATGACCTGAGCCGAAGACGCTATAACCAACTGAGCCACCCAGGTGCCTCAGTTGCTTTTTTAAATTAATCTTGTATCTTGTGATTTTCTAAATTCACTTATTTTTAGTAGTTTTTATAGATTCCTTATGATTTTACCCTACACGTCCAACATGAGTGAAGACAGTCTCACGTCTGTGTTTTCAGTGTATGTGTGTCCTGTGTCTTGTGTTGGACCCCCTGCTTCTTGCTCCTGCTCCAGCCTGCGGCTGACTGGCAGACACCCTTGTCCTGTTCCGATCTTTGGAGGACGGTCTTCAGTCTTTGTGATGAAGCATGAGTGACACTGACTGTAGGCTGTTCTTATGTGTCCTTTGTCAGGTTAACAAAGTTTTCTTTTGCTGAGAATTTTTATCATGAATGGGTGTTAAATTCTATCAAATGTTTTTCCTGCACTGTTGAAATGATTGTATGGTTTTTATTCTCCTGTGGTGAATTACATTGACTTATTTTCAGATGTTAAATGAACTGTGCAGTCTTGGATTAGCCCTGTTTGGTCCTGGTGTATTATACTTTTTATTACTGAATCTGATTTGCTAATGTTTTAAAAAGGAATTTTCTTTTATTTTTATGAGGGTCATTGGCTATAATTTTAAAATCTTTTTCATTCTGGAAAATTCAAGCATATCCACAAGTAGAACCGTAAACTGCATCCAGTGACGGCTGCCATGTGCCTGTTCTGTGATCATCCACACATGGACAGTCTTGCTTCATCTGTACCTTCTGTCCGCCCCCCACCCCAAACTGGATTATTTTGAAGCAAAACCCAAACAGCATATCATTTCATCTGTAGATACTTGAACATAAAACTTAATCGTAATACCATTTCACCCTCCAAATAAATACTTTGTTAGTAGATTCAGACAGGCACTTAGTGTTCACATTTCTCCAACTGTCTTCGTAATTTTTTTTATTTATTTTTGTATTTGGATCCTGACAGGTATCTGCTTGGGAGCACTCTCCCCCACCCTCTTTGTTCTGCAGTTTCATTAGTGTGTCTGTTTGGATCCAAACTCAGGTCATCCCCTCACTTAGTCTGTGTGCAGTACTTTATGCTTCTGTATATATTCACATCTGCCCTTAGTTCTGGGGACTCTGTTGGGAACCCCTCTGACACCGCCCTCCCTCCGCCTGGTTCCCTGTGCCACCAGCCCTGTGTTCTGTGTCTCCATCTGCTTCTGCATCCGTGCTGCCTTCTTTGTTTGGATCCATCTTCAGTTTATTATTTGTTTCTTCAGCTGGTTTGAATCACCTGTTTCCCTTATTTTGATTTTCATTCTAAATCTATATAATTTCTTTTTATTGAGATGTCATTCACACATCATAAAATAAACCTTTTTGGAGTATACTCATAAGGTCGCAACTATCTGATTCCAGAATTTTTAATCACTCCAAAGCAAAGGAAGGCCCCAGCCCATCAGCAGTCATTCCTGTCATGCTCCTCCAGCCCCTGGGCTCCCCTCACTACTCTGTCTCGGGGGGTCCGCCTCTCTGTGAACACTGCAGGTAAACTCAGTCCCACAGTGTGCGGTCTTTGTGTCTGGCTTCTCTTAGCTCAGTGACGTCAAGGTTCGTGTCATGGCAAGCACAGTCTTGCTGTTGTAGGGATGCATCACATTTTTTTTAAAGATTTTATTTATTTATTTGACAGAGAGAGACACAGAGAGAGAGGGAACACAAGCAGGGGGAGTGGGAGATGGAGAAGGAGGCTTCCCGCAGAGCAGGGAGCCCAATGCGGGGCTCGATCCCAGGACCCTGGGACCATGACCTGAGCCGAAGGCAGACGCTTAACGACTGAGCCATCCAGGCGTCCCTGCGTCACATTTTTTAATCCACTCGTGGATTATATCTGGGTTGTTTCCACTCTGTCTGATGCCATTCACATACAGGTTTTTGAGTGAGCACACATTTTCATTTCTCCTTGGTATCTATGTGGGATTGCTCGGTCATATGGGGACTTCGTGTGTGTTTGGGAAGCTGCCAGAGTGGGTTTTGAATGGGCCCCAGTGTCTCACACCCCCACCGGCTGTGCACGGGCCCCAGCGTCTCACACCCTCACCGGCCGTGCACGGGCCCCAGCGTCTCACACCCTCACCGGCCGTGCACGGGGCACCGTTTTTCCACATCTGTGTCCACACTTGCTATTGTCCATCTTTCCGAGTCTAGCCATCCTGGTGAGTGTCTCATTGTGGTTTTGATTTATATGTACTTACAATTCTATTTTTTAAAAAGTCTTTTCCAAATCTGGCTTCTCATTTTTATAGTGTCTTATTTTTTGCTCATTTTTCTTTGTTTTCTACATTTTATTTTTTTAAAAAATTCATGTAATTGTACTTATGAGCTATGTGATCACACATTCTATTTCAGAAATACAGTTATGATAATTACTCTGTGCTGTGTTGATGCCAATGAGTCTTTGTTGTTCTAAATCTGGTGCCTCTCCTGGTTCTCACTCCTAGTGGCCTGCTTCCTTTATGCTTACTGATACTTTATTTAGAAGCTAATTTTTTATTCTGAGTATTTGGTCAAACTTTGTGGAATTCGTGATCTGGGATGCTTTCTGGCTTCTGGTGGGAGCTAGCTGTTTTGTAAAGTGCACACACTTTTTTAGGTTGACCGCATGTCCTGCTTTGCCCAGCAGGCTCCAGGTGAGCCTGTCATCTCAACATTATTGTTAGTCTTGTTTCCCTTTGCTCTCAGAAGCATGCTGCTTTGGAACACACCGGAGGGCTGGCCTCGCCGCTGTGGCTCCTGGCACTGGGTGATGGCTCACCTGGTTGCTGTGGGCGCTGCCGTGGACAGCCTTGGTTTGCATAGTGAGGGCACGGCGCAGCCGCCGTGCAGCCAGGTGGCAGTGGGAGCTGCCACGCGAGAGGGTGCATCCAGGGGAGGCACCATGGCTGGGCATGGGGCAGGGGCACAGGCAGGGCGCGTGAGGCCAGCTGGGGCGGGGGTAGAGGCGCAGCGGCTCTCACCACTCCCATCCTGCCAACCCCAGTGCCCCCGGCGTGGGCCATCCCTGTGGCCACAGAGGCCCTGGTGGAAGGGCAGGCAGCTCTGCAGGGAGCAGCTTAGACCCAAGGCAGAGGGGTCCCTCGCTGTGGGGCCTGCAGCCCCAGGCAGCCAGTTGGCCTAGCCACGGATGAGCTAGAGCCCCACGGGGCTGCAGCCACTGCACCAGTAGATACAGTGTTCCTCACTGCGTGTTTTGGCCCCAGCCCTGCTGGCTGGCCCCACTACTGGCATCAGGTGGTCATTTTCAGGCACCCAGCACCCCACAGCAGCCTCTTCTGGGCTGTGCTGGCCCCAGGAGGGCAGGATGGGCATGAGGCGGCCAAGGATGCATGTCTGCACAGATGCTGGAAGCACAGACTGAGTCTTGAGCCGGCCTCCTGGGGACTGCTGGGGCTGAGGCCAGCCTCCTGGGGACCTGGGGACTGCTGGGGCTGAGGCCGGCCTCCTGGGGCAGGCAGTGACCCAGTCCGTCCCACATCCCCTCCGTGGGCGCTTGAACGTACATGCAGAGCCCGTCTAGACCCCAGCCCAGCAGGCCCCATCTGACCCCACAGGACAGGTGAATGGGCACTGCCCTCGGCTGGGCACAACCTCCCAGCCAGGCAGGGCCCCAGCACCCTGGGCAGCTCAGCTTTGGCTAAGTCGTGGTGAGGGACCTGGTCCTCCCTGACCCGTGGCCTCTGTGGCCATTTTGTATGACACCCAACCCCTCTCCTCCCACAGATCCTGTGCTTCTCATTTTCTTGATTTCTCCCCCTTGTTGGTTTTTATTTGGGGGCTGGTTGAGCCAGAGGGTCAGGAATCTGCCTTTCGTCCTCCCACTTGGCATTCTGGTTTTGGTTTATGAATAGTTTTAAGTTTTTCTGTGCTGACTGTATTTCTAGTAAACCCCTAGTTGGTGTAGGAAAAAAAAATAAGCTTATTGTAGGTTTTCTAGAATCCACTGTCGTATATAAGCACACTCTTCCTGGTATCTCTGCTGCTGGGCGCAGGAACAGCCTCTTGTTGCTGCCTTATTAGCTTTCCCATGAGCTGCTCCCTCCACCCTGGTGGCCTCCTGTCGTCCCCCCCCCCGCCCCCCCGCCGTGTCTACTCCATCCATGTGTGCTGCCGCTGCCTCCTGCTCAAGCACCTGCCTTCGCGGCGCTGCAGACCGGCCCCGCGCGTTGGCTGCCGTGTCCTGGTTCCCAGTGCCGGTGCGGCGCCGTGGCGCCCAGGGAGTGGACAGACGGGACGTGGCCTGACGCGGCTCGGCTCTTGCAGACTCCCTCTTACATGCTGGGAGTTGCTCTTGTCTTTGTGGCGTTCAGTGTTTGGTCTGTGAATTGAGTATCTCGCAGGTCAGATGGGTTTCATCCCCACTTGATGTATTTGTTCTTACCGCAAAGTGTGGGGAGAGGGGCTCTATACCCTGTGGCCCAGCCAGCCTGTTTCCCCAATCCTTTACGGAGAGGCCCTTGGAACTTAAACTCGTGTCCTTATTTTTTGCTTATTTTGTAGTTTTAGGGTATTTTCCTTGTATTAAGTGGATTGTGTAACGTCAATGAACAAGTGTTTTTGATTTTAACTTACCGTTATGGAACTTTTCCTGTGCTACTGAGGCGGATGTACCCATGTCGGGATAGATTTGAAACATACGATTTAGGTCAGTGCTAACCTTGATTGCGTCTTCTTTTATAGATGATGCGAAAGGGTCATCCTGCTATCAAGATGACGGCGGTCCAGTTTCCAGGACAAGACTCAGGTCTCCGGTGTGTCAGTTCGTGTCTGCGCCCAGAAGCAGGTCATGGCGGGGCTCCTGGCAGGTGGCACTCCACGCCCTGAGATGAGATGGCGTGCTCTCCACATGCCCTCTTCTTTGGTCAGGTTTATGGTCAGCCACATTCATATGCATCTTGAAAGATGGAATTATTTTTTAAAAGCTGAAGAAAACGTACGTTTGGGGGCACAAATGAGCCTTTGGATCAGGTTTTTACCCACCTAAGATAACGTGACAAAGCAGCCAGAGTAGTTATGGTCAGTCATGGAGAATAACCAGGAAACTCGTCCCAGAAGGGATGGTGAATTTGTTTCTGATAAAATAAGTTTTAAAATAGAAGAGGAGGATGCTGTTCGAATCCCTAATCACAGTTTGGAAGGAGTGGAGTTTAAGGGCGAGCAGGACCGGCACCAGGCGGAGGGTGGGGGGGAGCGGGCGGAGGCCAGGGAGGCAGGCGGGGGCTGCGAGCCCCCCGGGAAGTGCCTCGCTGCCGACCAGGAGGAGGAGTACGGGTCTCTGCTCTCCCACTACAGCAGTGCGCTGTACGACGTGGCCATGGAGGCCGTGACACAGAGTCTCCTGTCGGGCCGGGGCGTGAGCTCCAGAAAGAAGTCCCCGGCCTGGAAGCATTTCTTCATCTCCCCCCGGGACAGCACTAAAGCCATCTGCACGTACTGCATGAAGGAGTTCAGCCGAGGGAAGAATGAGAAGGATTTGAGCACCAGCTGCCTCATGAGGCACGTGAGGAGGGCGCACCCCACGGTGCTTATCCAGGAGAACGGCGGCATGCCGGCCCTGCCCTCTCTCTCGCCCCCTCCACTGAGGCTGCCACCACAGCCCGCCGACACCGGGGACTTGGGGGCCGTGCTCTCACCCCTCAAGCTTGCCCCAAAGCTGGCGTCCAAGGTCCCGTCCCCCGATGACATGACGGAGGAATCTGTGGTGTCCTCTGAAGAAGTCCCCTCCGACGCGTCGGCCTCTGACAGGTACGGCAGGGAGGAGGCCCTGGGGGGGCCGCCGCACCTCCCCACCCTGCCCTGTGAGGAGGGCGCGGAGAACGGGGTGGAGAAAAACCCCCCGCTCCCGAAGGGCACATCCGGGTCCAGGAGGCGGTCCGCCGTGTGGAAGCACTTCTACCTGTCGCCCCTGGATAACTCCAAGGCGGTGTGCATCCACTGCATGAACGAGTTCAGCCGAGGGAAGAATGGGAAGGATCTGGGCACCAGCTGCCTCATCAGGCACATGTGGCGGGCGCACCGATCCATCGTGCTGCAGGAGAATGGCGGGGGCACAGGCATCCCGCCCCCCTACGCCGCGCCCCCCACCCTGCTGCCCGCCCTGCCGCCTCCCGACGGAGACCCGAGCTCCGTGTCGTCCTCTCCCGGGAAGCTGGTCCAGGAGTCCCCCTCGGCCTCCTCCTCCCCTGACCGGCTGACTGAGGACCTGCAGGTGCGTTTGAACGCCGGAGACGCCCTGCCGGAAGACGCGTCGGCGCTGTCCTCTGACGACGTGGGCGAGGCCTCGCTGGCCCCCTCCCCCGAGAAGCCACAGGCTGGCGGGTTGAGCCCCAGTCTGCTGGACTGTGGTGCTGTGTTCCAGCAGAATAAGAAGGTCATGAAGAGGCTGAAGTCGGAGGTTTGGCAGCACTTCTCATTGGCACCCATGGACAGCCTCAAGGCGGTGTGCAGACACTGCGCCTGCGTCATCAGCCGGGGCAAGCGGGGCGACGTGGGCACCAGCTGTTTGATGCGGCACCTCTACAGACGCCACCCGGAGGTCGCGGGTGGTCAGAAGGGCTCTCTGGGCGCCAGTCTGGCAAACTCTCCGTACGCCACGCTGGCCTCTGCGGAAAGTTCCTCCTCCAAATTGACTGACTTGCCAACCATGGTTACGAAAAACAATCAGGTTCTATTCCCCGTTAACAGCAAGAAGACCTCCAAGCTGTGGAACCACTTTTCCATCTGCTCTGCAGACCCCACGAAGGTCGTGTGCCTGCACTGCGGCCGCACGATAAGCAGGGGCAAGAAGCCCACCAACCTGGGCACCAGCTGCCTTCTGCGCCATTTACAGCGGTTCCACAGCAGCGTGCTCAAGACCGACGTGCCCAGGGCAGCGCGGGCCCCCTCGCCCAGCCTCCGGGGGCCCCTGAGCACACAGCTGTCAGGAGCTTCCTCCTTCGATGACACCAATGAGAAGTTTTATGATTCTCATCCAGTTGCCAAAAAAATCACAAGTCTCATCGCAGAAATGATTGCACTTGACCTCCAGCCATATTCTTTTGTAGACAATGTTGGCTTTAACAGGCTGCTTGAATACTTGAAACCTCAGTACTCTCTGCCCTCGCCTTCCTACTTCTCGAGGACAGCCATCCCAGGTATGTACAATAATGTGAAACAGATAGTCCTGTCGCACCTGAAGGAGGCGGAGAGCGGCGTGATCCACTTCACGTCCGGGATATGGATGAGCAACCAGACCCGCGAGTACCTGACGCTCACCGCCCACTGGGTCACCTTCGCGTCGTCGGCCCGGCCATACTGTGAGGACCACCACTGCTCAGCCCTGCTGGACGTGTCTCAGGTCGACTGCGACTACAGTGGCAACAGCATCAGGAAGCAGCTGGAGTGCTGGTGGGAGGCCTGGGTGACGTCCACCGGCCTCCAGATCGGAATCACTGTCACCGACAACCCGAGCATCGGGAAGACGCTGAGCGAGGGGGAGCGTGCCAGCGTGCAGTGCTTCAGCCACACGGTCAACCTCGTTGTCAGCGAGGCCATCAAGAGCCAGCGGATGGTCCAGAACCTCCTCAGCATCGCACGGAAGATATGTGAGCGGGTGCACCGGTCGCCCAGAGCGAAGGAAAAGCTAGCAGAGCTGCAGAAGGAGTACCAGCTGCCACAGCACCACCTCATCCAGGACGTCCCGTCCAAGTGGAACACGTCGTTTCACATGCTCGAGCGGCTCATTGAACAGAAACGGGCCATTAACGAGATGTCCATCGAGTGCAACTTCAGAGAGCTCATCAGCTGCGACCAGTGGGAAGTCATGCAGTCCGTGTGCCACGCGCTGAAGCCCTTCGATGCCGCCAGCCGGGAGATGAGCACCCACGTGTCCACGCTCAGCCAGGTCATCCCCATGATCCACATCCTCAACCGGAAAATCGAGATGCTCTTTGAGGAGACGATGGGCATCGACACCATGCTGAAGTCCTTGAAGGAAGCCATGGTGAGCCGGCTGGCCGCCACCCTGCACGACCCGAGGTACATCTTCGCCACGTTGCTGGACCCTCGCTACAAGGCCTCCCTGTTCTCGGAAGAGGAGGCAGAGCAGTACAAGCAGGACCTGGTCAGGGAGCTGGAAGTGCTGGACTCTACCTCCGAGGGCGCGCCTGTGCCCAACGGCTGCGGCGCGGGCTCCCCCTCACGAGCTGCCGTCGGGGAGGAGAACCTGTGGGCCCTCATGGCCAAGATGACGAAGAAGGGCCCCCGGGAGAAGACAAAGGTGCCCGAGGACATGGTGCTGGCGTACCTGGAGGAGGAGGTGCTCGAGCACACCTGTGACCCCCTCACCTACTGGAACCTGAAGAGGTCGGCCTGGCCGGGCCTGTCGGCGCTGGCCGTCAGGTTCCTGGGCTGCCCCCCGAGCATCGTCCCTTCTGAAAGGCTCTTCAACACACCAGCAGAGAACGGTAGCCTCGGCCAGTCCAGGCTCATGATGGAACATTTTGAAAAGCTCATCTTTTTGAAAGTGAATCTTCCCCTGATATACTTTCAGTATTGAAACTCGCAACGGAGCCGCCGGACAAAAACTGTTGTTGCCCATCAGGCACCAGCTGTCTGGCCCGGGGCGGTGGCGCGCCCCGGGCGGGGCCGTGTGGGATGAGGCGGGCACGAGCCTCCCCGCCCAGCATCACTGTAATGTCTACGTGTGCCTTACTCCCAGCCCTGCAGGCCGGGCGTCGCCCGCGAGGAAAGGCCTGTCTTGCCGATGATGAAATACGATGATGAGGATTTCATTCATAACTGTAAAGTTTTTTTAAAGTGGGGGGTTAGTAATTTGTCTTACTAGGACGTCAGAGGAGATGTAAACAATTTTATTCTGTAGGCTTTTTATTCAATTATGTAAAAACCACAAATCAGGTACTGTATTTTAGTTAAAAATTGCTTTAATTCAACAGAACAGCTTTTGTGGCTGTTTAATGAAATCTGTAAATAGGAGGTGGAGTTCAAGCCATCCTGGCTAAGCAGTTTTTAACTGCAGGCTCTAAAGTATGTCGAGTACAGAGAATATTCTGGAACATAACTGTTTACTGCAACAGAGGTGTGGCATTTGAAGAGGAAACTAAACGTAGACGTGTCCTGGAATGTCGGTTCTGTAGTGATTTGGTAAAGGGAGCGTTCCCGGTCTCTGCTTCTGCATTCAGGTTTTATTTGGTCGACCTTGATCATGAGCCCCGGACACCTGCTGTCGAGCCCGCGCTAGGGGCCCGTCCACAGCACTCCTGCCGTGGACACCCCGAGCCTCGGACCTGCTGTCTCGACACCAGGAAGCTATCTTTTGAAATTTGTGCACTGACCCCATGACCCCAATTTGATCAAATTATGTATAAAATCCTTTTTAGAAGAGATGGCTTGTTAACAGGGAGGAGATCGTTCTATTGCAGTTGTAAGAATAGCCTTAGGTGTCTAGATTTTTTTTTTTATATATAAAATAGGGAAGATTCAGCCATCACTGGGGTGTTTTAGAATCCCAAGGACAGCAGAATGAAGCGTCAGTTGTCATTCTTTTAACGATGATCTGTCTTCAGAATTTTTGCTTCAACATCTAGAAAAGGGTTCATTTTCTTACTTCAAACCAATTAAATATTCTGGATGAAACAAGTCACTCATTTGCCTGTGACCTTTTAGAAAAGTTGTTTTGTTAAAAAAAAAAAAGTACCTATTATTAATCTGGATTTGCATTGACTATGTTTTAGTGTATTTATAAATGGTGAACTCAGTTTCTGAAATTAAACTTTTTATTTGCAATTTTCTACTGCTGGAGGACACTGGCTTTTTATTCTGAGGATGACAGGAGGGTCCTACTCTGGGGAGCCACGCTCACGCAGCCTTTGGAGTCGGAATTTTCGTTGTGGCCCCGACAGGGCGGGGGGCTGGGTGGTGGAGATGTGACTCATGGCAGCAGCAGCGTTTCTGATAGCGGGAACGCCACGGCGAGACCTCGGGGGCTCGGGTTCACAGTCCGCACTGCTTCACACTGGGTGCCGGAGGGGAAGAGCATCCCTCCGCCATGTGGCCTGCGCCCAGACGCCCGAGGAGCACCGGCCAGGGACACACTGGAGAGTCATGCTGACGTGGTGCTTTCTGCGTGAGTCTCTGTGAATGTGTGCGCAGAGTGATGCTGTGGGGAAGCCTTCGCCAGTTTGGGGTTCAGTCGGCCGCCAGTCTTCCCCAGCCAGGATCTAACCGAGCTGCAGGAAGTGAGTCCAAAGTCCGGAGCAGATGTTAGGAAGTTCGGGTATTGAGCCCATGGCTTCCCCAGAAGGAGCGCTCGTGTCTCTGTTCAAGCTGCACGCACCTGCCCGTGAGTTCCAGGAGCCGAGGGGGCTCCAGTGGAGTACCGGGTGCTCGCATGCGTGCGTGTGTGTGTGTGTGTGTCTGTGTGTGTGTGTGTGGTCGCCTGGCTCCCAGCAGGGTGCTGAGAATCTGGGACTTGCCCAGGCCTCTGGGGTTGACCCAGGTCTCCACCTGGGGGAGGGTCCGACCGCGCACAGATGGCGAGCTGTGGGCCTGCAGGACTCCCCAGCCTGTTGGTGTTCGGTGAGGCTGCCCTGCCGGAGCAGGGCCCCACCCTGGACGTGCTTGGGCAACCCCATCCGTTGGCTCTGAGGCTGCAGAGGCTATGAGGTGACTCGGTGGCTCAGCCGTCCTGGCTGTGGGGCTGCACGTGGGCAGGAGGGGGGCCTGCCAGACATCGTGGGCTGTCCCCTGAAAGGAGGGAGCACAAAGTAACTGCAGGACGCAACCTGTCATTCGCTCGGTGACCAAGTGGCCCTCCTTCCCCCGGGCCCAGGCCAGCTCCTGGCACAGAGCGGTGGTTAATGTGGACGCGGTCCCTGCTCATCAGAGCCTGTGGTCTGGGCTATGTCTCCGTGAAGCTTGCTTGGAACGCAGCCCTGGCTGTGCCTCTACTCCTTCCTGCTCCGCAGCCGTGATGGAAGACACCCCGGACCCACAGAACACAAGGGTTTGCAGCACATTGGTTCTGTTGCTTCTGAGCTGGTCTACTTTTCTGTCCAGCTTTCAAAACCTGTGGCCTCAGGCTGCCGTTGTCCAGCGAGGCATGCGGGTGACAGTCCACGTGGGAGGTGTGGGAGGGGGCTGCAGAGCACACCCCTGAGCGCTGGCCCCAGGGAGGTGCCCCCTCTCACACATTCGTCCCACCTGTGGCCGGCGGGTGGTTCCGGAACCCGGGCGCTGTCCGTGTCCTCGAGTGGCTGACGGTCCCGTGGGAAGGAATGGCTGACATTGACAGCGGTGTGCGAGGGGGACGGGGGCCAGCCTCCAGGGACAGCAGGTCTGTTATGTGATGTCCCGCCTTCACTCTGTTCAAACCTGAATCGTGAGCTGCTTGTTTCAGATGCCAGATGACATTTTGGGCAGGCTGCTTAACTTCACTGGTCACTTATAAGAAAAAGCCCTTTGTATAAGCTCAGGATCTCATTTCAGTGAATAAATGTATGTTAGTCAAACCCCGGACTTCATTTAACGTTAAAATGCCCTTCCCTTCCCCTTTTGACTCAGGCGGCGGCTGGTGGCAGACCGGGCCTCCCCGAGAACCATCAGGGCCAGAGCACATAGAGTTTTAAAAAGAGCTTCCTGACAACAGCGCAGAGCAGGCACCCCTTCCTCAGTCCCCGCGGGGACACCGGCTGGCATGCAGAGAAGGTGGCGGCCCAAGCTGGCCACGGTGGCCCCGGGCGGGGAGAGCAACGGTGGTGCGGCCAGGAGCCCAGGTGCCGGAGAAGTGGGGGCCTCCGCAGGGGCCTTGTGCTGTACGGCAGCCCGGAGGCGGGTGCCGGCTCCCGCGAGGTGTGCGTGCCTGGACGGCAGCTGGGAGCTAAGCAGGCGCCCCATGCGGGAGACATGACTCGGCGCCTGCCACTGTGGGGGCCCTGGGTTCCAGGGCCAGTGAGAGACCAGCCTGCACACAGCGGGCTCGACGACATCAGGAACACGTAAATTTCTTTCAGTGAGAAGATCCAGAGTGTCTAACTTCACATAATTCACTCTCAGTAAGAAAATATAATACATGCCAAAAAAAACCAACCGTGACCAAGGACTGTGAGACGGAGGGGAACAGACTAGAGACAGACCCATGGGCATCCGAGGCAGAGCCGAGACGTGGGCTCTGACTAATCCGCTCAGGAAAGTTGACGTAAGGGTGGGGATTGTCGCCAGAGCGTGAGAATCTGATGCGGGACAAGCCAGGGATTCAGTCCGCGGGTCGCATGTCCGAGGGCGGGTCGCGTGTCCCACGGCACAGGGGCATCAGCAGCGTGACCCCGCCCAGCCTGGAACGCTGCGGGCCCCCGGGCCCCCGGGCCCCCGGGCCCCCAGGCCCACCTCCCCTGCAGCCTCTGAGGTTTGCATAAAGCACCTTGTTCAAGCTATTTTAATAATTCCTGTGTGCAGCTATTTTAATGAAAACTATATATAGGCAGGTTTTCATAAAATCCAAACTAGTTTTAAAAATTATTTTATCTTAAAACGATCTCAGTCTTGCGGGACTGTTGCAAGTACGACACAAAGAACCTCCTCCCTGAACCTCTCGAGAGGGTGTTGTGGGCCTGATGCTCCCCGGCCCCCGAGTGCCTGCACCCAGGAGGCTCACCTTGAGAGGGGTCAGCCCCCCAGGAAGGTCTTCGGGGAGAGCCTCGGACCCCGATGCAGACCCGAGGGCCCTGGCCACTTCTGCTGCTTCCACGGAGGGCCCGCCGTGCTGACCGCGGTCCAGCCCCACAGCCTGCGTTGAGCTGACCTGCCCCTTCCCATCCCTCCCGTCCGGAACATTCTTCAGTGTCCTCGACCTCCACACTCCTGCCAGCAGGTGGTCATTCTGTGGAGTGTCCCGCGAGTGGGGCTTGTGTGGTGGCTTCACAAGGTCACTCACCTGGTTGCTGGGTGAAGGGAGGTCTACCAGGCCTCTCCCCCCTGCAAGTTGTCTTCCCTTTATAATTACAAAGTATGTCGTATGAAGCTCTTTGAGACGATGTAAACATCCCATTCCTCGTAAAATTGTATTCATTTTTTAAATCACATTTAAAGATCTCACTTATGAGCGGGAGCCTGGGTGGCTCAGTTGGTTAAGCGACTGCCTTCAGCTCAGGTCATGATTCTGGAGTCCCGGGATCGAGTCCCGCATCGGGCTCCCTGCTCAGCAGGGAGTCTGCTCCTCCCTCTGACTGCCCCCTCTCGTGCTCTATCTATCTCATTCTCTCAAAATAAATAAAATCTTTAAAAAAAAAAAATAAAGATCTCACTTATGAGCTGTTAATATCACTATCGTGCACAAACTTTCCCCGAAATGGCCAGAGGGAGCCCCTTGGTCTGGCCTGTGTGTCCTGTAGGCCGCCATCATTCTGCAAAATGTCCTTCTCCAGCGGCAACGCCTTCAGGCTCATCTTCTTCCTTCCCCGCCCCATCAAGGAGCTGGGTGTTTCTCCAAAGGCGCCCTGGCCCCACACTGGAGCCCAGGTCCAGGTGTGGGGCGTGCTTGTCCCTGCTGGGGTGTTGCTCCTCAGGGGGACTTGCAGGGCACACGTGCACTTGTGTTTATATTTCTGTGTCTGATATGCTGGAACCGGGGCTCTGTATCACCCGTTCGGATCCAACATGCAGGGTTTATTCTAGTTTTCTCCTTTCCCATATTCACAGCCCCGTTCTCAGACCATCTCTGAGCATCCTCAACACAGTCACTGACTTAACAGGTGCCTCCGTCTGTCCCTCCCTGACACCCTCCCACCCTGCTCAGGCTCTGACACCTCACGTCGGGCCGCTGTGCCCCGCTCCCCTACCCCGTGCAAACCCTCCTTACTCTGGCCTCCACACTGGGTGCTAGGCTGCCCTCCTGAGCAATCCCCTTCTCGGGCATCTGGCCTCTGGCATCCCTCGCTGGACGTGGTGGCTCCCTCACCCCTCAGGGGCAGATGCTCTTGTTGGGCCCTCCCTAATGGTTTCTGGATCTTTCAGGAAAAGAAGTGGAAGAGCTGCAGGTCCCCATGGTGGCGTTTGCCAATGACCATTGTAATTGTGGGATCAAACACTTCACCCCTGGGCAGCACGGGTAGTGTCCTCGTGCATGCTGGATGCAGCAGGAAGTACAGTTCACGTGGGAGGAGCTCTTGCGTGAAGGACTGAGCCTGGATTCAGTCAGGCCCTTCGGCTTCATCAGAAAGACTGAAGAAACGGGAGAGAATATCCAAAGACTATGGGACAACCACAAAGGTGTAACACACCTGTAATTGGAGCACCAGAAGGAAAAGGCAGGAACAGAAGAAATATTTGAAATGATGGTTGAAAATGTCCCCAACTTAACGTCAGACACAGACCTCAGAGCCAAGAAACAAACAAAGCAAAACAAAACAACTGACACCTTTAAATATCATCTTCAATTTCTAGAAAATCACATACAAATTTTATATCCTGAAGAAGCTGGGCGGGAGGGGGGACCTTACCTGTAAAGAAACAAAGAACCACATGTGACTTTTCAGAAGTCATGCAAGTAGGAAGTAGACCAAAATACTTGAAGTGTGGAGAGAAAAATCCCACCAACATAGGACTCTACATGCTGTGAAAAAAAAAATTTTTTTTTAAAGATTTTACTTATTTGACAGAGTGAACGCGAGAGCACACAAGCAGGGGGAGTGGAAGAGGGAGAAGCAGGCTTCCCGCGGAGCAGGGAGCCCGGTGTGGGGCTCGATCCCAGGACCCCGGGATCATGACCTGAGCCGAAGGCAGACGCTTAACGACTGAGCCACGCAGGCGCCCCCTGTGAAAGTATTCTTAAAGATGAAGGAGAAACAGACTTCTCAGAAAGACACTGAGGGAATTCGCGGCCAACAAACAGGCTTGGAAGAAGGTCAGAGGGAGTTCATTAGAGGGAAGGAAAAGAATGTAGGTCAGAAGATCAGATCTACATAAAATAAGGAAAGCCACCAAAGAAGGAGTAAGTTAACAATTTTTTTCTTAATCTAACAGATAAGTTTGTTCAAAATAATGACATCAACAACACAGAATTATGTATGCTTACACACATATGAGATACATACCTTTATGCTGATGCAGCTGATATAAAAGAGAAGTGAATGCCGGCAATGGCACAAGGGACAGGAGGGAAGGATTAGGGTTATTTGATTATAAGGTACTCACATTACCCATGAACTGGTACAGAGCTGTTTAAAAATATACTTGGATTAGCTGTAAATATATATTGTAAACTCTAGGGCAACCACTTAAAAAAAAAAAGTAAAAATGAAGTATAACTAATATGCTTAAAAAGGACAGAAAATGAATCACAGAAAATGCTCAATTAAAAGACAGACTGGGGCACCTGGGTGGCTCAGTCGTTAAGCGTCTGCCTTCGGCTCAGGTCATGATCCCAGGGTCCTGGGATCGAGCCCCGCATCGGGCTCCCTGCTCGGTGGGAAGCCTGCTTCTCCCTCTCCCACTCCCCCTGCTTGTGTTCCCTCTCTCACTGTGTCTCTCTCTGTCAAATAAATAAAATCTTAAAAAAAAATAAAAGACAGAGTAGATCAAAAAACAAGACCCAACTATATGTTGCCTACAGGAAACCCACTTTGGTTTTTTGGTTGTTTTTTGTTTTTTTTTTTTTAGTTTTATTTATTTAAATAATCTCTTCACCCAACATGGGACTCGAACTCACAACCCCAAGACCAAGAGTCGCCCACTCTACTGACTGAGCCAGCCAGGCGCCCCAAGAAACCCACTTTAAATATAAAGACACATAAGGATTAAAAGTAAATGAAGAGAGGAAAGTATGCCATGCTAACAGTAATCAAAAGAAATCAGGAGTAACTGTATTAATGTCACACAGCAGACTTCAAAGGAAGAAAAGTTATCAGAGATAAACAAGGAAGAGTATTATATAATGATAAAGGAGTCAATTCTCCAAGAAGACACAACAATCCTTAATGTGTATGCACCTAACAACAGGGCATCAAAATATATGAGGCAAAAAATAAGAGAATTACAAAGAGAAATAGCTGAATCACTATCATAATTGGAGATTCAACACCCATCTCAGAAATGGATAGATCCAGTAGGCAGAAAATCAGTAAGGACATCGCTGAACTCAACAAAACCAATCAACTGGATAAAAGTGACATCTGTAGACCACTTCATCCAACAACGGCAAAAAACACATTCGTCTCAAGTTCACATGAACATTCACTGACGTGGACCGCATTCTGGGCCATAAAACACCTCAACAAATATGAAATAGTAGAAATCCTACATCTGCTCTCAGACCATGATGGAATTAAACTAGAAATCAGTAACAGGAAGATGACTGGAATATCCCAAAATAGATGGAGATTAAACAGCACACTTTTTTATTCTTCGAGAGAGAGCACGCACACATGTGAGAGGGGTGGGGGTGGGGGGCAGAGGCAGAAGGAGAGAGAGAATCCCAAGCAGACCCCACACCCAGTGCAGAGCCTGATCCAGGCTTGATCTCACGACCTGAGATCATGACCTGCGCTGAAATCAAGGGTCAAATGCTTAACCAGCTGAGCCACCCAGGTGCTCCTAAAAACACACTTTTTTTTTAAGATTTTATTTATTTTGTGAGAAAGAGCACACATGAGCGGGGGGGGGGGGAGGGGCAGAGGGAGAAGCAGACACCCTGTTGAGCAGGGAGCCAGACACGGGACTTGATCCCAGGCCTCCAGGATCATGACCTGAGCCAAAGGCAGTCACTTAACCAACTGAGCCACCCAGGCGCCCCCTAAATAACACATTTCCAAACAATGCATGGGTCGAAGATGAAATCTCAAGAGAAATTTTCAAATAATTGGAACTAAATGAAAATAAAACAACTTATCAAAATTTGTGGGATGCTGTGAAAGCACTGCTTAGAGGGACATTTATAGTGTTGAATGCATATATTAGAAAAGAAGATCTAAAATAAATACTCTTAAGTTTCCACGTAAGAAACTAGAAGAGGAGCAAATTATGTCCAAAGTAAGCAGAAGAAATAATAAGAATCAGAGCAGAAACTGATGAAATAAAAAAACAGGAAATCAATGGAGAAAATCAATGAAACCAAAAGCTGGTTCTTTGAAAAGATTAATGACATTGATAAGCCTGCAGCCGGGCCTAACTAAGAAAACAAAGAGAAAGGACACTGATTACTAATAACAGAAATGAAACAGGAGGGCACCTGGGTGGCTCAGTTGGTTAAGCGACTGCCTTCGGCTCAGGTCATGATCCTGGAGTCCCGGGATCGAGTCCCGCATCGAGCTCCCTGCTGAGCAGGGAGTCTGCTTCTCCCTCTGACCCTCCCCCTTCTCATGTACTCTATCTCATTCTCTCTCTCAAATAAATAAATATTAAAAAAAAAAAAAACCTTCTGTTTAAAAAAAAAAAAAAGAAATGAAAGAGGAGACATTACTACAGATCCATGGACGTTAAAAGGATAATGAATGCTATGAACAACTATGCACACAAACTTGATAACCTAGATAAAAATGGACCAATTTCTTGAAAAACACAGTCTGCCAAAAGTCACACAAGAAGAAATAGACAATGTGAACAGGCCTGTATCTATTAAAGAAATTGAATCAACAATTAATAATTTTCCAAAACAGAAGCACCAGGTCCAGATTAGTTTACTGCTGAATTCTACCAAACATTTAAGGAGAAATTAAACAATTCTCTACAATCTCTTCCAGTAGATAGAACAGATGGAATACCTCCTACCTTATTCTATGAAGCCATCATTTCCCTGATACCAAAACCAGACAAAGACACTACAAGAAAACTACAGACCAAGATCACTCATGAACAGAGATGCAGAAATTTAAAAAAAAAAAAAATTAGCAAATCAAACCCAACAATGTATGAAAACAATTATACACCATGACCAAATGGGATTTATCCCAGGCATGCAAGGCTGGTTCAACATTTGAAAATCTTTAATGTAATCCATCAGATCAACAGGCTAAATGAGAAAAATCACATGATCATAATTGATACAGAAAAAGCATTTGACAAAATCCAACACCCATTCATGATAAAATCTCTCAGTAAACTGAGCACAGAGGGGATGTCCTCTCTCACCACTCCTTTTCAACACTGAACTGGAAGTGCTAGCTAATGCAACAAGACAAGAAAAGGAAATAAAAGGTAGATTGGCAAGGAAGAAATAAAACTCTTTATTCACAGATCACATGATCATCTAAGTAGAAAGTCCAAAAGCACTGATAAGAAGACTTCTGGAACTAAGCAATTATAGTAAGGTTGCAGGAGACACAGTTAATATACAAAAGTCAATAGCTTTCCTATATACCACCAATGAACAAATGAAATTTGAAATTAAAAACATATAATTTATATTAGCACTCAAAAAAGTGAAATATTTAGGCATAAATCTTTTTTTAAAGATTTTATTTATTTATTAAAGAGAGAGAGCATAAGCGGTGGGGGGGGGGGGGGAGTGGCAGAGGGAGAAGCAGGCTCCCCCCTGAGCATGGATCCTGATGCAGGGCTTGATCCCAGGACCCTGAAATCATGACCTGAGCTGAAGTCAGACACTTAACCAACTGACTCACCCAGTATAAGGAAAAGAACAAAATTCTGATGAGCAAAATCAAAGAACTAAATAAATGGGGAGGAATTCTATGTTCATGGATAAGAAGACTCATCTTTCCAACTTAATCTATGGATTCAATGCAATCTTGATCAAATCTCAGCAAGTATTTTGTGGATATTGACAAAACAATTTTGAAGTTTATATAGAGAAGCAAAAGACTCAGAATAGCCAACAGAATATTGAAGAAGAACAAATTTGGAAGACTGTCATTACCTGACTTCAAGACTTACTATAAAGCTACAGTTAATCAGGATAATGTAGTATTGGAAAAAGAATATGTAAATAGATCAATGGAACAAAATAGAGAGCCTGGACATAGACCTCCATATATCCAGTTAACTGATCTTTGAAGAAGGAGCAAAGGCAACACAATAAAGCAAAGACAGTCTCTTCGACTAATGGTGCTGGATCAACTGGACATCCACTCGCCAAAAAAAAAAAAAAAAGAACCTAGGCACAGACCTACACACTTCAAAAACATTAATATGAAATAGATCACAAACCTAAATGTAAAGGCAAAAACTATAAAATTCCTAGAAAGTAATATAGAAGAAAACCTAGATGACCTTGAGTGTGGAGATGAATCTTCAGACGCAACACCAAAAGCACGATCCGTGAGAGAGAGAACTGATAGTAGACTTTGTTAAAATTAAACTTCTCTGCTCCACGGGATGGGAGAAAACATGCAAAAGACACATCTTATCCATAAAGGGCTGTTATCCAAAATATACAAAGAACCCTTAAAACTCAACAGTAAGGAAACAATCCCACTGAAAAATAGTCTTAAAGACGTTAACAAACACCAAAGATGTACAGATAGCAGGTAAGCATCACATCACGTGCACCCAGCAAATACACACTGAAACAACGAGACACTGCCCACGTCTGTCAGAACGGCCGACACCGCGGACTGAAGCAGCAAGAGCCCTCGTCATTGCTGGCAGCATGCAGAGGGATGCAGCCACTGTGGAAGGCAGCGTGGTGGTTTCTTATAAAACTAAATATACTCTCACATTACAATCCAGTAATCATGCTCCCTGGTATTTACACAAAGGAGCTGGAATCTTATATCCTCACAAAAGCCTGCACAGAGTTGTTTATAGCAGCTTTATTCATAATTGACAAAACTTGAAATGAGGACGTTCAGTTTGTGACTTCAAATCTCTGAGGCAATGATGGACCTTTAGTAGGCGGACAGCCATGTGAAGAAAGATAAGGCCCACCCCTCACACAAACAGAAGTAACCTCAAAAGGATCCAAAGTCTACATGCAGAAGTGACTGACAGAAAACATGGCAGAGCCCAAGTGTGGGAAAAGCTTCCCAACTACAATGCAGGTCGAGAAAAGAGCGGTAAACACACAAACGTGAAACAAAGGAAACTCGTGCCCAGGAAAGTGGTTCATAAGTAGAAGACAAGTGACAAACAGGGAGAAATTATTTGCAGCATCTACTAGACAGAAAGAGTGACTACCCCTAATAATTGAGTTTTTATAAAGTGAGGGGGAAATGACCAAAAGTCCAATGGAAAACAGACACAATACAGGGACAACTTACAAAACCAGATGGTTCTCAATCCTATGAAGATGTTCACCCTCACTCCTGAAGAAATGAAGAGAAGTCCGCGGAGATGCCGCTGCTCCCCCATCAGAGCAGCAAGAGGAACGTGTTAACACTCTGCTGGCCCCGGGGAGGGCGATGTGGCAATACCCAGCCAAACCGCTACACGTTGCCCCGAGAGCTCGCGGTCCCACTTGCAGGAATTCACCATAAAGACACACCTCACACAGCGTGAAAATACACACGTGTGAGGTCACACGTGCAGCATGGTGTGAAGTTGCCAAGTCCTGGCAACAACCAAATGCCGCTCACAGGAGACCGGCTGAGTGAACCACAGAACAGTCACACAGCAGAGTACTAGGTGGTTCCAAGAAGTCGTCTCTGGGTGGAAGGAGTGATTTCTGGGAGAAGAAAAAAGGGCAAAAGAGCCCATAGAAAGGAAGGGAACGAAGTTTACGTGTATCTGCTCTTTACAAAAAGAAAGGATAAACCAGAAAGCAGTGATCCGTTATAAAAACATGGAGGAGGCCCCCGAGGGAGTGGTGTCCCTGAGCGTTCCTTTGTGAACAGTTCGATTTCTGGAAGCACGGGAAAGGGCGGGAAGTCTGATCCCAAGCCTGAACGCTAACGGAAAGATGTGAACCCGGTTACGTTTTAAATGAAAAACCAGCACAGCGAAGCAGGACTCATCCAAGGAATTTGCAGACCCAGTGTTTGCCTGCGAACCTGCAGTTGTGTGGCACAGCCAACAAGCAAATACGCAGAGATTGCCGGGGTCAGGACTGTCACTGTGGAGGGCGGGCACACAGATACGGGACCAGGGAGGCAAACGAGCCCGTGGAGACAGGGGAGCTGGAGGGGTCAGCATGGCGCTGGGGATTCTCCCAAACACACATATGCGTCTGCAGGTGTCTGTGTGTGGGCTCGCCCATCCTCCCTAGCTCCGTCCACAGAGGGGGCCTAAAGACAGACGTCCTGAGAGCAGCATCACGTGGCTGATTTCAGGGCTGGGACAGAGGCCCAGGAGTCTTGAGCTAGGAAGTAGAAAAGCACTAAAACAAACAGCAACATCGGGGCGTGGGGACGTGGCGCAGCATAAACACCAAGGTGATCGGGTGCAACCCAGACTGTCAAGGCCCAGCAGCAATCCGCAAACGCATGCTGAGAACTGATGACAAGTATTTGAACACTGATACATTATAAATGAGTGATAAATGCCAAAAACACATAAATAATAAACACAGACGACAGACAAAAGGGAAGGCGGAGCTGGCTCGCACAGTGTGCTGAGCACCAGCTGGTGGGCGGGGGAGCTACCAACCCCGGCGCGGCAGAACCATCGGTGGGCGCCGAGTCAGGAGAGTTGGAGGAGGTCCTCCCTGTGGACGCGTCTGCACACACACACTTGTTGGTTGCCGTCCATGGACAACACGGCAGCTCGGTGGGAAATGCTGTCACCTCCTTCCTGGGACACGCTGAGGTGCTCAGTGGTCACAGCCATGCCACAGGCAACTCTCTCAAATGGCTCAGAAAAAGCAGCCTCTCTTTATGCATGGGGGTGGCATGTGCACGTGTGCGTGGTGCCTGTGCGTGGTGTCTATGTGTGGTGCGAGTGTACCTGTGCGTGCATGGTATCAGCACATGCATGGTGTGAGTGCTCGTCATGTGTGCGCAGTAGCACCCATTTCCCTGTATTGTCCTCAGGGCCTCCTGGTATTAGATGCATTTCGGATACTTTGTACATAATATGTGCTTTTCAGTAAAGTGTAAAAGTATCAAAATTATCACTTAAAACACAACCTATGGGAAGATAGTCTCTGGAAATACCCCTTATCATGAGATCTCTAATAAGGAAACATTTAAATTTTTATTCTTGTTTCTCTGTGAATTCCCCAGAGTTTCGTCTGAGATGGAAACGGTATGCCTGTGCCCACAAAGGACTCATCCCGCAGCTCAGGCGGGGGTCGTGGTCAGCAGGCGCCGAGGTTCCCACTGTCCACTTCACAAAGACTCACATGCTCTCCCCAGAAGGGTGTGCTTCCTCGGGTGTTCCAAGAGGCCCAGGGCCAGCAGCTGAGGCATGGGGCAAGGCCTGCCATCCCCGCTGTTCTAACCCTGTGTGGTCTGGGGTGGCCGTGGAAGAGCTGGGCCTCTTCCCTCAGGCCTGCGTCCGGGGCACGTCTGTGGTTCCACTGTTTCTCGTACTGTCTCATCTGCCGGGATGCTGATGGAGCTCCGATGTCCTCAGACGGACATTGGCCCCTTCTCAGGAAGGCCCACGGAGTCTCTCCAGAAGCACCAGCTTTGTCTTCAGGTTGACGTCAAGGGGAGGCAGTGTGGTCAGGTTCAGACTCACCCCGGTGGTGCCCACAATGCCGGCCAGGACCCGGTGTGTGTCCCTGTAGAGGGCCAGGTGCGCAGGGTCGGCCTCCATGAGGAGGTGCGTGTAAGCCAGCATATGCCCTGACCCGGGCTGCACACCCTCCCTCTTCTCGTACCTGCAAGATTAGAGTGTGGCTGTACACCTGTGGCCCCCAGGGAGCCCACGCACTGCCTCTGGGAGGAGCGCCTCATCTGCAGTCATAATATGGTGGGAACATACCTCCAGGCACTGTTGACCTCCAAAAACCGAGACACACCTGTCTGTGCGGCAGCGACATCGATGTGCAGAACGACATCTGCGGACGACCCCATGTGCTTGGTGAGAACTGTGAGCGATGCACCTCTGGCCCCAGCTGCAAGTCCCGGCACGGCCCCCAGCGCCCCCGTCCCGGGCGACACCGGCACGGCCCCAGCGCCCCCTGTCCCGGCCGACACCGGCACGGCCCCAGCGCCCACCTGTCCCGGGCGACACCAACTCATGCAGTTTCCTCATGGCCACGCCGCCAGGATAGTTGAAGCGGGACACGTACAGGGCTGTGGCCGAGTACGTGGCATTCACCACAAGGTGTCCTATCACGAGGAGGGACCCCACTTTATACAGCCAAGACTTCTTATAATTGTTCAGCCTGAAAAAGAACAGCACATCTCACAGGACGCTGCGGCAAAAAACAGCTCCTGTCCACCATGATCACGGGGAGCACTGATCACCACGTAGATGCACGAACTATTAGAGAAAGTGAGTCCTAAGTACCACCTCCAAAATTTCCTCCGCGTCATTCCACCCAGACGCCGGTTTAAGATTTCTATGTTTCCAAACATCTCGGGTTACTGCTTAGATCAGGCTCAGGGGGCAGACACATGCCGGCTGCTGCCCGGTCTGTAAGCAAAGGGGACAGCAGGGCTGCCGCTGCCCTGGGAGCTCCAACAGAGACCACGAGGCCCCACAGGCAGGGTGCTCTCTGCCTGGTCCTCCACGGACAGGTCTGCTGGCTCGCTCTGAGCGCAGGATGGACGTGGCCCGCGCTCCGGTCAGGTGCTGCTGAGCAGTCAGCTCCTGCCCCGGGCAGTGACCATCCTGCCTCAGCGCCACGGGACTCCACCTGCAGCCCGGGCACCCTCTCCGGGGGCCCTCTGTTCTGCGCTGGGCCGTCTCCCTCCCTCGGTAACCCCCACACCATCTCATGCCCCGAGCCCTGGGGCCGACAGCACTCCCCTGCCCTTCCCCTTTCCTCTGGCCTGTCATCTGCCTGGACAAACACCCTGCCAAGCGGGGCCTGCCCCTCCGAGAAGTCAGCCCCGGAGACTACCCACCTGACCGAAGCCTGCCCGGCCGCCCTGTACCCTGGCTACCCCGTGAGGGTCCTCCCCGGGCGGCCGGGCCCTGGATGGTGTGCACAGCCGTGTGGAGACAGGCCCGGCTGACCACAGACCGACGGCGGCCTGAGGCTGGCCCATCCTGACCCTGCCGCCTTCCCAGACACGTCTGTTCACCCAGCGCCTGCCCCACGTGACAGCGAGCACGTGCGGCATGGCCGTGGGCGCAGCGGACTCACAGGCAGGCGCAGCCCCTGGCAGCCACGATGTTGAGCACGGGGAAGGTGTAGATGACGAACCGCAGCTCCTTGTGCGGGAGCAGCGAGTACAGGGCCACGAAGCCCAGCGAGGGCGGCAGCAGCACCAGGGCCCTCCTGTCCACGGCGCCCAGGGGCACAAAGAGCAGGCTGCAGCCCAGGCCGCGGGGCAGGGCCGAGTAGAAATACCACAGCAGCGGGGAGGTCTCGGGTGGGACAGTTAAGGAGGCCACACGCCGGCGAGTCACCTGTCCACACGGAACAGGGTGGCACGGCCGACAGCCCCCGGGGCCCCCCTCCCCGGCCTCTCCCCCTCCCGTCCCCCCTCTGCACCACAGCACGGCCTGTCCTAGGGTGATGGGTGCGCCGGGGACTCGCCACGCTATAGTCTCCACCTGTGCGTGTGCCTGCGCACTCCACAACAAACCGTTGCAAGTTACCGTCAGAGATGATCCCCAACGCTCAGGGACAAAATGAGCGTCCAGAGGCGAAGCGGCATTTCCACAGGGGGAAAGCAGCTCCCACTGCGTCCCCTGAGTGAGGCCAGTGGCACCGGCTGCCCTGCCCCACGGTCTGACCTACAGACACACTTGAAGGATACTCCCCAGTTGGAACTTTTGTTCAGGATGGTGTTGTACCAAAGCACCTTTCCTTCCGGCCACACAAGGTATCGCCAAAAATAGGAGTCCACGGCGACCGTCAGTCCTGGTAAGACGAAGGAGACCCTCAGGAAAGAACATGGCCACCTGAGCAGCTCAGACTTTGCCACGGCTGTGCGAGCAGCAGCCAAGTCCCTGGCCACGGGTCGACATCCCATGAGGCAGCCACGCTGGTGCAGAGGCCACGAGCCACACTTCATGGGGGAGCAGCCCGCGCATTGGGACATCGGCTCCCCTGGCGAGCCAGGTGCGGGGCCCAGCCACCCCCTCCCGGCCCGGACAAGGGGGAGAGTCTGGGGACAGAGCTCCGGGTAGAGGGGAGAGGGCCTCTCGGGGAAGCTTGGGCAGAACCGCAAGGGGAGCCACGTAAGACGTAATGCTGCTGAAAACTAAGGTGATTTCGTTTAACAAAAAAGCCTTTTTTCTGAATTTCTCTTCATCTTCCTAAAACCAGACAAAGCAGAGCTTCCGGTGAGAACAGTTCCGGCGACCCCACTCACCTAAGCAGAGGGCCCCGGCCGGCACGGCACAGCGAAGGACCTTTGCCACGGAGAGCCTCCGGGTGCAGAGCAGTGTCAGCAGCACCAGGCCCAGGAACAGGCTCAGCTCGGCCCTGAGCACGAGGATGGCGAAGGCCGAGAGCCGGGTGAAGCGGGCCCACTTCAGCTGCAACCAGGCCGTGAGGGCCAGCAGCACTGCAAGACACAGGGTGCCAGGGGTGGGCCGATTGACTTCCTCATCGGGAAAGCCGCACGGAACCCTCCAGAGGACAGCCAATGCCATTCAGACCCAGATCTGCTGACACCGGGCCCAGGCTCCAGCCACGGCGCCTGCCCCATCACTCGGCCTGGGGCCACTTCTGCGGGCCTGACCGCACCCGGACCCCAGATGCCTGTGTCCCGCAACCTGCTTCCTAGCTCCCCCACGCGCCGGCTGCATACGTCTGGCGTTAGCCTCGCCTGGCCTCCCTCCAGGCACACAGCATGTCCTGCTGGCTCCACAGGGGTTCCTTCAGAATGGCGCCTGCCTGCCACCTTCCCCACCACACCCCACAGGGGTCCCGGCCGTGCCTCTGCTCTGACCGACACAGACTCCCAGACCCACACCATCCACAGCCTCCCATACCACCGGCTCTCAGTCTCCTCATGGCTCCCAGGGTACGGCCATTCTCCCATCTGCCCGGATCACCCCCAGGATACCTGGACAGAGCTGCCCATCTGCTGCGCAGGCATCTTCTCTCCACCCAGCACTCACTGTCCGCAGGCGAGGGGAGCCCTCCCAAACAGCCTCTTGCTGGAAAGTGTACCTCCATCCAGCACCGAGACCCTGCTTCTCATCACAGGCTATCCTGTCACTGGGCATTTCCGAGGTGCCCAGCAGGAAGCAGCTTTCGTCAGGCAGACGCACCCCGGACGGACACCCCTTCACCTGGCCGGTGTGCCCAGTGACTCGTGTGGCTCAGCAACTACCTACCCACGGGCAGGGCCAGCACGTTGGGGAGCGTCCGCGTGCAGTAGAACATCAGGTGGAACTGCGTGGCTGTCACCCAGCAGAACATGGTGGCCACCATGGCCCCAAACTGCCGCCTCACTTCTTTTTGTAAAGTCCAGAGTCCGAAGATGACGCTGAGTCCAAGGACAGCCCTGACTAAATAAACACGGCAATGTGTGTGGCTGGCAGCGCCAGGTGCAGGGAAAGGGGATCCTGACAGGTTACTGGTGACGGCGAGTTAATGACCAGGTGACAATAAAACCACCTCAAAAGAGGGGCATGGGGAAACGGACAGGGCGTGGGGAACGGACAGCCTGGACCCCGGCACCTCGACCCTACAGCTTTGCTGTGACCATGTGGCCTGGGGTAGGCGGGCTCTGGGGGGCACGGCCACTGGGCCGGGCAGGCAGTGTCCAGAGGTCCGTGTGACCGGCTCAGGACCATGGAGGTGATGTGACACCTGCAGGGCCACACATGCTGAGAGCCCGATGCTCAGACATGGCGCCGGCTCTTCCGTCTGGGGCTCCCTGGACCCCACAAAACCAGCACGCTTGTTTAGCTGCCCCCCGTGGTGGCAGATTTCCAGGAGTCCAAGTACAGGCAGAGAGCCAGCTGCAGAGTGTGCTCGAGTTCACTGAGGAAATCTAAATAATGTCTGGATACAAACACGATAAAAACGTACTAAAACGGAGAAATGGTGATTGCTAGCTCAACGATGAGGTTGTGGGGCAATATGTACAGAATGTCCTAAATTTGGTTTTGAAAGTTATGCATGTGGGCACACAAAAAGATCCAGAATGATCTACACAAAGCCCTATCACTGGTGACCTCCGGGGGGGGGGGGGAGGCCTCGGATGCAGACGTGCTGCTCCCATGGGAGAAAGCTCCATGCAGTGAGCGGCTGGCGAGGCTGGTTGCTCCTTGGCAGGGGGGGTGCAGCACTGTGGGAGGCGCCAAGAGCCCGCTGCATCCCCCGCCTGGGGAGGAAGGGCCGACACCCTCACTTCACGGACCCAAGAGCAGAAGTGAGAGGCGCTCAGTTAGCTGTCCCAGCTTATGCCCCAGAAAAGGCCAATGTCTGAGCTGCCCTCGTGCTCCAGACCACCATGGTGAGTGGCCACAGATGGCCAAGCTTCCAACGGAGGGACACTCCTGGAGGAGGGAGGCTCCACCAGGCTCCCTGAAATCCCCTAACCACACCACGGTTCTTCCTTCTGTCCTCATCTGAAGACCCCCTTACCTACTAGCTGAGAATAAAACTTGGATGCTTCTAGCAGGGACAGCACATAGACCACAGGGCTGGAGAACACCGCCACGGCCAGGGGCCCAAGGAACGTCCTGGGGACCACTCCGGGGAACTCGAGATGGTCATACTGCAGGGAGAACGGAAGGTCAGTGGGCGCCCGCGGTGGGGATGCTGCATGGTCTTGGACGCGGGGGCTCACCTTGTCCACGTCCAGCCGGTGGTAAAGCAGGTCATGCATGGCCTGCAGGTTGAAGCTCTCCTCCACTTTGGCATAGGGACAGGTGACAAGATGGATGGCGGCTACAGCCAGCAGCAGCCCCAGCAGCTGGCGCTGCCTGCCCGCGCCTGACGGCGTCTTCCCAACCATCTCGCTCTCCCGCCTCCCGGGCCTTCAGCGGTCATCGACAGTGCCGCTGTGAGCCTGGGGAGAAAGCGAAAACGCAGATTCCCAGGTTTCAAAAGTCCCCCGTGAGTTAACACCCGGGGGTCTGGGTGAAGGGCATGTGTGAGCTCTTTAAACTACTGTTGTGGGGGCGCCTGGGTGGCTCAGTCATTAAGCATCTGCCTTCGACTCAGGTCATGATCCCAGGGTCCTGGGATCAAGCCCCACGTTGGGCTCCCTGCTCAGAAGGGAGCATGCTTTTCCCTCTTCCACTCCCCCTGCTTGTGTTCCCTCTCTATTTCTTTCTCTAATAAATAAATAAAATCTTTAAAAATAAACTACTGTTGTAACATCCACAGATCTGACCACATCAAAAAAAGAAAGTTCAAAGAAAAGTCACGCTTGAGCGCCTTTCACGTCTTAACCAGCTACCTCACGCTCTGAGCTGTGTGCAGATCTTTCCAGGAAGAAAGGCTTTATTTGCAGAACTGAGTTGGTCCTCCATGCAGCTGGGCCCGAGGCTGGCCCAGCCTCTGGAGGGCAGCAGGGTGGCCCCTGCCCTTGAGAGGCTCAAATCTGGCGAGAGTAGGCCCCCATGGTCCGGGCAGAGAGACCGGGGACAGGAGGCTGTGGGGCGGGAGGGATGTGTCTGGAGGACCACAGAGGGGCAGCCACAGGAGGGCAGGAGGCAGGACACAGGGCCCAGGGCAGCCAGAGAAGCACCTGCATCCAAGTACAATGGGACAGGAGCTGCGGATGCTTGCCCTGCTGAGTCCTGCCCTTCACCCTGGGAGCCACACGGCACCTCGTGTTGTGAACGTGAATACGTAGGTGGCAAAAACATGAGCGTGTCTTCGAGGTGTTCAGACAGGTCTGCCTGTGGTGGATCACCCAAATCCCAACAGGGCAGTGCCAGGAGGAGCCTATGGTACCAGGCTTCCCGGGAGACACAGAGTTTTCAACTTGTGGGGAGGGAAGATGACAAGCTCTTCTTCAAGTTTCTGGCTTCTCTTAAAACATGAATTTATTTGATCAAATAAAAATTTATCAAAACCAGAAGGACCGGGGCGCCTGGGTGGCTCAGTCGTTGGGCGTCTGCCTTCGGCTCGGGTCATGATCCCAGGGTCCTGGGATCGAGCCCCGCATCGGGCTCCCTGCTCAGCAGGAAGCCTGCTTCTCCCTCTCCCACTCCCCCTGCTTGTGTTCCCTCTCTCGCTGTGTCTCTGCCAAATAAATAACATCTTTAAAAAAAAAAAAAAAAAAAAACAGAAGGACCAGAAGCAAAAGGAGAGAGCCACCGTGCTCACTACCTTTTACTGGAGGAAGATTTATGAAGTCTGTGGTCGCCAGAGACGGCAAGCGGGGGATCCACAAGGGAAGGAAAATCTATGGATTAGGAGCAGGAGTCCGGCTTAAGGTGGTGGTGAGGTGGGGGCAGGAGGGGAAAGGGGCTTTAATAGTAAGAATTACCAAAACAGCACGTAATTCCTTTCTTCCCAGATATAAAAACCACGGACGGACAGAAGTGTTACCAGTTTGTGCCCCGCCTTTCTAGGGCGTAAGCCGCTTGAGGGTGGGACTTCTCTGCCCCCCTCCCCAGGGAGGAGGGACTCGGTCACAGGAGCCAACGCGGGAACGTGGCTGCCGCTGCTCCCTCCGCAGAGCCTGGTGTGCAGCGGGCGCTCAACAAACTACCGAAGAGGTAATGCAGCAAAACTCTTACACGTGGATCTCATCACAACAGCTGTGGTTTCATTAAAAACGCGTCAATGCTTTAATTTCCAGCAAAGCCCAGGAGACCACAGGACGTTCGCACGCCACTCTCAGTTCCCCTTACTGTTACGAGAGACGGACAGCTGAAAGCAAGAGGAAGCATCTCCACACCAGCTGTGGAAACGCCGCAGGAGAGCGCTGCTTGGCCGGAGCGTGTCGCGGGCCCACAGCTGTCCCGGGTCCGCTGAGACCCGGCCTGGCCCCCTACCCTGTGCCGCCGCCCCAGGCCGCTCCCCTGCGGGAAAACGCGTACGGTCCGCTCGCAAGCTGCGGGGTGCGGACGGCCGGTGCCCGACCCGGGCTGCCCCTGTCCCGCAGGAGACCGAGGGCAGAAGCCGCAGGCGCGCCGCCTACGGGGGCGGCCCCCGCAGCGCCGAGGCCGAGCCGGCCCAGCGCCCGGGAAGGCAGCTGGGAAGCAGGTGCAGAAAGCAGGTGCGGAGCCGCGCGGGCCTGGAGACGGGGGGGGCGCTCGACGGCCGCACCCGGGCGCCGCAGGTGCCCACGGGCCGGCTCTCGGCCGAGGAGGCCACCTGCGAGGGCCCTCCTGTCCCGCCAGCTCGGGGGGCGACCCCCAGGCTGGAGACGAGCGCCAGCTCGAGAGCAGACACGACCACGGCCCACGCTCGTCGCGGCTCTCATTCAAGCCCCGGTTCCCGCGCCCGCTCGGGGTCCCCGTCGCCCTCCCCGCCCGCCGCCAGCCCCGAGAGCCCCCGCCGCGGAAGGACGCGCTGACCTTGCCAGCCCGCAGCGTCGTCCCTCGAAGCACAGCCCCTACGACCGCTCGCGGCCGGAAGCGGAGCGACGGAAGCCGAGAACCGACGAGAGGCCCGTGCCCAAACCTAACATGGCCCCCCAAGCCTAGTTACCGTCGCGGCGGGGGCGCCCTCCCTGCCCGGAGTAAAGATGGCCGCCGCGAGCGGCGCGCGCGCGGAGCCGGCTCCGATCTCCACGCCCCCGTCCCCACCCCTCCCGGCTGGACGCTGACCCGGGGCCTTCCTATTGGTCGCTTCTCGTGGCGAGCCCGGATTGGGCCACATGGGCACGGGGTGGATCCCACGGACCAATAGCGGCGCGAGGGCTGGCGGTGGGCGGGATCCCGCCCGGCGCCGTCAAGTAGCCCCGGGAACGGCCGGCACCGCGGAGCGGTGGGCGGCCGCAGAGGCCGAGCGCTCCGCCGGTTTCCGCTGCACCTCGGCTCTGCCCGCGCGGCTGCGTCCTGCGCAACGCTGTCCGCCTCGGCCCGCCATGCGCCCGCCGGCCCCGTCCGCGATGGGGCTGCTGCTGCTGCTGCTGCTGCCGCCGCCGCCGCCGCCTGCTGAGGCCGCCAAGAAGGCGACGCCCTGCAAGCGCTGCCGGGAGCTGGTGCACAAGTTCAACCAGGTGGGCCGGTCGCCCCACGGGGGACACGGAGCCGGGGCGCGGGGGCCGGCCTGGGGGGCGGCGGGGTCGAGGCCGTCCCGCCGTGGACCGGGGTCACCCCGCCATGGACCGGGGTCACGAACTCAGAGTCGCCTCGCTATGGACCGGGGTCACCCCGCCATGGACTAGGGTCACCCCATCATGGGCCGGAGTCATGAACCCAGGGTCGCCCGCGGTGGGCCAGGGTCACGGACCCAGGGTCGCCCCGCCATGGACCAGGGTCACCCCGCCATGGACCGGGGTCACGAACTCAGAGTCGCCTCGCTATGGACCGGGGTCACCCCATCATGGGCCGGAGTCATGAACCCAGGGTCGCCCGCGGTGGGCCAGGGTCACGGACCCAGGGTCGCCCCGCCATGGACCAGGGTCACCCCGCCATGGACCGGGGTCACGAACTCAGAGTCGCCTCGCTATGGACCGGGGTCACCCCGCCATGGACTAGGGTCACCCCATCATGGGCCGGGGTCACGGACCCAGGGTCGCCCCGCGATGGACCGGGGTCACCCCGCCATGGACCGGGGTCATGAACCCAGGGTTGCCTGCAGTGGGCTGGGGTCATGAACCCAGGATAAACTCAGCGTAGATTGGGGTCATGAACCCAGGGTCGTCCCATAATGGACCGGACTCACTCCAGGGATGGACCCCAGGTCACCGTGGTGATGGACCCGGGGTCACCGGCAATGAATGGCTTCGTCCCCACAGTGGACTCCAGTCACCCCCAGGGTGGACTACGGTTGCTTCCACGAGGGGTGTGGGTGGGGGCAGCAGCGCTGAGCCCTGTGCCCGCCCTCTCTCCCCACAGGGAATGGTGGACACTGCGAAGAAGAACTTTGGCGGCGGGAACACGGCTTGGGAGGAAAAGTCGCTGTCCAAGTATGAATTCAGGTGGGTGCCACACCCCTGCTCTGACAGCCCCGCTTCGGCACTCGACACGTCCCCGTGAATGCCGTCACCCACACTGACGACGGACTCACAGAGGGCCCCTTCGGTGCAGCCACCTGTGCTCTGGCCCCTGAGTGGCCTTTTGCTTCCACATTTGTCCCTACATCCACTCTCCACATGGCAGACAGGGTGGTCTTTTAATGGCGCACGGGGCAACTGAGTCCCGCCACGTAAAGGGTTGCTGGCTTCCCCGCAGGTCGGGTTCGCCCTCTGCCCGTCGCACCCCACGTCGGGGTCTTCCCTGCCACCCTGACCACCGCCCTCTGCGTTTAATTCTCCCTGTGGTACCGACTGCGCTCGTCCCCAGCTGATGTGTTCCCACCGAGCACCAAGTGGGGCCTCAGGATGTCCCTGTGGGACAGACGCTGACCACCTGAGCTTGCCTCCTCACCCGGCAGTGCTGACGGGCTTGTGTTTCAGTGAGGTCCGCCTTCTGGAGATCACTGAGAGCCTGTGCGGGAGCAGCGACTTCGAGTGCCACAGTCTGCTGGAGGAGCACGAGGAGCACCTGGAGGCCTGGTGGCTGCAGCTGTGAGTGCCTCCGCGCCCCCCGCCCTGTGCCCCCCAACCCCTGGCCCCGCGCCCCTCACCCAGTCCCCCCTGCCCCCCGCCCGGTCCCCCCCACTCCCTGGCCCCCTACCCAGTCCCCCCAGCCCCGCGCCCCCACACCCATCACCCAGTTCCCACCACCCCCCGGCCCTGAGCCCCTCACCCATGCCCCCCGCCCTGTCCCCCCTGGCCCTGCACCCCACACCCCTGTGTCCCCCTACCCTGTCACCCCCACCACCCCAGCCCTGCACCTCCCTCCCCCCACGCTGTTTTCCCCTCCTGGCCTCGTGCCCCGTACCCCCATCCCCATCCCCCCAGGCCCACCCATGGCCCTGCGTGCCCCCCTAGTGCCTCCACCCCTACCCTGTCCCCCCCCACCCCGCACCCCCATACCCCCCCGCATACACCCCTGCCCCCCGCTACACACCGCCATGCTGCAGCCTGGCCCCCCAGCTCCAGCCCCACTGCTCTCCCCTGGGTGTTCAGTGAAGCTATAGCGTTCGTGACTTCTTATTTTTTAGTTTATAAATTTGAAACAATTTCAGACTTAGAAGAGTTTGCACATGCGTGTTCTCCTTCTTGCACATGCGTGTTCTCCTTCTTGCACATGCGTTGCCACCTTTTATTACCTGAATGTGATAACGCTAGTGAGCTGGTAACAGGAGAAGCCTGTTCACACCTAGACTGTCGTTTCCCTGACGTGATGCTCTGGACCATATACTGTAATAAACTCTGTTTTTGTTTTGAAGAAATCTGTTACATGAGCTTTAATGAACATGTTTTTAATTCCTCAGGAAGAAGGAGTATCCCGACTTATTTGAATGGTTCTGTGTGAAAACACTGAAAGTTTGCTGTTCACCGGGAACGTATGGGCCAGACTGCCTCGGTACGTTGTTGGGGAAATCCTGAGTGTCCTGCATTGTTCTCAGTATCCGTGTCGTGATTCCCAGGTGGGCAGAGGCATGGTTGGGATCTGGGGCCATCAGCTCCCACAGGGCCCAGGGCCCTGCCTCCACCGAGCCCTAGGGCGCCAGGTCACTGCCCCCTCCACACCGTAGGGCCTCCAGGGGGCCGGACAGCCCTGAGTACCTGATCCTAAGAAGGCTCCTAATTCAGGGGTCTGCAGGCCTTCGGTGGGGCCCCTGTGGGTCGGTCTTAACCCACCTGCGCGGGTGCCACCCTCTGAGTGCAAAGAGGCAGTTCTGTGGCTTTCGTGGCCCCCGCCCAGTTCTGCCCACAGAGCAGCAAAGACTTGTCTGTGGGAAGCAAGGGGGCAGCGGGCGTCTGTCGGGTGGGATGTGTCGCGTCGGCCTTCACTGGGGAAGCCACAGGGAAGAGGCATGCGTTGAACCAAAGGCACAGTCCGTGTGTGGCATTGCCAGTCACTGTGGGCGCTCAGCGGGACAGAGCGGCACGCGTTGCAAGTTGGAACTCTGTCCCTGGCTGCGGCCGCCGCCTCCTGTCCTGCCAGCATGTGGCTGCAGCCGGCTGTCCCCGTGTCCCAGGCGGCTGCACCCATGCCACATGTCAGCGTCCCCATTGTCCCCGTGCTTCAGGGAGGCTGCCCGAGGCCCCCCTCGCTCCCGAGCAGGTGAGCCCCAGTGCCTGCAGACCCCAGGGCGTCCTCCAGACAGCCTTGCCACGCTTGCGGGCTCGTGTGTTCCCAAGAGGAGCTCGTTTGAGAGAGGAAGTATGGATTTTACGGAGAGATCCAAACGCTGTTTTGGTTGTGAAGAGGTCAGGTGAGCAAGGGGCCGCGCTCCCTGAGAGAGCGTCTGAGTGGCGGGTTTGTGTCGCCCACAGCGTGCCAGGGCGGGTCCGAGAGGCCCTGCAGCGGGAACGGGCACTGCAGCGGGGACGGCAGCAGGCAGGGGGATGGGTCCTGCCAGTGCCACCTCGGCTACCAGGGGGCCACGTGCACCGACTGCGTGGACGGCTACTTCAGCTCGCTGAGGAACGAGACGCACAGCGTGTGCGCAGGTACGTCAGCTGCGCTGGGGCACGCAGGAGCTGCCGGCACAGATGGGGGCCTGTTGGCTCTCCCCACACCCCCGGAGCTAGGAGGCCCTTGTGAACCCCGCGAAGGGCCACGGGAGTGCGTGCAGGCCCTGGACGGTCTTGCTGTCTGTCTCTGAACAAGCCCAAGAGGGAAGAACGGGTCCACCTTTCCCCACGTCCTCCGGACAAGGACCAAGCGGGTGGACGGTGTAGAGTCGGCGGTCGTGTCCCGTGCACGCTAGCCTTGGTTCTGCGTGACCTGGCACCCGCCGTGTCCTCGCAGGGGCCTGCTCTCGCCCTGCAGCTACCTGGGCAGGATGACCCACCTGCGCGGTGCAGCCTGCAGAGGCCCACGTCCCTGCACCAGACGGCAGAGTGGTGGCACAAACGAGAACTAGCACGCCTGAGGCCCCAGGGTGTGACCTCCCGGCCTCCCGGCCCCATCAGACGATGCGCTGCCTCCCTTACCCTGGCACTGGGTCAGGCGGGCCCTTCCCAACCGGGTCCTCAAAGGTGCCTGGCCATTGTTCTGGGCTCCCCCTCGGTCGGGCCTCCGACAGGCCCGTGGGGTCGTTCACGTCAGTAGTGACCCCACTGAGCGCCAGGCGGACGCCGGCCATGCCTTCCGTCCGTGGGGTGCGGGCCCGCGGCCCAACGGTGGCTTGCGCAGACCACGGAAGAAGGCGAGCACTCTCCCTTCTGCATACATTTTCTCATCGATCTCTCACCAACGTTGGGAGACGTCTTGGCATCAGCGATTGAGCTGAATTCCGGCGTTAGGGCCCGTCGTTGGTCTGCGGCTCCCTTGGATGTTCCGTGCAGGACGTGTTGGAGCACCAGGAAGTCCGTGGCCTCTCTGGTTCCGGCGCCATGCCCTTGCCTGGCCTGGGACACGGGTGCCGTGCGGGGCACACTGGGGCTGGGGGCCACCTGGCGGGCGTGGGCTCCGGGGTTTGGGCAGCTGCCTTTCTCGGGTCATAAGCCCTTTTCCTGGGGTCCCTGTCTGCTAAGAACGTGACCGTGAAGGGGCCCTGAAAGCCCATGTGGTGTTTTTCTCGTTAAGTTCAGGAATACGATGAAACACGAGAGTCGATTTTTATATTGTTGAATGAGCCTTGCTTTACTGGGTTTTTTATCTTACTTGTATTTGGTTTTTGTTTCCGTCCTAGCGAAGGTAAATTCCTAATTTCTGAAATGACCTTTGTGTCCTGTTTGTTACTGAGAATGGGATTCACGCATGTTGACAGGCGTCCCACCTCTGCTTTGCAGCTTGCGATGAGTCGTGTAAGACGTGCACGGGCCCCACCAGCAGAGACTGCGGCCAGTGCGCGGCGGGCTGGCTGCAGGAAGACGGCGCCTGCGTGGGTGAGGCTGGGCAGGCTCCCCGCCCCTCCTCTCCGCTTCCCCCCTCCCCCCTCCCGCCCTCCTTCCTCCTCTCTCCTCCCACCCCCTCCCCTTCCCCCTTCTCTCCTCTCCTTCCTCTCTTCCTTTCCTCCATCCCCCTCCCTTGTCCAGGTACAGGCAGGGAAACTAAGGCACAGACCTCCCTCTGGCCTGGTCCAGCTGCTCAGCCACAGAGAGGAGGCATGCCTTCCTGACACACACACAAAGCTGCAGAGTCCAGGCCCTGTCCCCACCTGTCCCCACGCACCCAGCCTGGTGGCCACCGTGTGCTTCTGCTGCACCCTTTCCTTTGGGCTCCATCCTGCCTGTGAGCCCTGGCTTCCAACCCAGTGCCGCAGGAGCCCCGGGGAGGGCCTGGCAGTGGGGGGCAGTGGGGCCAAGGGGCTCCTCAGGCCCGGGCTCCGGCAGGCAGCGGGAGGAACAGCAGGCAGAGGCCAGGCTGCGGGCGGCAGACCTGTTCCTAGTGGCTCGTCTCGAGTGGGGAGGGTGGTGGTCCCGACACTGACCTGGAGCTTCTGCGTGTCCACACGGAAGCACAGGACGCTCACGTTAGCTATTGGTCCCTCACAGTGGCCCCTCTCCCGGGGACACTAAATGCTCCTTGTCACCCCTGCACGTGGAAGGCCTCTGGGAGAAACATGGACATGCGTCCTCCACACAGTGGCCACCTTCCTCTCCAGGCCGGCCGTGGCCATGGGTTGTGTCTGGCCACCAACCATGTCATGTCCACGGGGGCCCGGGGGGCCTGTCCCTCACAGCTGCTGTGTTCCAGATGTGGACGAGTGTGCGGCAGAGACGCCTCCCTGCAGTGACCAGCAGTACTGTGAGAATGTCAACGGCTCGTTCATGTGCGAAGGTGCCTGGGCCCTGGCTCCTGTGGGCGGGCGGGCGGGCGGGCCGGCACCTCCCCGGGCCCTGGGCTCCAGGTCCTCCTTTGCGAGCCGTTGTCCACGGTTCACCCACGTGACTTCTGTGGGTTCTGCCTGCTGTAGAAAGTGGAAGGTGGCAACCCATGTAATAGATATTTGCTGCAGAAAAACTGGAAAATTCAGATAAGTTGAAAAGATGATAATTTTTAAAACCACCAATTCTGTGGAGTGGGGAGCTCTGTTAATAGTTTTACCGCGCTCGGCCTCATTCCATGGGGCCATGACTGTTTACGCCATGTTACGCTGTCCACGGCGTGAACATGCATGTTCGTGATGCTGGAGCCTGCCCCTATTCCAGTTTTCTTCAACAGTCTGTTGTGGGATATTTAAATCATAAATTCTCCCACAGTTGTGAACTTGGAATACCTTGGTAGATAGAGCTTTGCGTATTCTTGTTTTCTCGGGATTTGTTTCCAAACTGCTTGGGAGAGTGGATTGTAGGGCCCTGGCGTCCCCAGAAGGTTGCACTGACGTGCTCTCAGCAGCGCGTGAGGCTGCCTGGCGCCCCCCTCCCCCCCCCGGGCAGCGGCCCTGACAGCAGTGAGACCTCACCCGGGGAGCATCTCACGTTTCTCCTCTGCTCTTCCTACCGAGCTCCTAGCCGGCCGGTCAGTGTCCGGTCAAGCAGTGCCCCAAGCTGGAGGTGGTTTTGTTTTGCTCCAAGAAGACGGTCTGCAGAAGGGGGACCGTCTGTGTGCGGTCACGGCTCTGGGGGTGCATGTCGCTGCTTTGCTGGGAGACGGGGCTGGGGTGTCGACACAGTCCCTGTGGCACACGCACGTTGATGAGGGGGAATGCCCAGATCATCATGTGGCGTGGCTTCTGGTCCCATTTTGCTCACGGGAGGCTGTCTGACATCGATGTCTGTCTGTTCTTGCTCTAGAATGTGATTCAACCTGTGTGGGCTGCACGGGGAAGGGTCCAGGACACTGTAAAGAGTGCATCCCTGGCTACACCAAAGAAAGCGGCCAGTGTGCAGGTCAGTGCCCTTGCGTCTGTGCTGGACTAAGATGGAACGTGGCAAAGGGGCCACGATGTCGAAGGTCCCGTGAAGAGCTGGTGGGGGTGGGGCACTGGCTCCAGCCTCTCAGGCGTGAGATACAGAAGCAGCAGGTAGGGGACTGAGGGTCTGTCCCGGCCAGCCCCCAGGTGTCGGGTGTGCGTGGTGCTGGCGATCCTGCGGCCGGGGGCTCTGCTCCAGCCTCCCGTGCCCAGCCCCCCCACTTCCCACCCCCATGGCCCCCATGGCTGCACGTCAGGCCCTCATGGTCGGGGCCGGCTGGAACCCGCTTAGAAAAGGCAGCGAACGCACCGATGGCCCCACGGCGTGAGCTCGCGCAGGGCTTCCCACCTTCACATGCCTGCGCTGTCCCTTCTCGGCCCCTCTACCCGTCCGCGGCCCCTCCCTGAGACCTGCCCTGTCCAGTGTCACTTTCTGGTGCGGGAGCGAATCGTGAGTGCGTGCATCCCGTGATGGTGACGTGTTTGCGGACCAAGTGGCCGGTCCCAGCAAGCGTCTCTATTGCAGACATAGACGAGTGTGCGGGTGCAGAGAAGGTGTGCATGCGCCAGGACGAGAACTGTTACAACACTCCCGGGAGCTACGTGTGCGTGTGTCCTGAGGGCTTCGAAGACACGGAAGACGCGTGTGTGCGGACGCAGACCCCGGGCGGCCGTGAGTGGTGTGGCGGTGTGCGGCGGGCGCACGCCTGGCTCAGAAGCTCACAGCAAAAGCGGCCCGAGGAGGGTGCTGGCTGGGGTCGGGGAAGACAGGAGGGGAAACGTCCGTGTGGGAGGTCGGGCGGAAAGGAGAGTCGGTGACCCCAGGGTCGGCAGATATGCCGGCAGTAGAGGCCGGCGGCCGTCCCTACCGGAGCTTCCCGAGAGCCTGGGGCTTGCACTGCTCCAAGCCTGTGGGGCAGGATCGTCCGGCCTGTGCCCGCTTCTGGCGGGTCAGGCTCGGCTTTCTGTGGCTTACAGCTGCGACCCTCCGATGCCTGCTTCTGTCCACGTGGCCTTCTCGTGGCCTGTGTGTCCGTGTCCCGATTTCCCTCTTCCTATAAGGACCCACCTCAGTGACCTCCTCCCCTCACCCTGACCGTCTGTAAAGTGCCCCCAATTCACAGCTCTGGGGTTAGGATGGCCCCATGTTCTGGGGACATGGCTCTTCCTGTGACAGTCTCATAGAAGTTGTGGAAGAACATGGAGCCGAAGGGGCAGGGGCGGTGTCCAAATGACACTGACACAGAGTTTTCCTGAATGAGGAAGACCAGACGCAGACTCCAGGAGCTCGCTGAGCCGGGCCGGGCGGCACGGGTACACAGCCAGGTGCTGTCGTCAACCCTGGGCGTTAAAGACAGGGACGAACCCGATGTCCGCGGGGAGCAGGGCCACACGCCACCTCTGCCCCCAACGTGTCTTGGGGGGCCTCCCCGCCCGCACCCCTCACCATCATCCAAGCTCCTGTTGGCCCCAGCTGATGAGGGAGCGCCTCGCCATCCTGGTCTTGCGCACCCGAAGCAGAGGGCAGCTCCGAAACACCCTGCGTCCGCGCCTCCCACCTGGATGCCCCCAGTTGTGGGGGCTCGGGACCCCGCCATCCGGACGTTTGCGCCGCGTGCGCTGCCCCGTCCCCGTAGAAACCTGGCCGCCACACCCTCAGCGCCTCGTGCTGGGATTTTACCTGACGATCTGTGTTTGTTTCCTGGCAGAAGTCACAGAAGAAGACCCAACACAGCCGCCCCCACATGAAGATTTATGATGCGCGTCCAGAGCCGGAGGCCAGACCTGCCCTTTAAATTATTCAGACTGACGTCCTGGAAATGCGGTCCTCACACCCCCGTTTCTCCAGGGGTTGGCAGAGGCGAAGCTGCCACCTTGGAAATGGTTCATGCCCATTTGGCCCTTAAAAAAGCTGCAGTTCCTGGTTGTTCTTACACAGATTTGTATATTTTGATACCGTTGTTTATAATAAAATTGACCATTGAAGGTAGCCAGGCACAGAACATGTGTGAGTCTGTCTCACTGAAAAAACACAAATGCTTCAGGACGGGCTGTGCCCCACACGGCTGCTGGCCCTGGAGCGCCTTCGCCCGCCTCCCTGGGGCGGCCCCACCGCGGGCTCGCAAGGGTCCTGGGCGTCTTGGCTGGGAGAGTGGGTGTGGTGGAGGCAGGACCCCCAGGGCCGGACACGGCCCTCCTGCCTTCGGGGCTGCAGTTGGAGAAGAGAGGCCATCGTAAGCCCCTGGGGCCAGTTTCTCACCCAAGAATGAAGTTGAGAAAAATGCAGGCTGTGGCTTCATGCAGAGGCCCCTCCGAGGCCCCCGAGAGTGTTCTCGCCGGCGGGAGCGGCCAGCTCCCCGGGCTCAGCTGACCCCAAGTGAGCACCTGCCTCCTGGAGCACCCCGCACCTCCCCCCCCCCCCCGTCCAGGCGGCTGTCACCCTGGGGGCGGCCGCCTGGCACCAAGGACCTCAGCGCTCACGCGTCCCCTTGCTGCATCTATGGCACTGCAAGGGAACTCCTGCAGGCAGGACTCCGGGTCCTCGCTGGGCAGGGGACCACATGCTGGCAGGTGGATCCCACCCCGGCCCAGTCTCGTGTTGGCTTCTCCCTGGACCCCCGCGGGCCTCAGCTGGCCTCCCTGGCTTTGCCTCCGTCTCTGTGGTGGGGGACAAGGCCAAGCACCCCTGAATTCCTAGGGGAAACACAAGTCACGTTGGCCAGACAGGGCAGCTGCTGCACATGTCGGGGGCTGCTCTCGTCCAGGCCAGACCTGCTGGGGAGTCCACACACATGGTCTGCTCATGGAGACGGGGCGTCAGGGTCCGGGCCATGGGACAGTGGGAGCCTGGCGGCAGGAGAGGCCGCCACTGCAGCTGGGGGTTTCCAGGGAACTGGGCTGGGGGTTCTCGGAGGGAGGGAGGGCAAGCCTGAGAGTGGGGGGCTGGCGAGGGGCATAGCAGGCAGGTGTCAGTGGGGAGGGGTCAGGCCCTGCTCTTCTGGACACGAGGAAACAGCCCCACAGCTGGCTCTCCTGCGGTCCCCATGTTGGCCTGCCGAGGTCTGTGGGGTCCCTTATGGGGTCTGTACCCTGCCTTCTGCTGTACCATGGCCCCACCCCAGACCGCCACCACGGCACCGCGGGCCCGGGGAGGGAGGCGGCCAGGGTGAGCATCTCCGTGCTGACAGCAGCTGTGGCCACGGGCCTAGGTGCCCCATTAACCCCATCTCATTCTGCTCGGAACCCCAACTCAGGGCCCCCCCAGCGGGGCATGGCAGCATCAGGCTGACCTGGTTCCTGGAACGTTCCAAGTGTGGTCCTTCCTCGGGGCCTTCGTGCTGCTGTCCTGCTAGGGCACCCGGGGGCTGGCTCTGGCTCCGTCCCGCCTCCGGGGTCCCACTCAGCGGTCACCCCTCAGAGGACTGCCTGGCCCCTTCCCCAAGGCGCGTAGGTCTGGAGCCAACGGCGGAGCGCCCCTGCCTCAGTGTCTTCACCTGTAAAGCAGGGCCTGCAGACAGAGGAGGAGGGGGGTCCCCAGCCTGGCCTGCGGTATGTGTAGGGGTCGTCCTGGGGTACGATGTGGGCAGGAACGGTGGGCCTGACCCCAGCAGGCCTGGCGTGGGGCTGTGGGTGCAGGCAGGGTCCCAGGGACTGCAGTGCTGGCTGCCAAGGTGCGGGGACCGGGTGCTGAGCACTTAGATGTCGGAGCCCCTCCTGGGGCTCTGGCTCTGCTGGGCTTGGAGGTGACTCTGTGGACCCCCCGCCTCTGGCGGCGACCCCTGCCCAGGGCCTGCAGCTTCCCCTGCGGGCCGCCCGTCAGGCCTGGTGGAGGGACAGCGGGTCCAGGCCCCAGGCGGAGCGGCCACAGCCGGGCCTGGTGGAGGGGCGCGGCCAGCAGGTGGCGCTGCAGGACCAGCATGGCTGCCTGGAGCCTGGAACCCGGAGCCCAGCTGCGGTGAGGCGCGTGGGTGCTGGGCTCCGCCGCCTCCGGGGGGCCTGGGGTCCCACGTCAGGACCCTATGTGGCCGGGGCGCCCAGCCCCCAGCGTTGACAAGAGTGTCGTGCTCCCGGGATCCAAACTCTGCAAGAAGGGGGCACCAAGGAAGCAGGGCGGGACTCAGCCTCAGCGGCCCCACAGGGAGCCCCAAACCTGATGACCTTGGAGTGACCCAGTTCCAGAGAGGAACCATGCCTTTCTGCTCCCTCTCCCCACCCTGGATGCTGCCCAGGGAGGGGCTCACGGGGCCTGCGAGTCAGCCCCCAACCCCACCCCCACCTGCTCCGTAGGATCACGGGGTGCAGATGCTGCCCTCCCCAGCCCCGAGCCGGGCAGCCTGCCTCTCCCGCAGTCCTCTCCCGCTGGCTGGGCTTCTGCTCCCCACCGGCCCTGGCCCATGAGGCCTGGGGGACCGGACGGGGGCTCCGCAGGGCCAGGAACCTCACGTTTCCGGGGCTCTCAGCTCCTGGACCCTGGGGTCCTTCTCTGGGGACACAGCACCGTGCCCCGGTCCTGGTGGCTTCCCTCCTGCAGGATGGCCTTCCATACATGCCCTGCCAGCTAGAAGCTTCCGGAGTGTGCCGGAGAGCCCCATGGTCACGGCCACCATGCCCTGCTCTGACTGCAGGAGAGCGGGTCGCTCCATCTGCCGTGTCGGTACATGGGGCCCGTGCCACAGGCGCAGACACGCTAGAAACCCGTGGTTCTCCACAGGTGGCCCAGGACACTTGTCACAACTGGGTGAGGGGGACCCCTGGCGCTGCTCAAACCCCCCAGGGCCCAGGACGCCCCCACGGAGAACGGCCCTGCCCCCTGCCCCCACAGTGCGGGGAGGCTGACCTCAGGCCCCGGCCTCCGTCCCTTGGGCTGCAGGCGCCACGAGCTGTGGCCGTCCCTGTGAGAGTCACTGCGGGGGCTGGGCTATCCCGGGGTCACCCACCAGACCGACGAGCAGGGCCCTTCATCTTGGCCATTCCGTCCGTCTGCACACTGTGCCACCCTGGGCCCATGACCGGCCAGTCGCCGCCATGCAGCCGAGTGCTGCTGTCTACCTGTTGCGTGATGGGTGTCCGTGTGGGGCTTAAAACGTCTGCCCCTGTGCCCGCCCCATGGTCCGCTGTATGCCTCCCCCTGGACTCCTTGTCCCTGAAACAGCCGCTTCCCTCCTCCTACCCCCCTGGCCGGCCAGCTGGGCCCACTGCCCAAAGCCCCACAACCCGAGAGGGCCACCCCCTGCCACTGCCACTGTCCACCTGGGCCCACACGCTGTGCCGACCAGCCCGGAACCACGACGGAGCTCCTCCCCCTCCTCAGCTGGTCACAGGAACCCCTAGGAGGCCACAGGTGTGAGGGGCTCACACAGGTGAAGCTCACGCAGGTCTGGACCACCTGTGCGTGCAGGGTGCTACCGACCCCCGGCCTTGCTCATGTCTCTCCCAACCTCACGACAGGGCAGGTCTGAGGAAGCCGGGCCGGGCAGCTGGCCATGGTCCCGCAGCCAGGCAGGCCCTCTTTCTCAGGACCAGAACCACACCTGCTCTCCCACACACCACACATCCCTGCCCTGGACCTGGGGACCCCTGTGAGGCTTCTCCCACCCACACTTGCTGCGAAGCCTACGTTGCCCCCAGCCCCTTGGAGTCAGCTCAAACGTAGCAGCAGGGACCTGGGGCCGTCCCTGCTTGGCCCCGTGCAGCCCCTGGCCTTCTGTGGTACCAGGAGGTACTGGAGCAGGACTCCCAGAAGCCCCCAGCTGCTGCGCTTCGTGGTGGCATGCCGGCGCAGCCCCCTGTCTCTGGGGAGGGGCTCCCGTGTGCCCGGGACCCCTAGATTTCTCCCTGGAGTGCACGTGTCCTACGAAAGCCCCTTCTCCACCATCTGGTCTGATTCACACAGGGGTGTCGATCTGGGGGACAGCTGTGCTGTTCTGGGGATGTGAGGCTGGTCCAGGGGACCCTGGGCAGAAGAGTTACCGTCACCTGGGGAGGGACCACATGTTCTCTGCAAGTGACTGTACACGGCTTTTGATTCTCCTTCCTGATCAGGGTGGAGGGGAACGCGGCCTCGCCTGCTCCTCTAGCTGTCCTCTGTCCTCCCGGACCCACCCCCGGCCTTTTGTAGTGGTCAGACTGGTGGGGCAAACACAGGCGCCACAGGGCCGTCCCCGGCACCCTTCGGTCTTTAAATGTGTCATCACTCACCCAGGAGGGCACACTGCTCGCCACCGTCTCGGTTGGGGGCAGTTACAGACACTTCCGCTGGCCTTGTCCATGCCGGTGGCCAAGGACGTGATATCAACCATCCAGTATGTCCATTCCACTTGTCCACTCTGGGCTTTGAGAACGGACTGCTGGCTGGGTGTGCAGACCCAAAGTCAGGGATCAGGCCCTGGCTGGAATCACATTTGTGGGACCCCCACTCCAATCGGGGAGCTGCAGTCATGCTTTGGGCCTCAGGTTACCAGCGTCAACTGGAACCCCGTGTCCAGCAGTCCTCACATGCCCGGGCATGTCCCCTCCCCTACGTTCAGTCACAGGGTCATGGGGAGGGCCTGGCACCATCCCCACAGTGCAGACTTACAGTTTGCTTCCTGAGGACCTGGCCCCCTCTTACCCCCTGGGTTCTGGGTCTGGACTCTGCCTGAAGCCTGGAAACTGGGCAAAGGACCACGACTTCTAATTGGGACCTCCTGGTCATGCATCCTTGATTTCCTCTCTTTGGACGCTTGTCCAGTCTCCGAGAACGCTGTGTCCTGTTCACCACCACCTCGGCACCTCAGGCCCTTGGCCCGGCCCCACTCCTGCTGTGTCCACCTGGCCCCCGGTGGCCAGGGGCCACCATCCCTGTCACTGCCCGTTCCGTGACAGCCTCTCCCACCGTCAGCAGACCCTGCCAGGGGCCTCCGCAGGCCTCCACACGATGCTGGTGCCACTCCTAGTGTGCTCCTGGTGGCCTGGCTGCGCGGCGTGTCCTCCAGGCCTCCGGCGGAGCCCACCCCAGCCTTCCACTGTGGCCATGGCCGTTGTAACAGTCTGCCCTTTTCAAGACTGCCTCCCCAGCCCTGTGACCGCAGCACCTTCTGGGACGGAGCCTCAGACCTCGGGAAAGGCTCCTGGTCAGTGAGCTCCCCTCAGCTGCCTGGGACAAGGTGCTGGGGCCTGAGTCCCTCCGCCCTGCACTGAGCCACCATGTCCCCAACACATTTTGTCACTACTTATTTCCAAGAGGGAGGCGGGCGGGTCCTGAGAGGTGAGGCTCCTGTTTTCTTGAAGGAAGACTTCCCGTAAAGGGGTGGGCCACTTGTGTGGTCATCCCTGAGTGCCCATTCCCTCCAGCCAGCACCCTGGTTGGCACACAGCAGACCTGGGTACACCCCGTGGGAGCTGACTCCTCTGACCACTCAGTCCTCACAGCCTCCCTGCAACCTGTGGCCCTTTCCCAGGGTGACAGGGAACATCATCATCCCATACTCTCCACTACTGGATTCTGCCTGGCCAGTGCGGGCCCCCTCCCCAGTCCCCCTGGCGACAACTGTGACCCCTGGAATACCCACAGTGCAGAGCGGGCCCGGTCCTCCTGTCTCTGCACTGGCCCTTCTGGACCACCCCGGCTCTGTCCACCTGCGCTTGTTCCCAGAAGGCTTGTCAGTCCAGGCTGACCCCCTGGGAAGCGTCCCCAGGGTGGTGAGGGGGCCGGCCTCTGCTCCCCCATGAAGTGACTATTCACTGCGCAAAGTCATGGCCGTGACCATCCCTGGAGGGCCCAAGGGCGAGGTCCCCACAGCTGAGGACGGGCCGTCCCCTCCTATTCCCTGGCCCTGGCCTGATGCTGCGCGCCTGGTCTGCTCGCTGTGTGCAGGCCACCACCCACGCACACCAGCCCCTCCAGCACTGCCAGGGCCTGCCGGGCCTCCCTCGCGCCCACCCCCCAATGTGCCCACCCCCAGCCCCTGGCCCAACTCGTCCCTGCCCGTTCTCTGGGCCAGCTGTGGGGGCCACCTCCTCCTCGGCTCCTCACTCCCTCCCTGCCGGACTCCTGGGGACCCCACCTGAGGCACTGCTCTCAGCTCACACATGCCCCCCCACACCTGCCTTCCCACACCCCACTGGGTCTGCCCTCTGGCCCTCCTGCACCGGGCTCACTCGGGCAAGCCTGGGGGCGGGGGCTCCAACTCACTCCTTGGTGCAGGACGCCTGTTAAACAGATGACTTGGGGGCTCTGGGCGTGTGGGTGAGTCCTTCTCTCCGGTACCCCGCTGCCACATTGATCTGCCCTGGGTCAGGGACTCAGGGGAGGGGCACTGGGGCCTAGGGCAGGGGGTGGGGCAGAGAGGGCTTCAGCCCAGCCTGTGGTTGGGTGGGACCAGCCTCCCGCCTCGGCAGAGACAAGCTGCCCTTCAGGCCACAAGCCCCCCTCCCAGTCCAGGGGTCCCTCAAAGCTTTCACCGTGGCTGGGATCATCCCAGACGCCAGGCTGGCTGGCTCCACACCAGTGAGGGGCAAGAGGCCCAGCCCGTCCTGGTGAGACTGTGTGGGGTGTGGGACACCCACCTTTCCAGAGACCCCTCCCCCCAGGCCCAGTGGGGGCTCCTTCTAGACCCAAGGCTCCAGCGGACATCATCAGGCTGGGCCTGGGCAGCCCCCGGCTCTCAGCCACGGCACCGCTGTCCAGGGCCGGGGTCTCCCCTCCCCACCTGCAGAGGGGAAGGGTGCACAGAAATAAATGGAGGGAGGAAGGGAGAGAGCGTTAACCATGTCTGCTCCTCAACCCTGAAGACCCAGGGCAGCGCCCCCGAGGCCTGCGGATCCCAGAGCAGCCGCCGAGCCACCCCCCCCCCCGCTCCCCCTCCTGCCCTGCCCCCGGAGGGGTCACCCGCGGACCGCAGTGTCCTTGCCGGGCTCGTGGGCGCATGGCCCACAGCCCGCCGTGGTGGGGGTGGGGAGCGGGCCCCTCCGGACGCCGCCCGGTGTCTGGGGGACCCCCCCACACCTCAGTCCCCCGGGAGACCCCATGGCACAGAGAACGCGGACCGGGGACCTCGGCACACAGCAGGGGCTCCCCGCGCTGCTCCCCGACTCCCCAGGCTCCGCAGGCCCGAGCCGCGCGCTGCCTCGCCGCCCCGCCCCCCACAGCCGGGGGAGGGTCGGCCGCCGCCCCCTTTCCGGCCCCCACGGGCGGGCCCCGGCGGCGGGCGGGAACGGAGCGCGGCCCTGCCGGGAAGGGGGCGGTGCTGGAAGCGGCGGCGGACTCGCCCCCGGGCGGGGCGGGGCGGGGGTCCGCCGGGCCCGCCCCCACTCCCGGAGCCCGGGGGACGCTGGTGGTGACGCTGACGGGAAAGCCCGAGGCTTCGGGGACGTAGGCGCGGCGCGTGCGCGGTCAGCCGCGACCTTCTGGAAAGCGCCTGACGACAGGTGGCCGCGGGCGGGACGCTCGCGCTCCTCGTTACGTCATTGCGGGGGGGGCTCCCCAAGGAACCCGTCCGGCGGAAGCGGGCGGGTGGATGCGACGCAAGTTCAAGGGGGGGGGAGGTGAGAGCGGCCGCCCCCGCGTCCCCGCCGGGGAAGGATGTGGCCCCCCGGCTCCGAGAGGCTGGCGGGGGGCTGCGCCCGGGGGACGCCTTGCCTCCAGCCGGGGTGTGGGCCCCCGGGAACTCCCCGACCCCCATGTTCGACTGGGGGCGCCCCCAGCGCGGGCGCCCCGCCCCTGCCGCCAGGACCCCGGAGTCCCGCCATTGCCAGCCCAGCCTAGACAAGGCCTACTCCAGGCTTTGAGGTTCAGGAAGGGCCATTCCTGCCTCCCGCCCCGCTGCCCTCCATGGCCGGGCGCACGGAGGGATGACCACTCATCTCCACGTGCCTCTGGGACCTCAGGCTCTGTCTCCGGAGGGCCGGGGGTCTGGGGAGTTGGGCCGGCAGGGTCTGGGCTGGCCTCATCAGAGCCTGAGCCCCCGCGGCTTCCTGGGGCCCGGCTCCTCCATCGTCCATCCTCCCTTGGGAGGCAGGGCTCTGCCCGGTGGGACCCTGGGCACCTCCCACCCTCTTGAACCCTCTGACGCTCAGGGAGACCCAGGGAGGCTGGGGACCCAGGGAAGTCTGCACCATCGTGGAGTGGGGTCTGATCTCTGTGCTTCCAGCTGAGCATGCCTTTGAGTTTTCAAACAGCGGTCAAACAAGTGCACCTCCGTCCATCCCCTCCACCCTCATCCCTTCGTGTGGCCCAGAGATCCAGCCAGGCACCTATTTGCTGCTCGACCTCCTAGCTGTCATGACAGAGGAGAGGGCCGCCTGCACGTTCAGCCAGGACCCCGCGTCAAATCTGCTCCGGTCTCAGGCTAGAAATCGGCTCTTCCCCAAAAAGCACACAGGTTGGGGGTGAGGGCTTGAGGTGCCCCTGTGGCCCACAAGCCCCTTCTCGCCCCACCATCAGCACACCCCTCCTTAGGGTGAAGGGTGGCTGGGACATGGCCCCTTGAGGGGTGACTGGGGAGGGGGGCTCCAACCTGGGGCTCCCCCAGCCTGCTCTGCCAGGTGAGCGTGCACCCTGGCTCAGCCACTGGCCACATAACAGTGGCCCTTGTCTGGCTGCCTGGGTGGGGGCTGGGGTGCCAGCCCCCGGGTGTCTCTGGCAGAGAATGGCATCCGCCCGCACCCCACCCTGAGTATATTGTCCATTCACCCTCCACCCGTGCTATTAATAGCTCCTCCCCAAGCCAGGCAGCTATAAATAGCCCCCCAGCCCCTCACACAGGCCCCTTCAGACCCTGCTGCCTGGGCGCACACAATCAGCCCCACACGCTAGCACACTGGCCCACTCAGAGCCATGCACGCCCGGGCACAGAGCCCACTCCTGCTCCGCTGCACGGCCAGGCACGCAGAAGGGTGCACACAGCTCCCAGCCACGGTCAGCGAGATGGTCCCAACACTCTCGTGGGTCCTCCCGGTGGGGGGGAGGGCTGTTTCCCTCCCCTGTCATCCACTCCTGAGGCCATGTGGCCGGCGGGCAAGAGCAGGCCTTCCGGGAATGCAGGCAGGCTCAGTCTACTATGGGTCCTCCTCAGAGGTCCTCTCAGACCCTTGAGCTTTTCCTCTGTGGAGCAGGCACCATAGCACCCACCTGGCTGAACATCCCCAGGTGGCCCCCCCAGCCAGCACTGTGGCCCCTTGCAGTCTGGAGGGAGATCCAGCTGGAGGGAGGCTCAGGAAACCAGCCCCCTCTGGACTCGGCCCTGGCCCTCCGCTCCAGGTGCTGCTGGGCCAGGCCCTGTTGGTCACAGGCTCAGCACAGCCCCCTGATTCTCTGGCTCTGGAGGACCCCAGGGCTGGTCCCGCCTCCCACCCGTCCCATGGGATGGGCACCACTGAACTGTCTCCTGCTTGCTCCGGGGGGCCTGTCCTCAGCTAGCGGTGACCCCTCCCCTGCAGGCCCCTGTGGCCGGTGGTACCCAGAGCCGGGATGGGGGGCCTGGAGCCCGCTGTTATTGTGACAAGAGGAGAAAAGGAAAACAACCCTGTTTACGGAAAAGGCGCGTCCGCCGCCACTGGCCAGCAGCCTTCCTGGGGGGACAGAGGCCCTTTGTTGGGAAAACAGGAAGAGAGGATTTCCAGGACCCATCGGGCCACCCGCCGGCCGCCCGCCCCAGCTTCCGCCGATTCTCAGCAGCTTCTACTGGCCACCAGCTGGGCCTGTCTGTCTATCCCCTTGTCTCTATGTTCCTCTGACCAGGAGACCCAGGCTTCCAGCTCTGGGGGTAAAGCTGCCCTCAGTGTTCAGTCCCACAGTGGGGGGCAGGGGAGTCACCTGGAGGCTGCTCTCTCCTGCTCCCTGACCACAGAGGGACGGACCCCTGAGACGTGCCCACTGGGCCCCCAGCTTGAGGCAGAGCGGGGAGCACAGCAGGCCTGGCCACCGTGGGGTCACAGCCCCATGTGGAAGCCCACAAAGAGAGCAGCCCCACACTGTGAGCGGGCAGGTGCAGGAATCACAGGTGTGGGCAGGGGTCTCGGTCAGGTCACAGCAACCAGGGCTGCCCCTGAGTGTGGCCTTGGACTGAAGACCCCAGGAGTACAGAGAAGGGCATGGTTAGGCATGGGGAAGGAGGGATGAGGCTCAGGCTCCGTGAGGGGGTGGGGGGAGGTGGTGGCCAAAACAGCCCAAGACGCTCTCCTTCCCCTCCTGCCCCAGGGCAGCTAGCATCTTGGGGTCAGTGGGCATCATGTCCCTGCCACCCAGGACCATATCCAGCCTGTGGCTCACACACGCATGTGCACACACATAATCTGCACTCACACACTTGCACACACGTGTGCACACATACTTGAACACACCTGCATACACTCAAGCCCCGATCATCAGCACAGCCACTCTGTCCTCATGGCCAGGGCGTGAGCAACTGCACCCTCTTGGCCCCGCTCCCAGCCAGGAGACTCCGTCAGCTCACTCACCCACCCCTGCCCCCATCCCAGGCACGGTCCCCAAGCTGTCCCCCTGCCCGGTGCAGCTGTGAAGTGCCACAGGGTGCCTGGCACTGGAGGGGGGGGCAGGCCTGTGTCAGGGTGACAGTTCCCCACCCCCGCCCCACCCTGACGTTGCATCTCCCCACTACTCAGGGCTTCTGTGGCTCTGAGCAGCCCCCCTCCCCACCACTGCATGTCCTGTTGGGCCCTCGTGGGCCAGAGTCAATTCCATGGTTCTACAGCGACCTCGGTCGGCCCTTTGGGGTGGGTGTGGATTTCGCTCTGCAGGCCTAGGTGGGGGTGTCCAGGAGCAGTGAGGGAGAAAGGAGGTGGGTGCACAGGAGGCTGTGCCGGCCCCAGGACCCTGGCCCCCTGGCAGGTGCCTGCCACCTGCCTGTGATCCAGCAGCCTCCCCTCAGGTTGCCCGGTCTAGCCTCTGTCCACATAGTGCTTAGCTGTGTCCCTGCTGTCTTGGGGGGGGGGGGGGCGGGCAGGGCTCCCCTTACATCTGAATTGCAACCTCCTCAGGCTGGTGGTGGGCCGGTGTTTGGACCCCCACCCAAGCTGTAATGAGGTTTTATCTTGTTCTGTCTTCTTTTCAGCCACTGGAAGAAGAGTACTGAGCCAGTCCGCGCCAGGCCCTGGGCCTCGAGAGTGACCCTCCCGAGCTCATGGGCAGCCAGGCACCGGTGACTCCCATGCCCCGATGGCTGCGTCTGCACCATCAGGAGTGGCCCCTGCAGAGGCTCAGAGGCGCTGCTCAAAGGCTTGAGGGGTAGAGGGGGAGATGAGCACTCCTCCATCCCCCTGACCAGGTACTGCAGTTCAGCTCTGGGCCTAGTGCATGGAGGGCTCAACAGCAGATCCCTGGGCCTCCGGGGACCTTTGCCCGGAGTGGGAGCTGAGGGTCAAGAGGAGCCGGCGTGAGGGACTTCAGGGGTCAGATCTGGGGGCGGGGCACTTGGCTCCTACCCCGCGGGCTGGGCACCCGGTGGGTTCTGCACAGAGGGGCAACAAACGGACAAAGGCTGACGCATCCCTCGGCGGCACAGTGCCGGGAGTGCTGCTGAGAAATTCCTGGCTGCAATGAGGGCCGCGGAGCAGCATGGGGGGCGTTGCTGATAGCCTGGCGTGGAGTAAGAGGAGGGCCCCTCCAAGGTTCGGGGTGGAGGCCAGGCCGGGGCGGGGCCGGGAGGGGCGGGGCCGGGGTGGGGGCGGGGCCGGGGCGGGGCTGGGGCGGGGTGCTCGGTTTGGATGTGTTACCTGTGGTCCAGGTCCACCATTATCTTGGTTCCCACATGCAGGCCTTGGCACGCTGACAGGGTCATGTCCTCTGTGGGCCTGCCAACAGCCTGCAGCCCGCTGAGGCCCCCTTGGAGGTGCCACCTCGGCCAACCAGATGGTCGCCTCTGTCGGAGAAAATAAGAGGGCAGCGGGTGGGGGGGCTCGCTTCAGGTGACTATTGCAGGGATGCTTCCTCCAGAACCCACAGCTGGGGAATCTGTGTGTCTCTTGTCCATCCGTCCATCTGTCCAGCCATCGGCAGTGCTGCAGACCCATAGCCTCTCCAGAAAGTTTTGTTTAATGGCGAATAAATGAATAAACCCACCTCTCTTTCCAGCCACTGCCCTCCCTCCCTGAAACCTGACGTGGGCCTGGCTCAGAGTTGGCTCTCAGGAAAGAACTACTTATTGAATGAATGAATGAATGACTTAGTGAGTGAATGAATGAGTGAGTGAACCAGTGAGTGAATGAATGAATGAGTGAATGAATGAGTGCGTGAACCAGTGAGTGAATGAGCAAGTGAACCGGTGGGTGAGTGAGTGAATGAATGAGTGAGTGAACCACTGGGTGACTGAGTGAACCAGTGGGTGAGTGTGTGAGTGAGTGAATGAATGAGTGAGTGAACCAGCGGGTGAGTGAGTGAATGAATGAGCGAGTGAACCACTGGGTGAGTGCGTGAGTGAGTGAATGAATGCGTGAGTGAGCCAGGGGGTGAGTGAGTGAATGAATGAGTGAACCAGTGAGCGAGTGAATGAATGAGTGCATGAACCAGGTGGTGAGAGCTGAGTGAGGGCCTGAGTGAGCGCTGGAGCGCACATGTGACGAGGAGTCGCGGTGCGGAGTGCTGGATGGCGGATGGGCTGCCCAGCCCCCGCGTCTGCTCGCTGCTGACCCCGTGCATTCCGAGCCCGTCTGGCGCTCCGGAGCAAACAGGAGAAATGGCCCAAAACGCTGTGCACAGAGCTTCTTGAAGCCGCAGGCAGCGCCGAGGCATCTGGGTGGCTGAGGCCGCCTCCTGCCAGTGGAGGACACAAAGCCACAGCTGTCCCGCCCCCCCCCCGCCCCCCCTCCCCCGGTGGCGGGCCCCATGCCTGGTGGCCAGGTGGCCGCGCTGCTCAGGCTGGGCCCAGGCTGGGCTCTGAGGTGTGCGGGGTAGCCCCCGAGGCCCCCCCAGCCCTGGCCCACGGGGGTGAAGGCTGGCTAAACTGGAAAGCGCATGTGGTCTGTTCGGTGGGGGTGCCGTTTCTAGTCCTCTTGGCTGGGATAGGAAAGCATGCGTTCACCAAATCCGTGGTCATGGCCCTCGGCAGAGCTGCTCCAGCCACACCACCACTCTTCTCGGGCAGCTCTGTGGTGGGCCTGTGGCCGCCAGGCTGCAGGGGCTGACCCGGCGAGTTAACGGGGGCTGACAGCAGCCGTGGCCTGCTCCCTTGGGGCAGTGGGGGTGGGGTCACCTGCACCCTGGGAGGGGTGCTCTGCTTATCTGCGATCTTGGCTGGGTGGGGGGAGTTCCCGAAGCTTCCATGTGACCACAGTATAGCCCCAGCTCGTAGGCTGAGTTCTCAACCCCAGCTGTTCATCTGGGGACTGTGGTGTGTGGACTTAGGACGTGGCCGCACGTGCCCCCACGTTTCTGGGGCCACAGTGCTGCTCTGGATCTGCAGATACCCAGGTGGACGCAGGCTGCGCTCCTCTCCCCAGGGCGCCGCCATGGGCCCCATAGAAGAGCCAGCGAATCACCACGTGTGCAAGGGCGCTGGGCTGTCCCCTCGCCCCGGCACTTCTCAGTGGGCGGGCCAGGCTGTCCACCACCGTCTTGCTCAGTCGCCGCCATGGAGCTGCCAGGGGCCTCAGCTGGAGGCAGTGCCAACAACGGCAAGAAGGCCATTGGGAAGACCAAGGACTGAGCAGTGGTGGCACAGGACTTAGGCGATCCCAGGGGAGAGGGGGGGTCAGCGAGAAGGGGCCCTGGGGTCATCCAGGCCAGAGGCAAGGACAGGGTGAGTGGTGAGCACCGGGAGGATTCTGGATCCCGCCTCCTGGTTTCACGTCCCGTGTGGGCCCGGTGGGAGGCTGACCTGTAAGGCTCCACGGGTAGGTGCCCCACGGAGGTGCACCCCATGTGGTGCAGAGCTGCGGGAAGCCCCACCAGGGAGGACGGAATCCGCCGCCCGCGGGGGAAGCAGCCTCACCGCACCTGGACTCCAGACCCACAGAGACCATGAGGTCACAAACCAGTGCTGGTAAAGCTCGGGATGGTTTGCCGCGTGGCCAAAGCTCACCCGCACAACGTTGAGGGTGGAGCCCAGGGTGTTCAGGAGGGCAGGGGGCGGCAACCAGGGCCACCCCTCCAAGAGCTGGCCGGTAAAGTCTCACGGCTGGCGGGGGGGCCCGAGAGGCTTGTAAGGATGAGAAATGATGCCCCAGATATGTCTGTCGGACATGGTGGTGGGGGAAACTGATATTGGGGACGGGGAGGCTTGGCGGGGCTCCCTGAGCAGGTGGGGGCCAGGAGGGGAGGATGGAGCAGAAGGAGTGGGCAAGCAGCTACCCGGGTCAGGAGGGAGCGGCCACGGGGGGGCTGAGGGGGGAGGGGCCCGTGGTGGCCGGGGACCTTAGCTGGGTGCAGATGACCTTGAGGACAGGAAGAAGGTGTCGGGCAGGAAAACCCGGGGACACTGCAAATCAAAACCACCTGAGATTCCCCCTCCCCCCACCAGGACAGCTGCAACCCCAACACCACGTGCTGGCCTAGACTGTGCACTGCTGCTGGGGATGGAGAATGGTGCCGTCGCCGTGGATGACAGTGGGGGGTCACCGTGGGACACGGGGTTCCACTAGTGGGCATATGGCTCTGGAAACCAGGAGCAGGGACTCAGACACGTTCCTGGCAGTGTTATTCCAGTGGACCAAGTGTGGAAGCAACCCCGGTGTCCCCCGCCGGACGAAGGGACAGACAAAGTGTGGCCCATCGTCATCGTGGAGTAGTACTCAGCCTGCTGACACCTGCCACGACCCGGGGGAGCCCTGAGGACACTGTGCTGAGTGAAATAAGCCAGACCCAGAAGGACAAATCCTGTCTGGTTCCACTTCTAGGAGGCACCTGCAGCGGTCAGACCCAGGGGGACAGAGAGCAGACGGCAGGGCCGGGGAGGGGGCTGTGGGGGAGAGTGCGTGATGGGGACAGAGTCTGGGGAGACAGAAGTTCGGTGACAGGTGCACAGAGGGGCGAACGTGCTTAGCGCCCCCGAACTGCACACCTTGTGGTTAGAAGGTGGATTTCGAGTCGTGGATGTTTTACCACAGTGAAAACGCACGGCTGGGTTAGGGTGCTGTCGTGTTCCCTGCTCTGTTCCGAAAACAGTACACACACCTGTCAGGAGCCACAGAACACAAACCACGGGATTTCCGTGTCTGTAGTGAGTTCTGTGCTGATATTTGCATTTAAAACTCGGGCCACACAATGTAAAAATGGGAACATTGACGATAACGACTTTGCAATTTAATGTTTTACTCAGAACAACATTAAATGACAAAAGCCACCATGACTAGTTGAGAAAAAGACCATGGAAAAAAGGAAAAAGTTCTGTATTTCAGTTCCTTCAGTGTCACTTCTTCCTGCTTTCTGAGCAGTGGTCCCTGGGCCAGTCCTGGCAGGGGTGGGGGGGGAGAGGATTGGGGGGGGCTGGTGGGGAGAGCTGGGGGCCAACAGGGAGGGCAGGGGGCCCATGGGGAGGGCAGAGGGCCGGCGGGGAGGGCAGGGCTTCACAGGGAGAGCAGGGGGCCGGTAAGGAGAGCAGGAGGCCGGCAGGGAGGGCAGGGGGCCCACGGGGAAGGCAGGGGGCTGGCAGGGAGGGCAGGGGGCCCGCGGGGAGGGCAGGGGCCAGTGGGGAGGGCAGGGGTTCACAGGGAGAGCAGGGGGCCGGTGGGGAGGGCAGGGGCTGGCCTCAGGCTCAGGTGGGGAGCTGCAGGGGAGGCTGTTCTGAGAAGGCATCCTGCAGGACCGTGTTGACACGGAGTGCCACGTGAGCACAGGTGGTAAATATAAGGACAGCCAGGGGATGCCTAACGTGGTCTTCTGTAGGAGGGGGCGCAAGGGCAGGCTGAGGTCCTGGCAAGGCCCTGCTGGATGACCGGGGGGGGGGGGTCACATACAATGTTTGCGTTGTTACTATTGTTCAAACTGCACAAAATTTGGTGCCCTTTTCTGCATGCATCTTGCATTTAGTAATTTGGATATGAAAATGTGCGCATTTTTTAAAAAGACATTCCCTGGGCACATCTCCCCACGTCCCCCCGAGGCCCCCCGCCCGGGGCTTGGGAACTCGGAGGTGCCCTGGGATCTCCGGGGAGCGACCGGTACGTCCTTGGTGGGCGATCTGTCTGTCACGGGCTCCGGGCCCCCAGTCGGGGCCCAGAGCCGCACCATGGGAAAGGCGCCCCGTCGGGCCGCGGCCTGAGCTGCCCACGATGCGGGAGGTGCAGGAGGTGGGGGGCTCGTAGAGGGAGAGACGTGAGTAGTGTCGTTGACGCTGGTTTGTGCGGACCCCGTGTTGAAGGGCTTCGGACGGCAGGTCTGAGATCAGTTGTTAATCTCACCTGTTTCAGGCTACGTTCAAGGACCCACGTGGCCCACATTCACTTTTCACCTGGTGGCACTGGTCTGGGCGCCCCTCCACCACCAGTGATTCACGGTCAGATGCCTTTTTTCTTTGATGTCTCCAAGGCGGCCAAGGGGGAGAGAGCAGGTGGACCACTGAGGCCCCCAGCCCCATCTGACAGCACCCTGACACCGGCTCTCCCAGCCAGACAGGCATCCAACCTCCCTTCCCGCCTCCCCTTACCTGAGCGGGCCAGGTATTCCCTTCTTCCCTGATGCTGGGGACCGGGAATCTGGGAGGGAGCCCCTGCACCTGCGGAGCTGCGGAGTGGGGTAGCGGCCTTGCGAGGCCAGGGAGGCAGAGGAGGCCTGGCTCAGATGGCAGACACTTTTGTCCCCACTGGCCTAGAACCACCAGCTGGGCATAGGGACCCCAGGGGCACCGAGCGGCTCTGGGCCCTGCTCAGGTCTTCCTAACAGGTGAGGAAAAGTTCTGAGGCTGGCTGTGGCTAGGACCTGGCTGTGTGGCCCGGAGCCAGGCTTTCCCTGGGAGTAGCAGGCTACCACCAGCTGGGGACACAGGCCTGCCTAGGCCTGGGGGACACAGCAGTGGGAGGGGCTGGCCTGTGAGGGTGGCCAGGCTCAGGTGGCTGGGGGCGCAGGATTCGGGGCGCAGTGCCCCAGGGCACGACCGCTTCAGGGCCTCCTGGGCACAGCAGCTTTCCAGGGAACTCATCTGTCATGCAAATGCCCCCTCCTGGGGCCCTGCCAACCTCCCCGGTGCGTTGGAGAGCAGTCACCCTCCTGGGCTTAGGACAGGTCCCCCGCTGGGCCCGTCAGGTCCCGTGCCCCTTTCCCTGCAGCGGGTGGCAGCTGAGAGACGGCCCTCAGCGAGGGACCTCAGCTGCAGACCCAGGCTGGCCTGCGACGGGACCCCGGGCCTCAGTGCCCATGCCGGCCCCTGCGCAGGCCCACCCTCAGCAGCCCCAGCTCAGCCGCGGTCCCCCGTGCATATTCCTGGATGGCCAGGACCCTTTCCTTGGCTGCCTCCGGAACTGTGAAGGAAGAGGGAGGGGAGCTTTACCCTGTGCCCACCCCACCCCACAGAGCCAGGCCTCAGCCGTGCGCAGGGCCCCCTGCAGCCCCAATCGCCACAGAGCTGAGCCTGCCCCTGCGTGCAGGGCACAGACCAGGCGTCCAGGTGAGCCCGGGCCAGCGTCGGCCAGCCCCTGGGTCCCGTCGCCACGTGGGGTCAGGGTGGCAGGCCCTGGGAGACGGGCTGAGTGATGAGCCCACCGCCATCGGCCGAGAGAGGCTCCTGCTGGGGCCGGTGGGGCCTCGGGAACACCTGCGCCTGGCCGAGCCTCAGGGAGCCCGGTGGGCCCTGACGGCCGACTCAGGACCCCGGGCAGGGGCGGCTCTGGCTGGCAGTGTGTGCCTGGGCCTGCTGCCGCCCTCTCTGCCGGCCCAGCGCCACGGCTGCCCGTCCCAGGACACTGTGTGCAGCCGGAACAGGGCGTGTGTTTGCTCAAGGCGCCCCACCGGTCCCGGCACGGCACCCAGGAGCCTCAGCAGGCCGGACAAGGGCCCACTGTGTCCCCCGGTGCCTCTGCCCCGCGGCCATGGGCCCCAAGCCTCCCGCCGGGTCCTGCACTCCCCACTGCTTTGCCCCCACCCCCAGACCCACCCCCTGCTGTCCCTGCCCTCCCCTCCTTCCACCTGCGCCCCCCACTGCCTCTGTACTGCTCTCCCTGGCCTGCGCCCCTAGCCCGCCCCCCCCCATTCCCGTGGTGCCCACAGCCCTGACAGCGCACACCCCGGCCACCCGCCGGGCCCAGGCTTCCTGGATCCGGATCTCTGGTGCAGCTCCCGGCCTAGACACCGCCCTGGTGTGTGTGTACTCATGCTTAATGGGCAGACCTGCTTCTCCTCCCCTCTGCCCCACCCAGACCGGTGTCCCCAGGGCAGGAGACCCTCCCAACCAACTGCCTCAGGCCGGGCCAGAGCCTGGGGAAAGCACAGCCCTCAGGCTGCAGGGGCTTCCCATCGGAGGGGGCCTGGGAGGTGGCAATTGCTTGGGTGGGGCCAAAGGTCCTGGGGTGTGTGCTGAGGGGGCAGGTGCAGGCCCTGGTGCCCTCTGTCAGGCTCAGGGCTGGGGCCCCCGGATCGGTGAGCCACTCTGCTGCCCAGTGGTGGTGGCCCAGCTGCCCTGGCCCAGAGATGAAGCCTGTGGGTGAGGTCTGGTCACAGGCTGTGAAAGCTGCAGCCGTCCAGGCATCAGGGGGTCTGGACTTTTCAGGGGACATTCGGGCACGGGGAGGGCCACCTGCACCCTCCTGGGGAGGCTGGCTCTCAGGCCTGCTGGTCAGGGTCCACACAGGCCCAGGCCATGACCCAGCGCCCGGGGAAGCCCACCCAGGTCCTGGCACATGGGTGCGCGCTCACTGCCCCTGCCCACGCAGATGCCCACTCCCCGCCAGTCCCAGTGGGCTCAGCAGCTTGCACAGAGCTTCCCCAGATGACCCTCGGACACCCCCACACCTTGAGGCAGGGGCCAGGAGAGGGTGAGTAGGGTACCCACAAGCCAGGATGGCCCAAACTGTTGCAGTGACAGGTAGGGTGTCACCATGAGCCCAGGGGAGCGTGGGAGCCAGGGTGAGAGGCGGGGCTGATGTGTCCTTGATGCGTCCAGCTACCTAAGTAACGGGAGCTACTGGGATCTGAGGGTCCGCCCCACCAGGCCTGCCCTACGGGGCTCTCAGGGCCCGTCAGCAGCCCCCTTCCAGGCCCTGAGGGCCAAGTGACAGGGATGAGCATGGGTGACATGGAGCTCGAGGGCGCTGCTGGTGAACCCACTCACCCCGCTGGAGGCGCCCGTGTGGGGGAGGGCTGGGTGCTCCGTGATGTCACCCAGCCACTCAGCCGCACAGGGATCTCCAGGGTCCCCACAACCAGGGTCTGTCCTCTCCCTGCTCCCCACCCCCTGCCGCTGTGAGGCTCCTCTGTGTGCCCAGCCTAGTGAGGCCTCGGCTGGGCAGTCCTGCCCACCTGGCAGGTGGGAGGCCAAGGCTAGAGTCAGGGAAGGGAGAGGACAGCCGCCGGGCAGGCTTGTCCTCCACGGGCCAAGAGCCAGGCGCCTAGAACCGGTCTGACCGTGAGCATGCGTGTGCGTGCACGTGTGCATGCGTGACCATGCTTGTGTGTGCATGCGGGCTGGGATCTGGCCAGGAGGCAGGTGGACCAGAGGCCACAGCCTGCGTCACGGGCAGCGCCCTGGGGCACCCGGCCAGTGGCAGATGGCAGAGCCGGGACCGGCGGCAGAGCCTTGAAGCCTGGGCCCCCGGGGGGGTGGGGGGCGGATGGGCCGAGAGGCATCAGCTTTGCCCCTCTTCCTAGGACAAGGGCACAGAGATGGGTGCAGGGACGCTACCCTTGGCCCGGGGCCTGGCCACTGGGGGGTGCCCAGACCTGCTCTGTGGCCCTGCCCTGGCTCTACCCACCCGACCTCAGCCCAAAGTCAGTCTGGCCAGGGCCCTCCCAAGTCCCTGAGCTCGCCGAGAGACCAGTCCCAGCGTGCTGGGCGAGTGGGCTGCCCTGCTCCAGCACGCCTGGGGCCCACAGTGGCTAGGCTGTCCCGATGCTGGCCCCCACCCCGCCTCACTGAGAGGCTCCAAACCCAGGCATGCAGTTGAGTCAGTTCTGCTGGGATTCCTGGGGTCCTGGAAGGTGAGACGTCAGGAGGGCAGACCCTCCACGGAGGCCCCCTTGTCCGGGCTCTGCCCCGCCTACCTCTCCTGCCCCCACCTGGGCTCCTTTCCCTTACCACCCTGTCCCAGCAGCCATCACCTCCTCCAAAACAGCTCCTCTTGGCCTGGCTGGAGTCCCTCTGCCCCAAGCTCCTTTCCCCTCCTCCTTGACCCTGGATCCTCCGGTGGGAGACACCCCCAACCTCCATCCTGATGATGCCTGACACAGGGAGCTTCAGGGACACCCAGCCCCTCCTGCCCAGCCTCCAGGCCAGGACCTGGGCTCTGGGCTGCCCACCCCTCCCCAACCTTCCCTCACCTCCTCCTGCCCCACCCCCCACTGGCCCGGTGACCCCCAGCCTCGGCTGGCTGTCTAGCCTGGGTAGCCCTGCCTGACCTGAGCTGGCAACTGGGGCCTGGCTGGCCATTTGCATTCCCGAGCCTCAGTTTCTCAATAGACAAACGAGGACCAAGAGGAGGATGGCGTGCGTCACCTCTGCCCTGAGCCCCATGAGAAGAGGGGGTGGTGGGCGGGTCCTGAGCCGAGGCGGGGTGCGGTTATCCGCCTGCCCTCCCTGTCCTGGCCCTGCTCACCAACACACAAGAGTGGGCATTGGGAGGGATGCCAGGAACTGGGGTCCAGGACCGGGAAGGACGCCCCCCGGGCCTGAGCTCGTTCCTGCGGCCACCTCCAAGCCCACTTCAGTCTGGCACACACCCATCGCTTGCCCAGCCGGCCCTGACCCGGTCCACTCTGGGCCTCTGGAAGAGGCAAAGCCCAGGTGAAGCCTGGGAGGCGGCATGGGAATGTGGTGTGTTTCTAGCGCCCAGAGGTCAGGAGTGGTTGGCACAGGGCTTGGGGCGCTAGCAAGGGGTGGAAGAGACAGAAGCAGGTCCCACCGGCTTCAGGGTGCTACTGGGAGCCCCCACCTGCCCAGCACATCAGGGGCCTCCCCACTCACACCTTCCCCTGGCAGCCCTATGGGGGCAGGCAGTCCTCCCTGAAGACCCATTTTGCAGCTCGGAGAACGGAGGCCCAGTGACTCTGCCTTTCCTCCTCAGGCAAGAGGGAGCCACTAAAGGGTTTTGAGCAACAGAATGGTGTGTCTAGAAGCAGGCTCCAAAGGCTTCATCGGGAGGAGGGTGCAGAGGGCCCCTGAGGGCAGTGAGAAGTGGCAGAGCCTGGGGGCTGGAGCTGGGGGCGGTCCAGGTGGGGGTAGGACCGACGCCAGGGTTGTTGTAGCGGGTGGGTGGCCCAGTAAGCTTGGTTCTCCTGCTGCCCATGGGGCGGCCTCAGCCCCAGGTCCCAGAGCAGCTGACTCGCCTGCCTGGGAGGAGACTCCAGGGCCGGCTTGAAACCCCACACTGGCGCGTCCCAGAAACCACAAGTCAGCGGCCCCCCTCCCGCTGATGCTGCCAGGGAAGCCGCTCTGGGAACGCCCAGACGGGGTGTGGCAGAGAGACGGAGGCCGAGGGGGCAGGGGGTGGCGTGGGGGTGTGGCCAGGAGGGCACAGGTGGAGGAGCTCCACCCGCTGCAAGTCGTGGGCACCCGCAGCTCCCCACCATCGGGCCCCCACCGCAGTGCTGGGGAGTCACTGAAGGACCCATTTCACAGATAGGAAGACAGGTTCAGCGTGGAGCCCCTGGGGGCCCAGACCCCAAAGGGGCTGGGGTTGCTGAGCTGTTGATCACAGAGAGGCAAGGCCCCTGTCCTGAGCCCAGCCAGGCCCTGGGAGGCTCCCAGAAGGAGGCAGAGGAGGCTGGCCCGCGGCCACTCTGGGCCAGGTTGGCTCTTGGGCCGCTGTCCGGGCTACTGTGCACCCCAACCCAGGCCAGTGGGGGCCTCTCTGGGCCTGGAAGAAGCTGCCCACACACCCCCGCCCAGGAACCAGGGCTGAGTTGACACAGGGTGACCTGTGGGCTGTGTCCTCCGATGCCCAGGGCCAACACTCCTCCCAGGCCAGTGGGGCTTAGCTAGGCCCACAGGAAGCAGGAAGGGGGTCGGTCGGGCAGGGAGGTGCGGGAGGCTCGGGATGGGGAATTTCTTGGGCGTGGGGGAGCTTACCGGAGAGTAAAAACACAGAGGTCTTTCCATTTCTCTGTGGTGACTCAGTGGCTCCGCCTCCCCTCCCCCCTGAGGGCCTGCGTCAGCCCAGGAATGTGCCTGCCCTGCAGGGGGGGGTGGGGTTGGCACCCCCCACCCCCGCCGTGTACCCCAGCCCCCACTTCTCTTCCCTGTCAGGTATGGTCCTGCCCTGCTCCGCCCACACCTCCCCCGCTCTCGCCTGTCCCAGCTGCCACCCCCCACCCCAGGGCCGGGCCATGCCCATCTCCACACCCCCCGGCCTCCTGCCTCCAGGTCTTCACAGAGGGCTTGGACCCCGCTGCCGTCAGAGGACCTGGCTCCGGATCCCGGCGGAGGGTCCACACAAGGGTCTGTGAGGCTCTGGCCCAACCCCACAGTGACTCAGTTGCCCTGCTGTGGGAAATGGGGGGGGATGGCCTCTCTTGGGTCTCAGGCTCCGCATCTGGGTGGTGGACATTTGGCCAGACCCCAATTCTCGAGCCTTTGGCCATACCCAGGTACAGACCAGAGCGGGGAGGAAGGCCTCACCCCTGCCTCTGGGGGAGGACGGGGCCAGGGCTGCAAGCCGTGGTACCTGACCAGCTGGGCCGGGGCTGGGCAGAGGGGGAGGGAGGTACCAGCGGTGGCCGAAGCCTGCCTGCAGAGTGCCCACCATGCCTGTCCGGACACGGCCTGCCTCATCCACATGGACCAGCGGGCTGCAAGCACGCACACCCGAGTGCTCGCCTGTCCACAGTGTTCACCCCCTACTGTCTGAGCCCGGATGCAGGCTGACCAGCCACCGAGGAGCTCTGGGATAGCCTCCCAGCCAGCTCGGGCCCCCCTAGGCTCCTGGGCCCTGAGGAGCCCATGGCGCTGCCGCCAGCCCCAGGACACCCCTCGGTGGCACATGACCCCACCTGGAGGGCAGCTGGAGTGAGCAGGGGGACGTGGGGGCAACTCCTGGCCAGGGCCCTCCCTTCCACGGTCACTTTCTGGGAACAGGGAAGCGGCCCTGAGGTGGAAGCTAGCCAGCCACTTCTTTCGAACCGGATGCTCCGTCCAGGCCACCTCTCGCCTGGGGCAGGGACGGGGACAGGGCAGGGCCGCTCCTGCAGTGGGCCCTCTGACCCTCCCCAGTCTGTGCTGGAGCCTAGACTCAGTCGGGGGGCAGGCAGCCCAGAGCTACGGCAGCCCCAAACCCTTCTTCCTTTAGCTGTTCTCAATTGCCCCACCCCCCAGAACAACATGAGAAGGCAGGAAAGTCCTCGAGTCCAGGGACTGTCCCCTTCCTCCCTCACAGGCTTGGCCAGCAGCCCCTGAATATTGACATTCCCCAGTGGGCACCACTTCCTGAGCCGGGGTCCCTGGAGCCTCCACCCTCTGACCCTGCCATGTCTTGTGATCTCTCAGCAGCCTCGTCTGGCACTGGGGACACTTCCAGGAGCCAGACCAGGGTCCTTCTGGCAAAAGCCACAGTGTGGGGAGTCTAGGAGGCAGCACAGGGGCTAGAGGGGTCTCCTGGGCCCCCCTGGCAGACTTGCCTGCCCTGCCCAGCCCCCCTTCCAGCCCGTGGCCACCATGCTCGGCCCCTCCCCACAGCCCTGGGGCCACCCCCAGCAGCACGGAAAGGAGTGGGCCAGCTGAAGCATGGGTCCAGGGAGCCTTGGGCGCCAACTTGTGTCCCCAGGGTGCTGAGGACCACACAGGCCTCGGCCAGTGCAAATCTCATCCTTCACGCTTGAGCAGAACTTTGGGCCACGCCGGGCTGTCCTTGGAACCACTGGCACTACCCCCAGTGCCCGGCATGAGGGACTGTCTCCAAGGGTCTTTTTCTGGTCCATTAAAGGGAGGACCGACAGGGCTTGGGGCACCCAGGCTTATCAGCTCTGCACTGTGCGGGTGCCAGGCGCTGGCAGGGAGGGGCCAGAGCGAGCATGACCTGAAGTCCTCACCGGTCCTGCCTGTGTCTCTCCCAGCCTGACCTGTTCGGGGGTAGAGTTCACGCCCTGGCAGTGGCTCTCATGTCTGTTTGGCTGAGCCAGCTGCCACCACCCCTGGGCTTGCCCTGCCCCGTGGGCCACTGCCGTCTCTGGGATGCAGTGTGAAAGCACCAGGGGCTGAAGTGGGAGTGCGTGAGCGCGCTGAGCACAGGCAGGTGGGCAGCAAGTACTCACTAAACGTGCATCTCCAAGGCCATACTGTCTCCTGAGCTCCCGTTTGCTGGGTCCGGGCCCTCGGGGGTCTGTGCTCTGGAGACCCTGGGGATCCATCTGTAGGGGGCCGTTCCTCCATAGCCTGAGTGTGGTCTGAGTGGCCCGGGCCACAGCCCACGGACTGTCCCAAGACAATGTCATCACTGCTGTAGGCCCTGGGCCCCAAGGCCCCTGAATCCCTCCGGGACTCAGGACACCAGCCCCTTCCCCTCTAGAGAGACCTCCCAACTGGCTCCAAACGGCACAACTCTGGTCCAGTCCTTGGCCCTGCTGTTGCCCCAGCCTGCACCCTGTTAGTCACAGGTGCTGAGAGCCCCCCACACCCCCCCCTCTGTTCTCAGTCAGCCTTGGAGACTCAGCTGAGCCGGGCCTCCTCCTCCAGGAGGCCCCCACGTGGGACCCGCTGCCTGCACACTTCCTGGACTGGGGCCAGTGAGAGCTGCATGCGAATCAGAGGCAAACACAGGCGCAGCCAGCTTCCGGCTCCTCGGGGATCCCCCTCGTGGCCCCTTCTGGATCTCTTCCTCATCTGCATGCTGGAGGTTGGAGCAGAGCGGGGGCGAGGAGGCTGTCCAGCCTGGGCACCATCCACAGAGGCTGTTGGACTCTCCGTGGCTAGATTCTGAGAGGCTGTGGCAGGGTGTGGAGTCCCCAGAGAGGGCCGCACTACCACCCTGGACCCTGTGGACGGGCCTCCAGGGCACGCAGGAGGGGCTTCGGGGGGCTGCCCTCCCCAGTCCCATCCACCTGGACTCCTTGGCCTTGAGGGTCTCAGCTTGGTGGGGGTGGAGCTGCCAGGGTGTACCGGGCCTCCCCGTCCCAGGAAAATCCTGGACTCTCGATGGCACGCGGGGCTTGTACCCAGGACAGCAGCCGTGAGAGGGCTATTGTGTGCCACGGAAAACCCCTCCCACACGTCTCCCTGGATCCTCCTCCTGGGCCCACACAAGGGTGGTCAGAGTCCCCAGAGACGGAGAGACCCAGGCTAGGAGAGGTTGGGGACGTGCCCATGGTTCTGGCAGAGCAGGGACGTGGCCTGACTGGTGGGTGGGGGCTGGGCTGAGGCTACTCGGCTTGGGTCAGAGCGGAAGGCCCTGCGGGGGAAGGAATTGGGGCGGGGGGCAGGAAGGGAAGGCCAAGAGGTGTGAAGCCCCAGCTCAGTGTCCGGGAAGCTGGTACGGTGCACACTGCATACCCCGGGGGCAGCCCGATCCCGATCCCAGGCCAGAGGGTCTGTGTGAGGAGAGGACTCCTGCCGTGGAGGCTCACTGTTCCCATGGCCACCACCGCCAAGTCCGGCTGCACTTGGGTCAGCTCTCCTGGGGACCTGGTCTCTCTCCAGGTTAGGCCTGGACACTCCCTGGGCTTCTTTGGTTTTTCAGGATCTCCTTGGCCAAGAGCGCAGTGAGCCGTCGCCAGGCCTCAGTGGCTTGTGGGATAAACACTCTTCAGTAGGTGGGGTGTCAAGCTCTTGAAGGCAGCCTGGCCTTGACTAAGGGTCAGGCCAGGCTGGGGTCTCCTGGGCAGGGAGGCCAGAGTTCACGCAGGCCACCACTGCCCGCCAGCTTCCACTGGTTTTCACCCCACCCCAGCCCAGGCCTTACCCTGGGCTGCCTTTGGGAAATGTTGCAAAACCCTGGCCCAGTTCTGCTGGCTCCCCTCCCCAGCGGGGGAGAGGCCACACGGACCTGAGGCGAGTGGAGGCCAGAGGGGAGGCCCTCCCTGCCTCACCAGCCTGCAGCTGTGTGCGGGCGCTGGAGGAGGGGCAGCCTTGCTGTGCTGCTCGCAGGCTGGGCCAGTCACAGAGCTCTCAGGGCCCAGCTGGGGGCCGGGGCGCGAGTGGGTGTCTGGGAGACAGCAAGCCAGGTGCACTGGCTGGGGACGGGACAGCCCCGGGAAGGCCAAGGGTTCCTGCAGTGGGCGTGGGGGCCGGAGGGGCTGAGGGTGAAGGCTGTGCCTGTGGCCAAGTCACTGGGCCTCACCTGACGGCCAGCTCTGCGGGCAGGGGCGGCTGCACAGTAATGGCGGCTGGGAGCCGGGAAGACTGGCCTGGCTGAGGCTGGGAGCGGAGTGGGGGGGGGCGGGGGGATGGCACAGAACCACGGGTCTGGGCGATGGATGGGGGGCGATGAGGGATCCTGCCGGCCTGGCCTAGGTTCAGGGATATGAAGAGGCCGGGGCAGCACTGAGCCCCAGGAAGCCCGGAGGCCGGGGGGTCCGGGGGAGCGTTGGGGAGCACCCCCCAGTATGTGCCCTCCCTCATTCCCCAGCTGTGATGATGCCCAGCTCTGTGGGTGTGCTCATGAGTGTGAGAGTGTGCATGCGTGTGTGAGACACAGACTGTGGGTGACCCCGGCCGTCTTCTGTCTACCCCCTCCCCCTTCGTTGTCCCGGAGACCAGCCGGCTCCAATCACCATGGCAACAGTGCAGCCCCTCCCACCAGCGGGACAGCGTGACCTACGGGGTCAGGGGTTTCCAGGGCCAGGGGGCCGGCAGGGATCCTCCGGTAGAACCTGCCCTGCCCTCCACCTCAGGCAACAGCTGCGTGGGGAGGACAGGAACTTGAAGAGGCACCTGGCTCTGGTGCAAGGCTGCCCCTCTTAGCCGGACGGCCCAACACATGGAGATGTCCACAGCACAGTGGCCTAAGCCCCAGACACCTTGAAGGGCGACGGGAGGCCAAGGGACACGACCTGACTCTCTGTGGTCAGTGGGGCAACAAGATAAGGCCCAGCACCTCCACCCCATTGAGCCCACTGCTGCCGCCTCTCCCTGCCATGTGTAGGGGTGTCCTCAGCCCTGCTGCTCATGGACTTGCTGGCCTGGGCCACACCTGCCTGTGGGCTCCAGAGCCCACCATCAGAGTTTGAGGAGCTGTTGACAGGACACACGCACCGCCTCTTTCTGAAGAAGTGTGAGTGCATGCTGCTCTGAGTTTGGGGAGACTCCAGGTCTTTAGATCAAGATTCTGGAGCTGGGGGGGGCCCTCCCCAAGGCTGACTGGCAAGGCTGACTCCCCAGGCCAGGGACCCGCTGGGCACACAGACCAGAGCATAATGAGGAGGACTGGCCTGGAGGCTTGCATGAGGGGCTGGGGGCCCACTAGGGAGGCCACCAGAGACCTCAGTCTCTGCCCATGGAGTCAGGCCTGCCTCAGAACCACATCTTGCCATGATCATCACCTAGACCCAAAAGACCCTCCATCAGTCCCACCCACCCCTCCCCTCCCAGACCCAGCACAGGCCATAGGTCCGGAAACCCACTACAGCCTGACCTGAGGGTACTCGCTGTCTGAGAGGCAAGCTCTGGGACCCTCTGCTGGTCCTCAGAAGGACCCACAAGTGGACAATAGCCTCTCCTCCTTTGCAGGTGCTGTGTGGATTCAGCCAAAGGGGTGGGCTCCTGCCTCCTACCTTGGATCTGACCCTGTGGGGGATCCTGCCCTCACAGGCCCATGCTGCAGGATGGTAGATAGAGCTCCTGTAGGGCAAGAACCTAAGAGCCGGACCAGTGTAGGTTCCACTTTCTGATCTGAGTGGCAGTGAATGGCAGTGAAGGGCGGAGCTTGGGGGAGGCTGGGTGTGCTGAGGGAGCCAGCAGCCCAGCCAAGGCCTCCGAGGCAGGTGAGTGTGCATGCTTGGGGGGCACACCTGAAGGCTGTGGCTGCCAGGTTAGACGCCAGCCTGGCCCACGGGTGCCACAAAGGCCACACACAGCCCCTACAGTGCCAGCACCATGGCCTCCAGGCTACCCCAACCCTCACCCCTCTCTGAGATGAGGAAGGAGCCAGTGTGGAGGCCGGGGAAGGCTCTTCTAGGGCTACTGTGGCTGGGAGACAGCTGCTCACACCGAGTGCTGAGCAGCTCAGGCTGGTGACCTTGGGCCGAGGTCAGCATCTTCTAAGGGGTGACCACATCACACAGGTGATTCTGTGTAGTACTGGAGGTCCAAGTGGGCCTGGGCCGTCTCTGGCCCTGACTGCAGTGGTCAAGGTGGAGCCCCTAGTAAAGGTGGTCAGCCGCTAGGCCTGGAGAACAGCCAGGTGGGTGGAGAACAGGAACGGGTGCTCCAGGTACAGGGACAGCAGGGCAAAGGTTCCAAGGAGGGGAGGCGTGGCCAGGTAGGACCTCGGGCTGCGGGCTTGAGGTCAAGCCCCGGTCAAAACGGCGGCCCGGGGTGAGCAGGGGGCGCCCGGGGCTGGGTCAGCACTTATTCCACACCAGGGGCTGCGAGTTCCCGAGCGCAAACGCTGAGCGGGGTCCCCGCGGGGGCGGCACCGCCTCCCCGCGCTGGGCCAGCGGCGCGCGAGGGTGAGCGGACTGCCGGAGACCCACTCGCACGGCCCGAGGCACAAGGGGGTAGTCTCCAGGACTCCCGCCCCTGTTCGGGACCCCCAGCTCGTGACACCCCGCGCGGTCTAGACGCCCGCTGCGGGCACGGCGGAGGCGGGCGCGCGTTCTGCGGTGACCTTCCCCGGCACAGCCTGGGGCGGGACCTGCGAGTCCCCGCCCCGCCCACGCGCCGCCATTGGCTGAGGCTTCGGGGCCCTTTGGAAACCCCGGCTACCATTGGCTCCCACGGCCCCGCCCCACACGCCTCGGCCACCGCCCGCGCAGGAGCCGCGCGTGCGCCGTGTGTGTGTGTGCGTGCGCGCGGAGGACTGACGTGTACGGTCGCGCCACGCTGTGTGCCTCCGCGGCTCTACTACAGCGAGCTAGTTCCAGGCGGCCCGCCACGCACCCCTGGCCCACCGGCCCTCGTCGACCCGGGGTGGCGGCGCCCGGCCCCGCCAGACCGTCGCCCCGGCCGCCTGCGCGCTTTCCCGGGGGCGACTCCGCTGTGCGGAGCGCGGCGGAAGGGGGCGGGATTCCTCTCGCCCCGCCCCCGCGGAGGGATACGGACGCCGTGGTCCAAAAGCCCGGGGCGAGGCGGCTGGGGCGTGTGAGCGGCTCTGTGCTGCGCGTGCACGCGGTCCACGCGCGGCTCGGCCCGGGGCCACTGCGCCGCGCGGACTGCCTCGCCCGAGCGGGTCTCGGCGCTCCCGCCTCGCCGCCGCGGCCGCCTCCGTCCGACGCTCGGGGCCCCGCGCGGCACGGGGAGGCCGCCCTCTCGCGTCTGCGGCCGCGCGGGGAGCCGAGCCGGGTGAGAGGCGGCGGACCGCCCGGGGGCCGCGGGCCCGCGCCCCGCTGCCGCCCGCGATGCTGCTCTCCAAGTTCGGGTCCCTGGCGCACCTCTGCGGGCCGGGCGGCGTGGACCACCTCCCGGTGAAGATCCTGCAGCCAGGTACGCGCGGGGCCGGGGAGCAGGGACCGGGGACCGCGGTCGGGGGGACCCGGGCCGGGGGCTGGGGCGCGCCGGGCCGCACCAACCCCTCCCGTGCGCGATCCCCACAGTCAAGGCGGACAAGGAGAGCTTCGAGAAGGTGTACCAGGTGGGCGCCGTGCTGGGCAGCGGCGGCTTCGGCACCGTCTACGCGGGCAGTCGCATCGCCGACGGGCTCCCGGTGAGTCGGGCCACCGGGCGGACCCGGGTTTCTCGCCCACCGCGCGCGTCGTCGCGTCTCCGCCGGGCCTGACCATCCGTGTCCCCCCCCCCTTCTCCAGGTGGCCGTGAAGCACGTGGTGAAGGAGCGGGTGACCGAGTGGGGCAGCATCGTAAGTGCGGGCACCGTGGGGCGGGCGCTGGGGGCGGGCCGCCGCGGCTGGGGGCGCGCTGACCGATCGCCGTGTCCCTCCAGGGCGGCGCGGCCGTGCCCCTCGAGGTGGTGCTGCTGCGCAAGGTGGGCGCGGCGGGCGGCGCGCGCGGCGTCATCCGCCTGCTGGACTGGTTCGAGCGGCCCGACGGCTTCCTGCTGGTGCTCGAGCGGCCCGAGCCGGCCCAGGACCTCTTCGACTTCATCACGGAACGCGGCGCCCTGGACGAGCCGCTGGCTCGCCGCTTTTTCGCTCAGGTGCTGGCCGCCGTGCGCCACTGCCACAGCTGCGGGGTCGTGCACCGCGACATCAAGGACGAGAACCTGCTGGTGGACCTGCGCTCGGGCGAGCTGAAACTCATCGACTTTGGCTCGGGCGCGCTGCTCAAGGACACGGTGTACACCGACTTCGACGGTGAGCGCGCCGCTGGCCGGCAGGGAGGCCCGGAGGGGCTGGTGACTGTTGGAGGCCGCGCGCGAGGGGAGCGGGTTCGCGGTGGGTGGGGGCGAGGGGCCGGCTCGAGACTGCCCCCGCCGGCGGTGCTGGGGCGCGACCGCGGGCGGGGGCGGGGCGCTGGGGTCCGCGGCGCGGGGGTGCGCTGGGAGCGCCCGGGCCTCCCCCTGCGTGGGGCGGACGCTGCGTGCGTGCCGAGCGGGGGCGGCGCCGCAGAAATCCCCGCATTGCGGAGCGCGGGGAAGCCGGGGCTACCCGCCCCTGCGGCGTCCCCCCCCCCCCCCAATCCTCAGCTCACATCTGTTTGTTGTGAAACCCGAGCCTTCGCTCATGTGACCCGCCCCTCCCCCGGCCCGGCGGGCCAGCTGGGGAGGCCGCGCCCGCCGGGTTTTTCCAGGGTGATGACGAGCAAGAGGCCCGGAGACCGGCTGCCGCCCCTGGCCGGGGCCTCCCAGGGGACTAGTGAGAGCGCGGGGGGCTCGGTGCTGGTCTGTAGGGCGGATGCCCTAACGCCCGTGTGTCCCCCCAGGCACCCGGGTGTACAGCCCCCCCGAGTGGATCCGCTACCACCGCTACCACGGGCGCTCGGCCACGGTCTGGTCTCTGGGCGTGCTGCTCTACGATATGGTGTGTGGGGACATTCCCTTCGAGCAGGACGAAGAGATCCTCCGAGGCCGCCTTTTCTTCCGGAGGAGGGTCTCCCCAGGTGCGTGGTGGGTGCGGGGGCTGGTGCTGGGAGCTGAGGGGCCTAGGAGCCAAGGAGCTGACCCCGCTCCCTCCTCTCCGCAGAGTGTCAGCAGCTCATTCAGTGGTGTCTGTCCCTGCGGCCCTCGGAGCGGCCCTCGCTGGACCAGATCGCTGCGCACCCCTGGATGCTCGGGGCCGAGGGGGGCCCTGCGGAGAGCTGTGACCTGCGGCTCTGCACTCTGGATGTGGACGACGGGGCCAGCACCACGTCCAGCAGTGAGAGCTTGTGAGGAGGAGCCCGGGCCTGGCTTGTGGGAGCCGGAGGGACCGATCCCGCCTGGGCTGTCTGCCTCTTGCAAAAGCAGTGACCTCTGACTCCCGGTGACCTTTGCCTTTGGCACCGGGCTGTTTTCTTTGCTTTGAGTGCCTTTTCGAACGCTGCTCTCACGGGACTTGGTCTTCTCAAGCTTTGTCTGTCCAAAGACGCTCCGGTCGACGTGAGGTCCGGCCTGGGCCGGGCAGGTGCGCGACCCCGAGACTGTCCCTGTCTTGCGCTGCTCTGGGAGGCAGCCGTCCCGGCCCTCAGCGCCTCCCCCGTCGGACCGTGTTGGACCAGGAGCATGTCCTGTGGCCTCATGTCACCGGGGGCTCAGGCTCCCTTGTGCCCACCCCCCCCCCCCCCCCCCCCCCGCGCCCGCCCGCCTCCCGTGTTCGTCCGGGCAGGTCTGTGCACAAGCAATGCAACGTCGGGGCTCGCTCCCTGTGCGCGCGCCTGCAGGCGGGGTGTGCGCGCTAGCGCACGTCTATTTATGGTTTTGACCCTGAGGAGGGCTATTTATTGTTTAATTTATTTGTGGAGGTTCCCTCCTGCCTGCGCCCCCGCCTTCTTCAGGCCCCGGAGTGGGGGGCGTGGCTGTGTGCGCGGACCCCAGGTCCTGATCCTACCTGCGTCTGTCGGAAGATGGACTTGTACAGTGGCTAATTTAAGGGGCGAGGGAGACTCCGCCCCCTGGGGCTCTATGCCTCGGGGGGAGCGGGGTGGGGGTGGGTTTTAAATTATTGACCTTGTACAGTCTGCTTGTTGGCTCTGGAGGCCGGGGGGTGGGGGGGCAGAGTCTCAAGCCTTTAATTTATTGTAGCAGCTGTGTTTCCGTGATCCCGGTGTGCGTAGGCATCGAGGATGGGGGTTTCTTTCAGTTCAAAAGTGAGATGTCTGGAGATCATATTTTTTATACAGGTATTTCAATTAAATTGTTTTGTACATAACAGTTACTCTGTGTTTATTGGATAGAGTGGTCCGGTGAAAGGAGTCCCTGGGCAGCCCCCTCCCTGCCTCCTGTGGGCAGACAGCAGCGTGACCAGGAGCTAGGCTCTTCCCTCCCGGCCAGAGGGCCTGGCCTGTGGTGCTTGGCCTCCTTGCCAACCCGTTGTCTACTCCTATGGCCCCAAGGACATGCCACCCCTAGTCTGGAGGCTTGTGTCTGGGGGTGGCCCCAAGGGGACCGCCTTGGCTTCTGTTCCCGGAGATCCCCGGCCAGAGGTGGGAAGAGGAGGTGGCCTTCGCTCAGGCCCCTCAGGCAGAAGTGTACAGGGAGAGGGGTCCGCACTGTTCCACAGATGGCTGGAAAGTGTTCTGAAGGATGAGTAGAAGTTTGCCGGGTGGAGGGGGTGGAAGGCATTCCTTGCACAGAGAACGGGGGTGGGTGGGGCCAGGTGGGGGGGCAAGTGCTGGGAGGTCAGGCCTTGGCCTGACAGTTGAAGGGCAAGGTCGTGGGTGGAAGCCACGGCCAGGTCTAGCTGTGGAAACGTGGCCCAACCACAGCATGAAGGGCAGGCTGAGTGGATGGCCTGGTGACATCCGGCCCTTACGTGGGGCCCTCAGCTTGGCGGCTCCTGGTGCTGGAGCGAGTGAGGCAGCCGTTGGGCCTGCGGAGTGGCCGTCTTGGTGCAGCAGGACCCGGGGCACACAGCCCGGAGCCCCCAGAGGCCTGTCACTGGTCCCACAGCCCGGGTGCCATCTACGTGTCCCGTCCACGGAGCATGCACACCCTCGCCTGCCCCAGTACCCGCTAGTGGGCCCCCGGGAACCAGAGCGGGTCGAAGGAACATCCCAAGACCGCAGACAAGAGCAGTCTGGAGGAAATGAGACCAGCCTTTCTGGGCAGGGGCGGGGTGGGGGGGCTCCTGGCTTGGTCTTGGCCCCGCAGAGAGTCAGTGGATGTTTGTGGCCTGCCTGGGGCCTGGGGAGCCTTTCCCAAGGGATCCCCGGGGGCGGCCCCCCAGCACGGGCAGATTCATGACCCGGGGTGTTTGGGGAGACAGCCCACCTGTTCTGCCGCCCTGACCTGGCTCCTCCCACACCCCTGTCCTCGGACAGGGAGCCCAGGCAGCAGCCTTGGGCCACGTGGGCTGGAGTCCGGGGTGGGGGGACACACAGGGAGAGTTGATGATAGTGCCTGCAGCATCTGGGCCTCCGCACCCTCCTGTGGTGACGGTGACTCACACGGCACTGTGATTCCCAGCTCCCCCACTTGCCAGCTGAGGGTGCCAGGCCGGTCTTTTCACCGCCCCCTCCCCCTGCATTCGCCCACCCTCATCTGTACATACATCCAGCCGTCACTCATGGAGCTCATGTTTGGGGGGACCCGAGTCAAGCCCCCGGGCAGTGCCAAGACACCTCATCCTCAGGCACCCAGTGCCTGTGGCTTGGGGGCAAGGCACAGGTCTCTTGGACGTCCTGAGGAGGGCTGGTCCCTGGCACAGACGCAGTGACGGTGCTCAGGAGGGCGCAGGGTCGCACAGGGTCAGAGGCCTGTGCGCGTGCAAAGTCGGGAGGTGAGTGGGAGAGGCTCGCCCCGCACAGGGAGTGCTGGAGCCCCTGGGGCGCAGACACCAGGGGACGCTCTGTCCTCCACCACACGTGCAGAGGCTACCACCCACCCAAGCACGAGGCCTGAGTGTCCCTGAGTTCGTTCCTGGGGCGGAGGGCACTGTGCTGAGCGTGGGAAATGCTGGCATCCTCGGAGGCTCCTCAGCCCTGGCATCCCTGTCTGTCCGGTGATGCCGTGAAGGTGGGGCAGGCTCAGGCTGGCCGTGGGTGGGCAGCCCTGGGTGGTGGCCACCGATGGGTTCGTGGGATGCGGATGCCATGGCCCCGGGGCTTCTCGTGCCCCGGATCTGGTGGATGCTGCTGAGGGGAAGCCCAGGTCTGTGTGTGTCAGGGCAGTCGGGCAGGTGGACGTGGGCTGGGGCCAGGGGGCGGGCCCCACGTCAGGCAGGAGGTGGGGGGCCGGTACCTATGAGCCTGGGTGGAGGGCCCACCCCATAGAGCCTGCCCCCCCAGGGCAAGAGGGAGAAGATGGGGGGTGGGGATGGCAGGGTGACAGCTTGGCCACCTCCCATTCCCTCAGCCTAGCCCTGCACCCCTCTGTTTCCATGCTGACTGCATCAGCCTGGGCGCCCCCGAGCACCCAGGGCCATGGGACACTGCAGCCTGCCCAGTCCTGGGGCATCGCAGGCAAGGGCGCTCAGCCAGGTCGTGCTTGGGGAAACTGAGGCCTGAGTGTCCAGGACCTTGTATAGGTGCTGGAGTATGACTCTGGCCCCCACTGTGGTACCATCACATGTCAGCAAGTGGCTGAGAGCCAGGCTGCAGACTCCCGTTGGGGTGGGGGCCTGCACCAGGGGCTGCATCCGGGGCCCCAGCGGTGGGTGCAGGGCGCAGGCCACAGAAGAGGCAGAGGATGCAGCACCTGTGGGGGAGCTTTCCTGGCTGCAGGGGTACCCCTAGAGTAGATTTCAGAGAATCCATCATGGGCAGAGCCCCAGGTCTGAGACACAGACAGAAGCCCAGAGCTGCAGCTGGGAGGCCCTGCCCTGTCCCACCCCTGCCACCTGACCCCCAGGCTGTCCACTCTGCATCTGGGTGCTCCCATCCCCGGCTCCGAGACACAAAGCTGGAGCTCGGTCAGGATCCGAGGGGCCGACCTGCACCCTGGGGCCTGCCCTCGCCCCAGCCCCTGCTGGGGCCTTCTCCTGGCTCCTGGGTGGGATTTGGTTGGGGGCCCTCAAGCCCCCCCTAATTCTGAGCCCCTCCCACCCTGGAGGGCAGCCTCCAGGGCTACAGCACCCCGCATCAGGGGCCAGGGGCCAGTGAGCCTATGCAAGCCCCAGGGCAGGGTGCTCACTTGGGCCTGGGACCTGTGGAGCCTGGGGTGGGCCAGTCTCTGACTCCCCTCCCCCCATCTGCCACGGTCCCACTTCTGGGCGCTGGGGGTCTACAGAGGGTGAGGGGCTGGGGAGCTGCCACGGGCCCCTCATCCCTGAGTGGACAGCACTCTGCAGTCCCTGGTACCTCCGGACCCCCTCTGCTGGGGAAGAGTCTCAACCACTCATCAGACCGGCGCTGCTGAGGAGCCTGGGGTTGGGGGGCCAGGAGAAGGGTGTCCTCTGACCTGGGGCCTCTTGGGGGTCTGTTGCCATGGGCAGGACCCACCCCCCTGAGGCCCTGGGATGGTGGCCGTGTGCACGGCTTGGGGCTGGCGCAGAGGGGACAGTGGCCCCTGAAATGCTGGCCTGTCCACTCAGACTGGGCTGTCAGTTCTGCCCGGCCGCGTGGTTCCCACTGTCCTTTGCTGGCCGGTGCCCAACCCACTCATCTTTTAATATCTTGGGTCCATTTACTATCAAGTCTCCTTTAGAGCCACTTGGTCGAGCTCTTCACAGCGTCCATCCTTCAGGGACGCCCCTTGGGGTTGCACGGAATCCAGAAATCATCGTGGAAAGAACCAAAGTCTTGAACCGAATGCAGGTCCTGTCTTGGCCCCTCTGGCTCCTTCCCTCCTGGAGCAGTACGCTGCGCCCCGTCTGCAGTCCGAGCTTCGATTGGTTTGCTCCTGGCCAGGCCCCTGAGGCGCGGGTGGATGCTGGCTGTGCCCACAAGGTGGTGGTGCGGCGTCCAGGCCCTTTGCCCACTGGCCTGAGACCCCCGGTTTCTGGGAAGAGCGAGGCCGGACTCAGATCCAGAACAACTCTGTGGCTGTTGGAGTCTTAAGTTTCTTTTCTCCAGTGCAGTCCCCCGAAACGAAACCTTGGCATGGCTTTGGTGCCAAAGCTTCACGGAAAAGGGAAGTGGTCCCTGGCAGGACCCCAGGAGCCCCACCTGCCCCTCCCGGGCATGCAGAACCCAGCTGGTCAGGGAGCCCCCGTGCTTGTGAAGTCCATGCGAGAAGGAAGTGTGATGCGGGCTGTGGAGGCAGCTCCCGAGGTGGGCAGTGGAGGCCTGGATGGGCAGAGGCTCAGGGGACCTCCACACCGCACAGGGCCCCAAGAAGAGCAGGACGGGGCTGCACCCCCCCCACTGAAGGCACCCTGGGGCCCTCTGGAGAAGGCCTCTGGAGGGGCACCGTGTGGGTAGTGATGGGCACGTCTGGGCCGGAAGTTGCAAGCAAGCTGTAAGGAGGGTGTGAGCCAAGCCTGGCACTTGTCCATGGAGCTGAGGGATGGCCAGGAGCTCGCTGGGCCCCCATGCGTCTGCCCCCTGGCTGTGGCCGAGGGGTGCAGGACCCAAGTGGAATTGCTAGCCCTGGGGTTTCTCAATGGGCCCTTAACTCTCCAGAGGCCTCTGATTAGGGGGGTGGAGGGGTGCCTGAGCCTCCAGCACATGACTTCCAGGCCAGCGGCTTTCCAGGCAGCCTTGGCAAAACCTCGAGCTTTGATTACACAACTGACCCCCGGAGTTCCTGGCAGTCAGGCCTGCCGAGCAGGGTGGGGGCAGGGCCTGCCCCTCCAGCACCGGTCACTGCCCTCCTCTGGGCCCAGTCCTGGCAGGAAAACTCTTCCCTGGAGGCCGAGCCCCACATATTGGCCAGGGTGGGGGGGTGGGATGGGAGGTCCACTCCTGGATCAATGAATAGGGGCCTCCTTTGGGGGTGGGTCCCCCGTACCCAACATTGAATGAGCCAGGCGGAGGAAGCTGGGGCAGGGGCCCATCACAGGTCAGAGCCTCCAAGTGGGCCCATCTCACCCCAGGAGGACGGTGACCTGGGGCGGGACAGCAAGGGGAGCTCCCTCTGATCTGGCCTCTGGCCCCTCGCACCTGTCCTTCCAGGAGGCTGCATGCCCTGATCTGAGGCTCAGGCTCCGGGACAGGCAGGGAGCCCCACCCCGACTCTATGTCACTAGTCCTGCCCACCTGCCAGGGAGGCCCCTCAGGCTGCCCTGTCCTGCCCCACCTGTGCTGCCCCTGAGCTGTGCTCCTTGGGCTCCTCACCCAAAAACATTGTGCTCGGTGACCTGCACCCCACTGGCCACCTCGGCAGCGGGCAGGAGTGTGGGAGAGGAGAGGTGCAGGCGCCCAAGGCCAGGCCCAGCCCAGCGGCTATCTCCCCTCTCCCTTGTGGCCTGTGAGGCCTCCACCAGGGCTGGCCCCCAAGGGTGAGAAGATGGGGCTCCTGGCAGGCGGTGGGACCTCCCCGGATTGCAGATGCCCTTGGCCCTGGGACCCAGAGACCAGGAAGGGCTGAGAGACTCCACCTACTGGGCCAGGCCAGGCAGGAGTCAGGGATGCTGGACACTGGGTGCTGCCCCAGGTGGTGTGATCCTGGAAGCATGAGGGGACCGTCATGGGACCGTCCACTTCACCATCTGGGGGCGCTGGGGCTGGGGTGCGTGCAGGGGGCCAGGATCCCGGCGATGGCTGCATCAGGATTCAGGCCATGGCACGGCCTGCCCTGCAGCTCCCCACGTGCTAGGGAGCACACGTGGAGGGGGTCCACACCCTCACTCCATGCAGCTCTCCAGAGGCCACCCAACCTGGGACTCCTGCCCCTTCCCCATCATCTGGTTTCTGCTCACCAAGCCTCTCCTGTGTGAGCTCAAAGGGCCCTTCTCACTCCAGAGAGAACCAGACCTTCCAGATTCTTGGGGGCTCACACTGCCAAAGGGACAGTGACCCAGACAAACTGGCACGACAGTTTTAGGGTGTGACCGGGACACAGGGCAGTGAGGTTTTCAGGGGTCACCATCAGCTTTTCTGCAGAAGTCAGGGAGAGGGGGCTCCGGCAGAGGGAAGAGCAGGTGCAAAGGCCCCAAGGCAGAGATAGTAGCCCAGGCCCATCTTACTCAACAGAGGAACAGGAGGGCAGGTGTAGGAGGGGTTGCAGGGTCTCCGGGGCTCTTCCCCAGGTTTGCTCCATGGCCTGAATTCCCCACCAACAACCTGCTACAGGTAGGGTAAACTGAGGCCCTGACCAGAGCCCCGGGCAGCCCCGGCCTCCCTCCTCCCGCGAAGAGGCAGGGGTTGGGACAGAGGAGGGGCGCCCATTGCTGCAGGTGCCACAGCCCACCGCACCCTTCTCAACAAGCCAGAACGGTGAACAGGCACCCCACAGCTGGGGACCAGGCAAGGCCCCTCAGCTGGCCCAGGGCCTGGGCTCACTCTGGAGCAGGGCAGGGGCCGCTGCAGCGTCCCGGAGTCCAGAAAGGGCCGGGAGGACCCATCGGGCCACAGAAATGGTGTGTGTATGCCCATAAGTGTGCATCATGCCTACTTGTGTGTGCCAGTGAGTGTGCTTGCCGGCGTGTGTGGGTGTGCACAGGTGGGTGGAGGGGTCTGGGTGTCCGTGCAAGCAGATCCATGCACATGTACATGTGTGTGTCTTCTGTGCGGGACCTGGTCTGGGCAGAGCCCGGCCCACCTGCTCCGCAATGCATCCTCCTGCCTATGGCTCCCTGCGGTTCAGGGCCTGTGCGGGTGGGGAGCAGACAGAGGAAGGGAGTGTTTGTACCGGGCTGCAGAGCAAGGTTCTGCCCACCAGGCCCTGCTGCCCAGGGCTGCTCAGCATGTGGTGGCCGTCACCTATGAACCAGGGCTCGGGCTCACAGGCTTGTCAGCCTGTGTGTAGGGACCACCTGAAGCCCCAGAGGGTGTTCAAGAATGTCCTTGGGCCACTGGTACATCCTGGGCCTAACGGAGCCACTGAAGGCATCTGGGTCATAGGAAGTGGGGGTTCCCAGAGGGCTAAGATCTGAGGCAGGAGGAGGGGGGTTCAGGGGCCAAGGGGGACCTGCCGAGTGAGGAGGTGAGGATGGGGGCTCTGGGGGTGGGGCATACAGGTCGCCAGGGTGACCTGGCGGGGGAAGGTGCACGCAGATAAGAGAGTGACATGGAGCGTCCAGACGCAGGCAACCTGCGGCCAGAGTCGGCCTGCAGGTCTTCAGCATTCAGGCAAGGAGGAGTCCTCCAAGTCCAAGGCGGGCTGGGTTCCAGGCGCTTTGGGACGTAGAAGGTCAGTCGGACCCAAAGCTGGAAGACCCCACCCACACGCCCAGGAAGCCCCCAGGGCAAGTACAATGACAACCCCCACCCCCACCCCACGAAAACCTTCTCTGGCTCAGAGCACTCTGGCTGACCTTCCCTGGCCGACGGTGCCTCTTGCCCTGTGCTGAGTGGGGTGCTGGAGGCCTGGGGGCAACTGAGGACTCAGAGCTATGGTCCACTGACCTCCCCACCCCCCTACCCTGGCCCCGTCTCTGGGACATTCTGTCCCTGTTCTCACCTCATGTGGTCACCGGGGCCTGGCCACTCTGTCTGCCCCGCACCTGACCCCCATGCCTGGCGGCTGCCCGCGCCACCAAAACGTGCTGGGTGGATTAGCTGTGGGCACTCTGAGCTGGCCGGCGGGGGCTCTGGCACCAGCAGCTGGGGGACCAGGGACACCGGGGACCGGCCGCTGCCCTGGTGCCAGGGTAGGGGGGGAGGAGAAGGCCAGGCCACAAGGAAGGACTAGCTGGGGCACCATCTCTAGGACCACGGGCCCAGCTCCCGTGAGGGCCTCCCTGGCCGGGCAACCCACAGAAAGCCTGGTTCCGGGTGGGCTGGCTTCCCCCACCTGACTCCCTCGTGCGCAGAAAGGAGCTGAAGATGGGTGATCCCCAGGGCCAGTGGGGCTGGGCTTTGGGGAAGTAGGGGCTGAGCTGGGGCTGACACGCAGTAGGTGCACATTGCCATGTGGGCCATGGTGGCTGTCACCTTTCTCCCCGGCCTGCCTCAGTGGCCTCGTCTCTGGAGACCATGGGGCAGGAGGAGCCCCGGCCTGGAGGTGGGCAGATCCCAGGACACGTTGGGGGCACTGTGACCCAGTGCTCGGGGCCAAGTCCACCTCCACCCGTGCCGCCCCCTGGCCTCTGGTCGTGGATGCTGTGCCTGGATGCCTGCTGGGCTTACAGGTCCTGCTCCCCCTCCCCTTGGGTCCCCCGTTTCTGCTCCCCTCACGCCTGCCATCCAATGGTGTGCAGCTACTGGCAGGAGCCGGTCGGACACCCCAGCCTCCTCTCCCACCTAAGCCCAAGTGACAACACACAGGCCCTGCCCACTGGCCACCACATGGGGGACCTGGCCCCCCGATTTCCTCAGACCACCTCCAGCCCCCTCTGGTTCCATATGGGGAAGCCAGCAGGGAGCAACTGTCCAGGTCTCCGTGTATCTGAGGAACGGCACCTCCTGGGCCTGGGGTCTCCTCCTGCTCGCTACCAAGAGGTCAAGCCCCTAAGCCCATCCCCCACCCCTTCCCCTGTGGCCCTCCCCAGCGGGCCAAGGTCTGCAAGGTCCCTACACATGGAGTCCCCCCTCACAAGGGCCTCTCTCCTGTGCACAAGAAGGTAGACACACGGTGCGTTGTGCATGTGAGTGTGTGTGTGTATGTGTGGTGTGTGGGTTTTGTGTGTGGTGTGTGCATATGTGTGGTGTGTGTGTGTGGTGTGTGTGATGTTGGGTGTATGGGGTGTGTGTGTATGTGTGTGTATGTGTGGTGTGTGGTGTGTGTGTGTGTGTTTGGGGGTGTGCATGTGTGGTGTGGGGTGTGTGGGGGGTGTGTGTATGTGTGGTGTGTGTGTGGTGTGTGCGGGGGGTGTGTGTGTGGGTGTATGTGTGGTGTGGTGTGTGTGTGTGTGTTTGGGGGTGTGCATGTGTGGTGTGGGGTGTGTGCCAGGTGTGTGTATGTGTGGTGTGTGTGTGGTGTGTGCGGGGTGTGTGTGTGTGGGTGTATGTGTGGTGTGGTGTGTGTGTGTGTGTGTGTGTGTGTTTGGGGGTGTGCATGTGTGGTGTGGGGTGTGTGCCGGGTGTGTGTATGTGTGGTGTGTGTGTGGTGTGTGCGGGGTGTGTGTGTGTGGGTGTATGTGTGGTGTGGTGTGTGTGTGTGTGTGTGTGTGTTTGGGGGTGTGCATGTGTGGTGTGGGGTGTGTGCCGGGTGTGTGTATGTGTGGTGTGTGTGTGGTGTGTGCATATGTGGGGTGTGTGTGTGTGTGTTTGGGGGTGTGCATGTGTGGTGTGGGGTGTGTGCCGGGTGTGTGTGGTGTGTGGTGGCTCCAGGAAGTGGGAAGGATGGGGGGGGCACACCCACAGCAGGGCGCCCTGGGGGTAGGGTCCAGGTAGCCTTCGGCTGTCAGCTGACTATACTTTTAATGAGAAACAAAATTCTTCTTATACAAATGCTCTGAGCCACTTTAAACATTTCTCAGAGAATCAAATGGAAATCTAAAAAAAAACCCCAGAAGTATTTTTAAAACAGCTTTATGGAGGTGTCATTTACATACCATAAAACCCACCCACTTCCGACAATTGCAAGGATCCACCCACCACTCAATGATTTCAGTCGATTCAGCCAGGTGTGCAGCCAGCAGCACAGCGCAGGTGGACAGCCTGGCGGTCACCTGCGGCACCAGCCGTCACTCCCCTCCGGCCCCAGCACCTGCGCTCCTGCCCGTCCAGCTGCGTGCGCGGGGCCTCCCAGGTGCATGGAATCACACAAGCGCGGTCCGCGGGGCGGGCTGCTCCGGCTGAGCTTACCCATTCTGAAGTCACGCATGTTGGTTCCCGTACAATGCCCGCTGTATGTGGATGCGCCGCATTTTGTTCATCTGTTCACCAGTTGATGGGGATTTGGCTTGTCACATTTTGACTGTTACAAATAAAGCCGCTAGGAACCTTTCCTGTACAAGTTCTTGTGTGCACATATGTTGTCATTTTTCGTGGGTAAATACCTACGAGTGGAATTCCTGGTCGTATGGTAAATTTATATGTGACTTTTGAAGAAATTGGCTCTCCATTTTACTTTTCCACCAGCACTGGATGAAGGTTCCAGTGTTTCCACACCCTTGTCAACACTTGTTATAGTCTTTCCTTTCGATTAAAGCCAGGGTGTGAGGCGCTGTTGGATTTACTTTCAATTTGGATTTTCCTAATAACTAATGATGCTGTGCATCTTTCCAAATTGGATTAGACATTTTACCAAAGAATATACCCAACTTCCCCCCTCCTTCCTTGGTTAAATGTCTAATAACTTTTTTTTGCCTGTTTTTACTTGGTTGTTTGTCTTACTTTTGGTATTTTTAGATTTATATTTGTTTTTAATTGTGGTAAAATACACATAACAATTTTAAGTCTATGTTTATTCTTAAGAGATTTTATATATCTATTTATTTTAGAGAGCGCTCACAAGTGGGTGCGGGGGCACAGAGGGAGAGGCAGAGAATCCCAAGAAGACTCCCCACTGAGCAGGGAGCCCAATGTGGAACTCGATCCCAGGACCCTGAGATCATGACCTGAGCCCAAGGCAGATGCTTAATGACTGAGCCACCCAGGCGCCCCTATTTCCAAACTTCCAATTCTGTTCCATTGATCTATAAGTCAGTCCTTATGCCAGAACACACCATCTTTATTGCTGTAGCTCTATAGTAAGTTTTCTATATTTAGCAACTGTAAATTCTACAAATTTGTTCCTTTTCAAAATTGTTTGGCTATTCTCTGTCCTCTGTATGTCCATACAAATTTTATGATCAGATTGCTAATTTCTGCCAAAAGAACCCCAAACACTCTCACTTTGATAGGGATTGCATTCAAACAAGTTTGGGGAATTTGCCATTTTAACAATATTGAGTTTTCCAGTCCATAAACATTAGATGTCTCTCCATTTATTAAGACATGCTGTGTAGTTTTAAGTGTAGGAGTCTTACACTCCTTTTGTTAAACTTACTCCGAGGTATTTTATTCTTTTCAATGCTGTTGTGAATGGAATTGTTTTCTCAATTTTATTGTTGAATTGCTCATTGTTAACACAAAGAAATGCAGTGGATTTTTGTATATTGATCTTGGATCCTGGAACCTTGGTGAACTTGCTCATTAGCAGCCTTTTTCCTGTATGTCCTCTTGCCATTTGGCCCCAAACACGTCACAAATACAGAAGTGGACAGTTTCTGGTTGGAGGAAAAGGGAACCTTAGGTAACTGGAAAGTACCAGGAATATAATGGAGAGAAAGAAACTTAGGGAAATGAGCCCAGGAGATTAAGTTTCGGACTCCTGGGCTCTCCTCTAATCCACACATGTGTGGATGTCATCCTAATTGGCATATCAAATAGTTGGAGAATTGATCTAATAGGTAGGCCACCACTCAAGTCTCAGAGTGACCACTAAGTGGTGCACATGCAGGACGGCCCTGATTAAAACCACAAAGACTTTGAGTATTGAACTGACATTGGAACCACAGCCCGCAGGAGACTAGAGCAAGACTGTCAACACTCTCCATAGGGCAGGGGGAAGATCCAGAGTCTCATGATGTCTCAAAATGTCCAGGATAGAAACTAAAATCACCTGGCAAACAAAAACCACGAAAATCTCAACTCACATGGGAAATGGGAATAGATACCAATGATGTGATAACCCCGATGTTTGAATTATCTGACAGGGACTTTGAAGCAGCTTCATACAAATGCTTTAACCAGAAACTGCAAACAGTCTTGACACAAATATTAAAATAGAATGACTCAGCAAAGAGAAAGACATAAAGAAAAAGCAAATGGAAATTTTGGAACTGAAAAATAGAATAACTGAGAGGGGAAAACCCTTCACTCACAGGATGGACTCAATACCAGAACGGAGATGACAGGAGGAAGTCAATGAACTTGAAGACATAGCGACAGAAATTCATCTGAGCAACAGAGAGGAAAAAGATGTAAAAAAAATGAACAGAGTCTCAGGGACCCACAGGACCCAACAAGAACAGGGCTGTGTTTGTGTCATTGGAGTCCCAGAAAGAGGAGAAAGACTATGGAGCTTAAAAATATTTAAGGACATTATGTCTGAAAACTTCACAAGTTTGGTGAAAGACATAATCTTACAATTCAAAAAGCATAGCAAATCCCATCCTGGAAAAACTGAAAGGAATCCACACTAAGACACTTCATAATCAAATTGCTGAAAACTAAAAACAAGGAAAAAGTCTTAAAGCAGCCAGAGAAAAACTATGAGTTACCTACAGAACAATGATTTGAATGACTGGACTTCTCATTAGTAATACATCTTTTCAGTGCTGAAAGAAAAGAACCATCAGTTCAGATGTCTATATCCAGCAAACTTCCTTAACCCGATAAAGGGCATTGACAAAAATCCTACAGCGCACATCACACTTCATGTGACAGACTGAACACTTCCCCCTGAGCCTGGGATCAAGGCAAGAGTCTCTTACTCAACACAGTGCTAGAATGCCATCCAGTGCAATAGGGCAAGAAAAGGAAATAAAAGGCATATCGATTGGAAAGGAAGAATTAAACTGTCCTTATTTGCGGACAACATGGGTACCTATGTAGAAAATACCAGGGAATCTATTAAAAAAAAAAAAAAGGAGCCAAACTCTTAGAACCAATAAGTGAATTTAGCAAGGTTGCAGGATACAAGCTCAACACATAAAAACCAACTGTATTCCCATATACAAGCAATGAATAATTGGAGGCCAAAATTTTAAGAATGTTCCTATTTATAATAGCTCCCAAAAATGTCTAGGTGTAAATCTAGCAAAATTTGTAAAGGTTCTCAGTGCTAAAAACTATAAAATGCTGTCGAAAGAAATCAGATAAGATCTAAATAAATAGAAAGACTTGCCATGTTCATGAATTTGAAGGCTCAGCCTAATAAAGATGTCCATTCTCCCCAAAGTGATCTATAGATTTAACACATCACCAGGCAAAGTTCCAGCAAGATTTTTGTTTTATAGAAATAGACAAGCAAATTGCAAATTTTATATGTAAGGGCATTGGAACCAGAATAACTAAAAGAATTTGACAGAGAAGAACCAAATTGCTGGAAACGACTTGATTTTAAAACAGCTACAGTAATCAAGACTGTGGTATTGGTGGTAGCTGCATCCAGATGGATAGTCCAGGAACAGACCCACAGAAATCTCAGACATCTGTGTCAATGCAGTTCAGTGGAGAACAAATTGTCATTTCAGCAAATGGATCTGAACTAGTGGTCACCCACATGGAAAGAGGTGAACCTTTACATTTCACACCTTACACAAAGGTAAACTCAAAGTGAATCCTGGGTCTAAATGCCAAACATAGACTAAACAACTTACACAGGATCAAATAGGAGGAAATCTTCATGACATGGGCTTAGAGTTTGTAGAAATGGCATCACGATCCATAAAAGGAAAAAAAAATTAGGCATAATCAAAATTAAAAACTTTTGTTTCCGCAAAGATACTGTCAAGAGAAAGACAAGAAACCAGGTACTGTGGACTCACATATCTGAAGGGGACTTGGATGCAGAGTATGAGTTCTCAAAACTCAACCCAAAGAGAACAACACAATTTACAGACAGGAAAAGCTCCTGAACCAAAGAAGGTGTGGGGATGGCAAATAAGCCCAGGAAAAGACGCTCAGCGACATCAGACTCCAGGGAAATGCAAACTAGAGCCGGGATCTAGCCGGGCGCCCCCACGGCTCATCGGAAAGCCTGAGAGGAGAAGCCGGAGGGTCGCAGGTGCAAATCCCGGAGGGTCGCGGATGCGAATCCCGGGGGGTCGCGGATGAGAATCCCGGAGGGTCGCGGATGAGAATCCCGGGGGGTCGCGGGTGCGAATCCCGAGAGTGGCTTGACTGAACGAGCGGATGCTGGGAAAGAAAGCCCAGAGCCGGACAGCCGCCCTGGAAAGTGGTCTCTGTACACTTAGCAAGAATGCAGCAATCCCAGAGAAATGAAGATGCACGTTCACACAAAAACGTGCGCGTGGATGTGGTGGAGGCTTTATCCGTAACAGGTGGGAACAACCCAAATGCGTTTCCGAGGGCGAGCGGAGAAGCAGACCGCGGCCCTCCGTCTACACCGCGGGACACCGCTCAGGTGGGCGACACCCGAGCTTTGGATCCGCACAACCACCGCGATGAGTCCCCGAGGCAAGACGCTGCGAGGGAGGGGCCGGGGTCCCGCGTGGCGTGGATGCGGCATCCCCAAAGATGAACGGACCAGCATGGAGATGGGAGCTGCGCTGCTAGGGGCGATACTGGGGTGCAGTGTGCCTAGAAAGCCAGAGCAGGAGGGAGTTTGGGGGGTGACGGAACTGCTCTGTATCTTGTCGAGTGATGACTCTCCGAATGTGTTAAAATTCATAACACTGCGCACGAAAATTAAAAAGGCAATTTTACTACATGATAATTAAAAATTAGATAAACAAAAGATGTTTAAAAGATACGTTTCGGGCAGTTTTGCGTGCGCCGGGCTTTCTCTTCGGAGCGAGTTCTCCCACAGCGGGTGACAAGGCTGACCTCTCTTGGGGACCCCGCAGTTGGTCCGAGTGGGCGCGCCCACCCGGGGGTCCCTTCTGGGTGAAGGCGGGTCTGGGACGGGTCAGCAGAGAGCAAGCCATTTGCAAAGGAATCTGGGGGCCCGAGAAAAGCGAGGTGTCCTAAAAGTCACTTCCCCCAATAAAGGCCAAAGAGCAGAGGTCGGGGATGAGGGAGAGACCTGGAGCGCTCTCCCTGGTCCCCTAAGTCCGCCCAGCAGGACTTGGGAGGTCTCACAGGGCAGCCCCCTCCTCACGACAGATGCGACCCCTTACTCTCGCCCTCCAGGGCTGTAAGCCGAGCCCCATCCTCCTCCCCCGGGACTGTTCCCCCTCCTAGCCGCGGGAGCGCCGCAGAGGTCACCGGCCCGCCCCCGCAGCTGCTCCCTCTCCCCACCCCGCCCGCGCCCGCTGCCTCTCCCGGGGACACTGCGCCCTCCTAGCCTGCCCGCGAGACCCGGCTGGAACCAGACCTCGAAATCACGTGGTGGGATGGGGGAGTCGGGGGAATGACCACGAGGTCACCTGGCTCTGCCCCGCCTCCGGGCTCCAAACAAGGCCCCGCCCCGCCCCACCCCCAGGCTACGGGCCACGCCACGCCCTTGCCCCGCCCCCAGGCTCCGAGCACACGCCCCGCCCCTTCACCCGCTCCAGGCTCCGAGCACAGGCTTCACTTCCCCCCGCCCCACCCTTTCCCCACCCCCAGGTTCCGAGCACACGCCCCGCCCTTTCCCCGGCCCCAGCTCCGTACGCACGCCCCGCCTCCTGCCCCCGCCCCTTCCCCGCCCCCAGGCTCCGAGCACACGCCCTGCCCCCTGCCTCACTCCGGGCTCCAAGCAAGGCCCCGCCCCTGCCCCCCCCCGCTCAGGGCTCCGAGCACACGCCCCACCCCCTTCCCTCCCCGGGTTCCGAGCAAGCGCCCCGCCCCTTCCCCGCCCCCCGGCTCTGAGCACACGCCCCGCCCCCTGCCCCGCCCCGGGCTCTGAGCAAGGCCCCCAGCTCCGGGTACAGGCCCCGCCCCCCGCGCTCCGCGCTCCGCGCAAAACCCCGCCCCGAAGCTGCTGGCACCTCCCCACCTCCATGGCGACCACCTGGCCTCTCGCTGGGGCTATTGCAGCGGCTCGGATCTGCTCATCTTTCACTGCTTGTACGTCCACCGCACCCCTGCTCAGCACTCAGCGCAGCACGGGTTCCTAGACCCCCCACTCCCTTCACTGGGGATGAAAGCCCACTCCTTCCCAAAGGGAGGGCTGCTTTGCCCCTCCCCCCACCCCGTGCCTGCGCCCTCCACCTCCGTTCATGGGACGCCTTCCGTGCCCACCCCGGGGCCTTTGCACTGACTCTTCCCTCTCCCCTAACGCTCCTCCCCCACGTGTTGTAAGCATAAATACAAATCTAAGCTTGACTTTTCCTTGGTGTCAAAATGGAAAAAGACTCCCTACTTTCCCTTCTCTTAGGGCATTTCCTTTAGGAAACCAGTAAATTCTTTCCGTTCCTTTTGAGATGGATGCAAACCTTTTGAAAAGCTGAACAAGCCTCTGGTCAGTTTTTCAATCCCACAGTGTTTTTCTTAATAGTCTCAGAGCTATCTCTGAAATGTAAACAACAGGGAAGATAGACCCTCTTCCCTGTCTTGGGATTTTAACTTAATGCCTGGCTCCAAGTTATAACTAGCTGTTGCCGAAATATAATTTTTAGACTTTCCTTCGAATGAGAGGAAGTAACCACCACAATGACCACCCATCACCAGGTAAATGCACAATAAACTGAATCACACAGGCGCTGTCAAGTCCTTTTATTTTTATTTATTGATTTTTAAAAGATTTTACTTATTTATTTGACAGGAGAGGTGAGATTGTGCACACACAAGCAGGGGAAGAGGCAGGCAGAGGGAGAAGCAGACTCCCGCTGAGCAGGGAGCCCAGTGCCGGACTGGATCCCAGGACCCGGGGATCATGACCTGAGCCAAAGGCAGACGCTTAACTGACTGAGCCACCCAGGCGTCCCTGTCAAGTCCTTTTTAAAAATGTGTTATTGTGGGGCACTCCCTGCTCCGCGGGAAGCCTGCCTCTCCTCCCACTCCCCCTGCTTGTGTTCCCTCTCTTGCCATGTCTCTCTCTGTCAAATAAATAAATAAAATCTTTAAAAAAAAATGTGTTATTGCTGGTTCAGTTGGTAGAGTGCACGACTGGATCTCGGAGTTGTAAGCTGGAGGCCCACGTTGGGTGTAGAGATTACTTAAAAAATAAAGTCTTCGAAGAAAAAAGTTTTATTATAAAATATATACATAAGAAAATGTTCCACTTTAACGGTTTTTAAGTGTACAATTCAGTGGCATCAAGTACATCCACAGTGTTGTGCACCATTACCACTGCCCATTTCCAGAACTTTTTAATGATTCCAAACAAAAACTCTGTACCCATGAAACGATGACTCCCCCTTTCCCCCTCGGGCCATATGTGGTCCGGTCTGCTTCACGCTGCTATCAGCTTGCCCATCCATACAGCTCATACAGGTGGAATCATGTGTTCTGGCCTTTTGTGTCTGGCTTCACTGAGCACTGTATTTGCAAGGTTCATCCATGTTGTAGTGGGTGTCAGGACTTCATTCCTTTTAATGCTGCACAATATCCCATTGTGTGGATATACAACATTTTGTTTATCTGCGCATCTGTCACCGGATGCGCAGGTAGGGGCACAACTTCATTCTTCTGTGTGTGGACGTCCAGTTTCCCCAGCACTGTTTGTTGAAAAGACTGTTCTTCCCATTGAAATGGTCTTTTCACCTTGTTGAAAATCAATTGACCATATATACCGGAGTGTATTTCTGGAGCCTCCGCTCTATCCCGTTGGTCAATGTGTCTGTTTCTCTTGCCAGGACAACACTCTCGATTACTGGAACTTTGTAGTGAGTTTTGAAATCAGGAAGTGTGAGTCCTCTTTGTTTTTTTTCAGGATGATTTGTCTATTCAGGTCACTTGTAATTCCATATGAATATATTATTATTATTATTATTTTGAAGACTTATTTTATTTAAGTAATCTCTACACCCAGTGTGGGGCTTGAATTCATGACCCTGAGATCAAGAGTCACACGCTCTACTGACTGAGCCAGTTGGGCACCCCTCCATGTGAATTTTAAAATAGGTTTTTCTATTTCTTCAAAAACATCGTTGAAATTGCTTCGAATCTATAGCTCACTGTAGCAAGTACTGACATTTAACAATATTAAGACTTCCAGTCCGTGAACACAGATGCCATTGACTTAGGTCTTCTTTAATTTCTCCCACAGCAGTGTTTGCAGTTTTCAGTGCACAAGTCTTCTACCTCCTTGGTTGACATTATTTGTAAGTATTCTTAGAATACTGATGCTGATGCTGTTGTAAATGGAATTGCTGACTTAATTTCCCTTTTCGATTATTCATTGCTAGTGCATACAGATACAACTGACTTTTGTGTGTTGATTTCATGTCCTGCAACTTTGGCTGAATTCATCTGTTAGCTCTAAGTATTTTCATGGGATTCGTTAGGGTTTTCTACATTGAAGATCATGTCATCTGCAAATAGAGGTAATTTAATTCTTCTCCAATTTCAATGGCTTTTATATCTATTTCCTATTTAATTGCTCTGGCTAGTGCTTTCAGTACAATGGTGAATGTTGAAAGTGGGCATCATTGTCTTGCTCCTGAGCTTAGGGGTAAAGTTTTCAATCCTTTACCGATGAGTGTGATGTTAGCTGTGAGCTTGTCATCTATGACCTCTATCATGTCAAGGAAGTCCCTGTCTCTTCCCAGTTTATTGAGTGTTTTTATCATGAAAAGAAGTTGGATTTTGTCAAATGCTTTTTCTGCATCAATTGATATGGTCGTGTGTCTCTTTTTTCTTCATCCTATAAGTGTGGTGTATTAACATTGATTTCTGCGTGTTGAATCACACTTGCATTCCCACTTGGTGGTGGTGCGTAATCCTTTCAATATGCTTCTGAATTCAGTTTGCTAGTATTTTGTCGAGGATTTTGGCATCTAGACTCATAATAAGGGTATTGAACTGTGGTTTTCTTATAGTGTCTTTCTGGCTTTAGAATCAGTAATGAATTAGGAGTGTTTCCCCTTCTATTTTTTGGAAAAGTTTGGGAAGTTAATTCTTCTTAAAATGTTTGATTGAATTCACCAACGAAGCCCTCTAATCCTGGGCTTTTCTTTGTTGTGAGGTTTTCATTTACTGATTCAATCTCTTTTGTCTATTCAGATTTTCTATTTCTTTTTGACTCAGTTTTGGTGGTTTGTGTGTTTCTGAGAATTTGTCCATTGCGTTGAGGTTTTCCTATTTGTTGCTGTACAATTGCTTATAGTACGCTCTTATAATCCTTTTTATTTCTGTAAAATTAATAGTAATATCCTCACTTCATTTGTGATTCTATTAATTTGAGTCTACTCTCTTTTTTTAGTCAATCTAGCTAAAGTGTATCAATTCTGTTGATTTTTTTAAGATTTTATTTATTTATTTGACAGAGAAAGACACAGTGAGGGAGGGAACACAAGCAGAGGGAGTGGGAGAGGGAGAAGCAGGCTTCCTGCGGAGCAGGGAGCCCGATGCGGGGCTCGATCCCAGGACCCTGGGACCATGACGTGAGCCGAAGGCAGACGCTTAACGACTGAGCCACCCAGGCGCCCCAGATTTTTATTTATATATTAGAGAGAGAGAGAGAGCACAAGCAGGGGTAGGGGCAAAGGGAGAGGGAGAAGCAGACTCCCTGATGAGCAGAGAGCCCAGCTCGGGGCTCAATCCCAGGACCCCAAGATCATGACCTGAGCCAAAGGCAGCCACCCAACTGACTGAGCCACCCAGGCTCCCGTCTGCACTAATCTTTATTATTTTCTTCCTCCTGCTAGTTTTTTTTTCCCTCCTGCTAGCTTTGAGTATAGTTTGCTGGGCTTTTGGTTTTTGTTTTGTTCCTTATTGTGGCATCTCCTGAAGGATATATATATATATATATATATAATTTACATTTAAGGAAATTTCTATCATGCCACTGGATGATTGCAGAAATAATACAGACTTTGCAGCTATAGTTTGGAAGTCACTAAATAAATGGAAGATTCACCTTCAATAGGGAAAACTCAACGATTCATGGGGAGCAGGGGAGTGTGATCTTCAGAGCTCCATTATAATCTTTATGTTCATTCTTCAACAGAAGGTACAAAGTACTCAAAGAAATAGGAAATATGGCCCATTCTTAGGGGGGGAAATGATAATTATACAGAAACCAGTTCTGAAGAGGTGCACACATCAGAATTAATAGACAAAGATGTTAAATCAACTGTCTTTAATATGTGTAACAAGCTAAAGGAAATCAGGAGAACAATATATGAACAAAGAGAGAATGCCAATAAAGAGACAAGAACTGTAAGAAGGAACCAAATAGAAAATCTGAAGCTGAAAAGTACAATGGCTGAAATGAAGAATTCACTAGTATTCACAACAGATTTGAGCATGCAGAAGAAAGGAGCAGCAAACTGGAAGATGAAGCCATTGCAATCACCCAATTCGAGAAGTAGAAATAAAAAGAATGAGGAGACCCACTGGCGTGCCATCAGGTGTGCTGACATACACATCATGGGAATCCTAGAAGGAGAAGAGAGGGAAAGGGGCATGCATATATTTGAATGAATAATCACCCCAAATGCCCCAAATCTGATGAACGACATGAATCTGTATATCCAAGAGTCTCAACAAACTCCAAGCAGGATAAACTCAAAGAGGTCCATGCTATAGGACACGTTATAATCAAGTTGTGAAAGGCCAAGGTCAGAGGGAATCTTGAAAGCAGCAAGAAACATGGCTTGTCACATACAAGAGATCCTCAGTAAGATTTTAAGCAGCAATCTCATGAGGAGCCTTGCAGACCAGAAGGCGGTGGGATGACATACTTAAAGTCCTGAAAGATTTAGAAAAACAAAAAACAAAAAACCCTGTCAACCAAGAATTCTCTATCCCGTAAAACTATCTTACAAAAAACAAAGGGGAAAGTAAGATATTTCCTGATAAATAAGATCTGAGGGAGTACATCACTAGTAGTCGTACAAAAAATGCTAAAGAGAGGGGCGCTTGGGTGGCTCAGTGGGTTAAGCAGTTAAGCGTCTGCCTCTGGCTCAGGTCATGATCCCAGGGTCCTGGGATCGAGCCCCGTGTCGGGCTCCCTGCTCAGGCGGGAGTCTGCTTCTCCCTCTGCCTCTGCCTGCCCCTCCCCCTGCTTGCACGTGCTCTCACGCTGTCAAATAAAAAAATAATTTTAAAAAATGTTAAAGAGAGTCCTTCTGGGCTGAAATGAAAGGACGCCAGACAGTAACTCAAGGCCACATGAAGAGACAGAGAACATTGCAAAAGTCACTATACAGAAAAATGTACAAGCTGCCATTACTGCAGTTTGGGTTTGTAACTCCTCTTTTTTTTTTTTTCTATGTGATTTAAAAGGCAAATACATGGAACAATAATTATAAATCTGCCAGTGGGCACACAATGCACAAAGATGTCCCCGTGACAACACTGTGAGAAGGATGAAGATGTATAGGAGCTGAATGTTTGTATACTGTTGAGATGCAACTGAAATTCTTCAAACCAGAGTGTTATAATTTTAAGATTTTAACTGTAACTTTCAAAGAAACTACTAAGAAAATACTACTGGATAAGTATACAGAAGAGGAAAGAAGAAGGAAATAAAAAATGGTACCATACAAAAATCAATACCACAAAAGGCAGTGGAGGACTTGGGAAGGAAAACCATATAAGACACACAGAAAACAAATGACTACCGGGTAGAAGTAAATCCTTTCTTTTCAGTAATTTCTTCAAATGTAAATGGACTAAACTCTCCAATTAAAGGGCAGGGGTTGGCAGAGTGCATAAAAAAACGTGATCCACCTACTGCATGCTGTGTCCAAGAGGCTCACTTTATTTTTGTAAAGATTTTATTTATTTGACAGAGAGAGGGAGCGAGCACAAGCAGGGGACCCCAGGACCATGACCTGAGCCAAAGGCAGACGCCCAACCGACTGAGCCACCCGGGCGTCCCCCAAGAGACTCACTTTAGGTACAGAGACACAAAGAAAGTGAAAGGATGGAATCAGATATTCCATGCAAATTGTAACCAAAGAGAGCTGGGGTGCTTCTGTTACTATCACATGAAATAGACTATATGTCAGGTGCACTTTGGACAAGTTATCATTTCTCAAGATCTTGTATGGAAGGGTTGTACCTGCCTGGTTCATATGAAGGGCTGAGGTTTCTGCCTTGCAATCTCTAAATGCTTATTCCATAGAAAAACTGTTTAATTCTTCTCAGCCTTTGTGGAGAGGACTCACTGGATCAGCCGGAGACTGTTTCTAATTGTTGGTCCCAGGGGTGTCCACTGACCCCCCTCGTCTCCTTCTTGCCCTCGCATGAGACCCAGGACCAGCTCCTTTCCTTACCCTGCTCTGCCTTTTCTTTCTGAGTGCCCTTTTCACGTCCTGGAGGATCTACTCCTTGTTCTGCATTTACGTGTTGATCCTCCACCTCAGGCAGGGGTCTGTGCCCGTGTGGGCCACTGAGGGAGTGGGCACACAGCGGCACTGCACAAGCACTGGTGAATGAATCGATGTCCAAGAGGCAGCTCACACTCACATGCCCAACCTCCAACCCCAGCTGCCGTGTCCCCGCTTCAGCCCATGGAGCTCTGCCCTCCAGTCACTGAGGCCAAAATGTCGGTCTGTTTCCCTCGTACCCACGGAACCCACGTCAGGACATCCCATGGCCCCACCTGCCTGCCACACCCCACCTCTCACTGGTCAGATCCTGCTAGAACCCGGCAGCTCCTGACCCTTCGCCCCTGCAGGCTCTGCTCACATGGCACCAGGACCACCCTAGTCCACCTGGCACACCCCACCCAGACTTTGTTTGCTTTCCCAGCCTTCTCCCCAGCCTCACACTGACACTGGGCACCCCATATAATTCATGTCGTCAGCCTGTTTGTGGTCTGTCTCCCCCGTGCAAACATCACTCCAGGTAGGGTGACCAGCGGTCCCCATTTGCTGGGCTTTAGGGCTGAGAATTCTGACCCAATCAGCCCCTCAATCCAGGGCAGACCCCTTGGTCCCCAGCTGCAGGGGCGGTGATCTTAGTTCCTGGTGCTTGGATAGTGGGGCACCCAGTGGGTACTCAGCACCTGCCTGAGAAGGGGCGAATGAATGAATGGGGCACACACATGTCCCAAAGGCTCCCTGCAGTTCAACCGTGAGCCCGGGCATGGGTGACCTAGACACCTACCTTTCGTCCTTCCCAACCTGGGGCCTGAGTTCATCAGCATTTTACTCCTGGGCAGGAGTGGCCTGAGGTGGGGATGGGATTTCTGGCTAGGGTAGGGGTCGGTGTTCCTGGCCAAGGCAGGCCTGCTGGGCCACGGGGCGCTGGGTGTGGTCTAAGGTCTTGGTGTGGAGGTTGGATCACTGAGCACCACCGCCACTTGGTGGCAGCGCACACGTGGATATAGCTGGGAAGCTGGGACCCAAGCATGCCCCTCCTCACCTCGTTCCCTATGGCCCTGAACCTCCTTGAGAGGAACACAGTCATGGCCTTTGTTTGGGCCTCAGTTTCCCCCACCTGTGGAAGGCCAGGACAGCAGCAAGTCTTGAGGGAGCCTACGCCTGCTCAGCTCCTGCAACCCCTCCCTGTGCCACCTCCAGGCAGGCCAGGGTTTCCGGGGGTAGCCCTGGGCCGGAGCCAGGGTTTCTCTGCATGGCCACAGGGCTCCTGGATGGTCCAAGTGAGGGGTGCAGGAACTCCTGGCAGGGGCAGCCCCACCATAGCCGGACTCTGGTCCCTCACCCCACCTGGGCCTTGATGGGGAGGGAGCACCACGGGCAGACAAGGGCCTCCAGAGGACCCCATGGCCCCAAATCCCGGGCAAGGAGGAAACGTGGTGAGCGCAGAGCCACAGGCTGCCAGCCCCTAAACCCTGACCCAGGGCAGGAGTGGGGAGCCTGGGACCCGAGGGTGAGGGCTCCCTGACCCCCACTCCCCCAGCGTCCCATCCCTCTCTCAGTTCCTGGCTTGACCCGGCCACTTTATGGGCACGCTAGAGGGGGCCTTCAGGAAAGGGCGCCCCTGCTCCACCCCCCTCCTTCGTGGGGCTGAGCACCAGCCGGGGTGGACAGGTTGAACACCGCCCTCCCTCCCCCACATGGCCTGGGGGCAGGCCGTCTGGGTATTGGCATCTCCAGCCTATGGGGTGTCCTCAGGGACAGCCTGGGGGCTCGCACGCGGTGGGGGTGGGCAGGCTCCACCTGCAGTCTGTGGATCACCCTTGCCTCTGGAGGCAGTCCACCTCCTCCCTGGAGGCCCCATACAAACAGATCCGCCTAGGCCCCGTATCCTCGCCGCCAGCCCACTTGTGCCAAGGGGCTACCTCGCCCCTCAGACCCCGTCTGTGTCCTCAAGGGAAAAGGCGAGCTAGGTGGACAAGTGTTTACTGAGTGTGGGGTGCACCGGCTTGCCCCCGCCAGCTTGCCGGGGACAGCAGCTGCCACGGAGGGAAGGAGAAGGAGGGAGAGCAGAGCCAGGCCCTGGGGGTAGGAGTGCGTTTGCAGCACAGCCAACTGTCTGGGGCCAGGCCTGCGGCGCCCTCCATGAGCACGCGGTGGTCAGGCACAGAGGATGTCCAGCCTCCAATGGTAGCAGCTCAGGAGGGGCGGCCTGGTGGTCCTTGGGAGCCAGCATGAGAGGTCTGTGGGGCACATCTGACAGCCCAACTTCCGGGTGACCCCCGACCTGGGGTGTGGAAATCCCACTGCCGGGCCAAGGGTCCCTCTGGGTGGCCCTCAGAGAGTGTGATACTTGGGAGAATGGCACATCCCGGCAGGGGGCGCTTGAGGCCCCAGGAAATGGCCAGCCTTCCCTGGACGGGCCGGGCTGGGGGGCCGGAGAGTGGAAGGTGACCTGAGCTCTGGGAGGGCAGGTGCAGGGGGTCAGATGGACACCCAGCCTGGGCAGTAGGGGCCACCCAGCGTGGGGACTGCGGTCGGTATGGGAGTGCTCTGGGCAGGAGCTGGAAGTGGTGCTGAGCTGCAGATGGTGTGGGGTCACACTCTGCTCTCCAGGGCCCTGGGAAAGCTCTGGCAGCCCTCAGGCAGCCGCCAGGCCCTCGTCCTCGGGCCAGGGATGGTGGCCACGACCACAGGCGGTCCAGAGGGAGGCTGCACCAAGCTGAGACAGGGCAGGTCAGAGGCCAGGCCATCTGGGAGAGAGCGCAGCCCACCTAGCCATTCTGTAGGCCTTCACCAAGGGGGTTCAGGAAGGGGCTGAAAGTCCTTCATCTGACCCAAAGCCCTGGGCCCAGCCTGAGGGCCCCCAGGGAGCTGCACCTCTGGGGAGCCGGAAGGAGGCTGGCCCCACAGCCTGGGTTCGGGTGAGCCACCTCCAAATTCTGAGGCCTGGCTTTTGCTGCCAGAGGCCTGGGGACCCAGATATGAGCTGGCCTCCGCTGCACCCCAGCATTCAGCCAGGGCACTCGCTCGTCCTTGATGAGGCTCCTGGCCTCAGTCTGCTGTCCCCTGGGTGGCAGCTGGAAAGAGAGGAATGGGGGTGCTGGTTCAGCCTACCCAATGCCAACCTTGTCTGGGGGCTCACCCTCCTCCAGTCACCCCCCCCACTGCGGCAGGAGGAAGGAGAGGGAGCTGCAGACCCCAAATGCTCAGGGCTTACTGGGCAGGACCTTCCAGGCTGCCCAGTCCTGGAGAGCCAGTGCCTGGCAGCAGGCCAATGTCCTGCCTTCAGGGGCAGTCCACCTGGACCCCAAAAGCAGTATGCACTCCCACTTGAGCCGGGTCCAGCCCCTCTGCTCTCGGGCCTGTCCCTGGGACCCACCCAGCGCGGCACGGAGGCTCTGGCAGTAGCTGAGACCTGCTCCCAGGTCACCGGGCTGGCAGTGGGTGGAGCCCCAGTCCAGACACAGGCCCCCCAGGGCGACCATCACCCTTTGGGCTGTGATCTGCTAGAGGGGACCTTTGCTGGGGAAGGGGACCCAGACTTGGCTGAAAACCTCCTCAGGGGTTGGAGGAGGTAGAGGACACAGGTCTAAGAGATGCTCCCCAGGCTCTAGGGCATTTCCAGTGGGGCAGGGGGCAGGATTGGGGCTGCCCTGGAGCCACGGAGACCTGGGCCACAGGCTGGCCCCGCCCCCTCCCATCCTCCTCTGGCCCCCTCGGCTCCTGCAGTCTGCTCTCCCCTCAGCAGCCAGAGGGCTCTTGTCCATGCAGGTGGCAATGCCTGCTCCCCACTTACATCCTGTCGCCCCTCTCAGGACCCCCAGGCAGAGGCCACCCTCCTGGGCCACATACAGAAGAACCCCCATGCTTAGCTTTGTCTCCTGCTAAGCCCGAGGTCCCAGGAGTCTGGGCCTAAGTGACTTGGCTGGGTGGAGGGGGGCTGAGGGACATCCCGAGTTCCTGGACAGCTGGAACCAGAGCCCTGGTCAGGCACGGTGGACGCTCAGGAAGGAGGAAGCCCCACCACTGGTGCAGTGACCTGGGGGATGGGTGCTTGCAGTGGACCTCCAGGGCCCTTGACCTCTCAAGCCAGGGGTGGGGCCAGGCTGGTCTGCCTTTGCCTTGGCTCAGAGCGTGGCCCGACTTCCAGGCAGGTGGCCCCTCTGTCCCCCACCAATGCCCAGTCTCCTGGGCAGGGCTCACACCCCCACCCTAAGCGTGGGAGGCAGGGATCAGGCTCGGAGCTGAGCCCAGCCCTCAGCCTCCTGCAGCTCTGGGGCCCAAGACCCAGCGGGGGCACTCACTGCACTGAAGGTCACAGAGCTGCTGGGGGGCGGAGAAGAGCACATCAGTCCTCCAGCCCTGTGGGCGCAGGGCAGCTCGGTCAGCCCAGCCTGCGGCCTCCCTCGCACCCTGACTGCATCCCCCAGAGCGACGGCCTGGGGAGGCTGCTGGGCTGACAGGCCCCCCGAGGAGCTTTGTTGCTTGATGACAGCGAAGCAGGTCTGGGACTGCAGTAGGTGGGTGAGGGCTGGGTGGGGCAGCACCACCCACCTGGATGCAGGTGTTGGGTACACATGCCTCGTCCCTGGGAATGTTCACGAAGGCGACCGCAGGGTCAGCCATGAAGTCCCCCTGGGTGGGAGAGGTGTCGGTCATAGGCAGCGGCGGGGGAAGACCGGCTCACACAGCAGAGTGGCCCGCGCCCCTCCACACTGGGCGGCCTCCAGGGGCTGACTCAAGGCCTTGTGGACAGGAAAGGGGTCAGCCACCCTCCCCAGGAAGGAGCCCCCCTCCCCACCGGGCTCACTGAGGCTGAGGGGAGGGCCGTGGCCCCGAGAACTGGGCGGCAGGCAGGGGCCCATGACTTCCTCTGGTGACACAGGTGCACCTGGAAATGGGCAGCGCTGGGCGAGAAGAAGGTGACCCGGAGGTGGCCCTGAGAGGCTGCTGGCTGGACGGTCATCTTCCAGGCTGTGGAGGTAGAGGGTTGAGGCCCAGCACCCCCCCACTTGCCCTCCTCGCTCCCACTGACCCAGCACCCTGTCATCCCACCTGCCTGACCAAGAGGCATCACGCGAGCAAAGAAAAGGGCCGTATTTCCTGCATCGGCAAGGCAAAGGCCCCAGGCCGGCCTCCCTGCCCTGCCGCCCCATGGAGAGCTCACCTTGGAAGCGGCGCTCTTGGAAAGGGCACCTCACCCGGAAGCCCCGGCTGGTGGAGAACTGCAGAGAAGTCTTGAGGCCTGAGGCCGTGGCAGCGTGTGGGGGGCTGGCTGGGGGCTGGGACAGGCTGGGCCTCCCCCCAGAATCCCTTAGCTCCACCCTCAGACCAGGATGGGGGTCAGAGGGGTTCCTGGGAGGCTGGACCCCAGGGCTGGGCGGGGTCTGGCAATGTGTGTGGCTGCATGCCCCCTGCGCCCGAGCCCCGGACCCCTCTACCTCCTCCTCGCACCCCGCATTCCGTGCTGGTCGTGCACAGGGCAGGCCGCAGCTTGGCCCACTCACCTTCAGGCAGAGCTGGGGCTGTGCGTCCACCAGTGGGTACTGCACCTGTGGCGGGGCTCAAGTCAGGCCCCCGCCATCCACGCCCACCCCCGACCCCGCCTGGGCGGGACTCACCCTGCCGTGTGCCGGCCGGCCGGAGTGCTCCAGGGTGTGGCAGAGGGCCCCTGGCCCCGGGCGCCAGCACAGGCTCACGTGACCACTCACGGGACAGGCCGGCTCCCAGCTCAGTGCCTGGTCCCCCGGGTGGTAGCGGATGGCGTCCCACAGGGCCTCTGTCTCTGCAGGGAGGGACCCTCCCCCAGGGGCTCAAGCCCCAGGGGCTCAAGTCAGCGGAGCCCCCGCCCACGTCTGTGTGTGTCCCGGTGCTGGTGCGGCGTCCGGGAGCAGAGCGGAGAGCGGGCAACCCTCCTCCGCCCCTCGGACAGCCGCTCTCAGAACACTTGCTTCTTTCACGCGAGCCAGGCCAGGGCGCGTGCATCCGTGTGCACCGGGCGCGTGCATCCGCACTGGGCGCACACGCGCTTGCGCACACACGTGTCTATGCACAGACTGCCACAGCAAAGGGCTTGGCTACATGCCGTCCACGGCAGGCTCACGCGGGCACGGGGCCTGTCCGCACGCTTCCTCCCCACTGTGTCCCCCTGCGGCTGAAGCAGGCCGGCCCCACCCTGCCAGGCACGGCGGACCTCCTCTCCCCCCACCCCTACTCCACACCATAGGGCACTTGCCATCTTCGAAGGGACAGGCCTGCATCCGCACGGCGTCAGGGGTCGCAGACCAGCCCTGCGGGAGGGGCTGGGGTCAGCGCAGGCCCTGGCCCTCCCTCCGTCTCCTCCCGGCAGTGGAGGCCACACTCTCACTGACCTCAAGGCAAAGGCAGGGCAGCTCTTGGCTGTAGGGCAGAGACACGGTGCGGGACATCCTGTTCACTGTCACCTGCGTGGAGTGGAGGGCTTAGGGCCTGGGGGCCCAGTGGGTGGGACTGGGCCAGGCTGGGAAGGCGGGGGGGGGGGGGGGGCGGGGGGGGGCGGGGGGGGGGGCGGGGGGGGGCAGGGGCGTGGTCTGGGGGGCTGGGCCACGGGTCGGTGGGACGTGGGCGGGGGGTGTGTGGTCTGGGCCAGGGGTCGGTGTCCAGGGCTTGGGCCTGGGCTCACCCGCACCGGGGCACCCACATCCTCGCAGGTGAACCACTTGAGGCAGAGCCGGACGTAGTAGTCGGGGGCCCCGGGGGCCTCGGGCACCTGGACCAGAATGACCTTGCGGCTGCGGTCCACCCAGTAGGAGAACTTCTCGACTATAGAAGGGCAGCAATTGGGGGCCACGCTGGGACTAGCGGTCATCGGACAAAGGTCTCCACCTGTCCTGAGAGCCTCCAAATGGTGACCCCTTGCTAGACCCAGGCATTTGGGAGTCGCCCACCTGAGGACCCATCATGACTTCCCAAGTGGGGCAGGCAGAAGACCCCCATGGGAGGGTGTGTGGGGGTCGCCCCAGGGGCTGCGGGGCTGCAGTCCCACCTGAGGACGGGGCCTCACCAAAGCAGACAGGCACGTTCCTCCCCACGTCCTCGTCTCTGCAGTCTGCAAATGGCACAGCAATGGGGGGCCCAGCCACTCTGTCCCCAGCAGCTATACCCTAGTCGAACCTCTGCCCTTGTGCTTTACAGAAGTCTCTCCTCTCCCAGGGAGGCCGTGCCCCCAAATGAAGCGAAAGGCACTTGCTGCGAGCTGCCCAGCATGGGGCTCTGCCCCCTACCTCAGGTGTCCCACCCCAGGTTGTCCCTAGAAGCCAGTGGCAACTGTACCCGGGGCCAGCCCCATGGGCTCCCACCTTCCACATGGTACTGCTGGTCCAGCTGGACCCCACAGAAGTGGGGGACGGTCCTCAGGGTGACGTAGAGGCTCTGAGCCACACTCACTTCGAAGCAATCAAAATGCACCTGGAGCTGGGCATGCACAGGTGTGAGCCAGGTGGACATGAACAGGTGTGAGCCAGGTGGGCATGCACAGGTGTGAGCCAGGTGGACATGAACAGGTGTGAGCCAGGTGGGCATGCACAGGTGTGAGCCAGGTGGGCATGCACAGGTGTGAGCCAGGTGGACCTGTGGTCTCTAGCTACCCATCCCTGGCCAGGCCAGCTGCACCTCGCATAGCTGGAACCCAGGAGAAGGGTCTCCTGTCCTCAGGCCTTGGGTGGATTGGGTGGATCCAGGAAGGGAGGGCAGCCAGGGGACAGCTGTTCCTGCCTGGCAAAGGCTTGGGGCAGGACCAGCAAGTCTGGGTCAGGCCCTGGCCTCACCTGCCGCCCCACCTGCCGTCGACGAGAGGCCCTGGAGACCCGCACGTTCTGACACTGAGTCTCCTGGGTGTCGAGATTCATGGAGCAGGCCTCCAAGCCCCGCAGGCTATCTGGGTGAGGGGAGGAGCCAGACAGAGCTGGTCAGACCAGGGCAATGAGTCCTCTTTCTTCCCCGCCTCTCTGGGCAGTGCAGTTAGCGGAGTCCCCTAGCCCTACCCTGCCCCTTGAAGTGTTGCGGAGTTAAAGGAGCCGCGAGCCCACCACCTCGCTTCCTGGGTGTTCCCCCCAACGCAAGCAGCATGGCCCCTCCCCTGCTCCCCTCTCCGAGGCTGCTTCTCACCATGCAGTATGAGGGAAGCCTGCACACGCAGGAGTAGGGAGCAGCCCTCATGGGGGGCACACTTCATGGCAGTGGTGAGTTTCAGGGCCTCCAGGACCGATGGGGACATGGATGTGGGGGGTTGCCGGCAGAAGCTGTTAAAAATGTTCCCTGGGGAGGAGAGAAGGTGGGTGAGTGCCACAGGGCTCCCCAGTGCCTGGGTAAGGCTTTGTGGGTGGCCCGGGCAGTGGAGGGAGCCCTGGTACGGCATGTCTGGGGAGGGGTCCTCACTATCTTGCTCCAGTGCAATCAGCGAACAGTGGACCCACCCTGGAGCCAGCTGTCTTCGGGCATCAGGAGCGGGGCCAGACTGGGGAGCGGGCTACACCTGAGTGTGGGTAGCTGCTGCCCCGCCCGGCCAGCATGGGCGCAGGGGACCCTGACTTCTGACAAGCTGGCAAGCCCATCGCTGCCCTTCAAAGGGCTGTGGGGGCACCTGGCTCGTGACCCCAAGGTCACTGGAGCCCAGGGCTCTGTTCACAGGCCAGCAGGTAGACTGGAGCAGGTGAGACTGGCCCTAGGCCTTGGTGGAGCTGGGGTCTCACTTCCAGGCACAGGGGCTAAGCGCAGTTGTGGCCTTCGCTTGGCCAGGCTTGCAGCTGAGGACTTGGAGGACAGTGGGGTTAGCCCCATGAGCTGTGGAGCCCTGGGGAGGTCTGTGCCCCACAGAGTCAGCAGCCCAGGTGCCCCCCCTACACCCAAGGTTGTGGCTCATCTGCAGGCACAAGAGATGGTGTTCAGGCCTGGTGCTATGGGTGGTGGAGGAGGTAACCCCGAGGTGGGACCGCGCGTCCAGGAAGGGGAAGGTGTGTGTGCTCAGTGGGTGCTTCGGGGGCCCAGAACTCCCAGGGGCCCCCAAGGCACACCCTAGGGGTCTGTCAGGGAGATCTTGCTGAGGCTAGAACTCCAGGGGAAGCGCCGGCACTACGGAGGAGAGGGTCCCGCCATCAGACCAGGCCGAACTGCTAACTCACAGGTGAAGGGGGAACAGAGCAAGATGGCGCATCCAAGACACCTCTGCGGGGAGACTGAGACAGAAATGGATGCTCCTCAGAGGCCCCAGCCCTGAACTGTGGCAGGACTTGAAGGGGCAGAGCAGCTGCCCCTCCGGGGGCCCGGGGCCACAGGCTGTTTCTGCTCCAGGACCTTCTCCAGCGACATGCAAGCAGGTGGGCTATGGAGAAGGCAGGTTGCCCCAAAACCAGGTCTTTGCAGGAGGCAGTGGTGCTTCCCCTGGGGCCTGGATGAACATGCTGTTGGTACTCGCCATGGAGCCTGTCACTCGACAGAGCTCAGACGGACTGACTTCAGAAAGAGACTCAAGGCGACAGCAGGAGTTACAAGATCCGAAGATGTTCATGGGAAAGAGATCCAGTTCTGTGGATCCCACCGTAGCCTAGACAGAGTCATGGAGGTCAGCTTTACCTTCCTGCCTGACACAGCCTGGAAAGCCAGACGGAATACGTAGAGAATGGTTTCAGGACACAACCTGATGAAAACTAAACTCGCAGATCCAAGTTGGTGAGCGCTAAGTATAAGAAAGATGGAAAAAATTACGAGGCACACCACGATCAATTTGCTGGAAGCCAGTGGCAAAGAGAAAACTGTAGAAGCCACCAGAGGAAGAAGGCACGTTATGGAGAAGGAACAAAGGGCATGAGAACAGTAAGTTTCTTGTGGGAGAAGGCGGAAGAGCCCCCACAGTGCTGAAGACAAGCCTGCCAACCGGGTGCTCTACCACAGGGAGGGGTCTTAAAATGAAGGGCAAATAAAGACTTCTTTAGCACACGAAAGCTGAAAGAATTCCTCATCAGAAGAGCCACACTACCAAAAAAAAAAAAAAAGTCATGGGCTGGGCCCCCGAGCGTCAGACTCTGCACTCGGCGCGGAGTCGGCTCGAGACCCTCTTTCCCTCTCCCTCGTTCTCTCTCTCTTTTTCTCTGAAATAAATAAATCTTTAAATATTATTAAAAAATAAAATAAAATATGTCTGGAGAACCTCCCAGTATTTGGAAACTAAACAATACACTTCTAAATAGCCTTTGGGCCAAAGAAGATATGAAACGGGAAAATAGAAATTACTTTGAACTGAATGAAAATGAAAAGACAACATATAAAAACATTTGGATGCTGCCAAAGCACTATTTTTAGGGGAGAATTTGTAGCACTAAACTCCTATATTAGAGAAAAAAATCTCAGGGGCACCTGGGTGGCTCAGTCCTTAAGCGTCTGCCTTCGGCTCAGGTCATGGTCCCAGGGTCCTGGGATCGAGCCCCACGTCGGGCCCCCTGCTCAGCGGGGAGTCTGCTTCTCCCTCTCCCCCTCCCCCCCTTGTGCTCTCTCTTTCTCACTCTGTCTCTCCAACAATTAAATAAATAACCTTTAAAAGAAGAAAATATCTCAAATTAGTGACCTCAGCTTCCACCTTAAGGAACTGGAGAAAGAAGAGTAAATGCACACCCTTAAACTAATGCTAAATTACATGTCAATTATATCTCAAACTGGAGAAGAAAAAGTAACAAAACCCAAAGTAATCAGAAGAAAAAAATAAAGATCAGAGTGGAAACCAATGAAATAGGAAACAGAAAAGCAATAGAGAAAAGTCAATGAAAACATATGTTTAAGAAAGAAATACTACCAGTTCTACATGGATTCTTCCAGAAAACCGATGAAGAGGGAATAGTTTGGAACTCATTCTCTGATATCAAAACCTGACAAAAACATTACTAAAAGAGAAAACTACAGATACCTCATGGCCATAGAGTAGAAACTCTAAACAAAATTTTAGTAAATGGAATCCAACAACATATAAAAGGATAATACATAATTACCAAGTGTGGTTTGTCCTAGAAATACAAGATTGGTTCAATGTTAGAAAATCAGTCACTATAGGGCAATCCTCTCGGGTCCCCTCCCTCTTTGGGAGCTTTTTACTCTCACTCAATAAACCTTGCTTTGCTGCCTACGAAAAAAAAAAAAAGAAGAAGAAGAAAGAAAAAAGAAAATCAATCACCATAATTAACTATGTTAACAAATTTTGAAAAACACATATGATCATCTCAATAGTCATAGCAAAATTATTTTACAAAATTCAGTATCTATTCTTAAACTCTCAGCAAACAGGGAATGTAAGGAAATGTTCTCAATCTAATAAAGGCCTTCTATGGGAAACCTATAGTTAATATCACGCTTGCCAGTGAAAGATATATTGTTTTCCCCTAAGATCAGGAACAAGATCAGGATCACTGCTCTGATCACTTCTACTCAACATTGTATTAGAGATTCTAGTCAGTGCAATAAGGCAAGAAAACAAACTTCCTTTTCAGTTTGGAAAGAAGTAAAGCTGTCTTCATTCGCAGATGACATAGTTGTCTCTGTAAAAATATAATGGAATCTACAGAATGAGTTTAGCAAATGCAAGAATCAAGATCAATATACAAAAATACACTATATTTCTGTATACTAGCAAAGAACAATTGCAAATTGAAATTTTAAAAATACCATTTACAATAACATAAAAATATGAAATACTTAGGAACAAATTTGACAAAAGAGGTATAACATCTATGCCCTGAAAACTACAAAATATTGCTGAGGGAAATTAGAGAAAACCTAAATAAATGGAGAGGTACACTGGGCTCATGGGGCAGAAAATCTAAATTGCTAAGATGTCAATTCTCCCCAAATTGATCCATAGATTTAGTGAAATTGTGATCCAAATCCTCTTTGTAGAAGGCCTGCCCCCCTCATAAACTGACAAGCTGATTCTAAAATTCACTTGGAAATGCAAAGGATCTAGAATAGTCAAATCGTCTATGATAAAGAAGAACGAAAGTGAAGGCCAGCACTGCCTAATTTCAGGACTTACTGTAAAGTGATCAAGTGCAGGGATTAGGGCAGTGTGGTATTAGCATCACGACAGACAAATGGATGGAACAGAATAGAGGCCCCGAAAAGACCCACCCTTGTACGGATGGTTGATTTCCCACAAGCACGCTGGGCTGCCCACTGGGAAAGGGACAGTCTTTTCAATGGATAGTGCTGGGTCAACTGGATGTCCCTATGCAAACAAACAAACAAAAAAGAACTTTAATCCATACCTTGCACTCCATGCGAAGGTCACTCAAGATGCACTGATGATTTAAATGTAAAATCTAAAACTATAACACTTAAAAAAAAGATAGTAAAAAAAAATCTTTGTGACCTTGAGTTAGGCAAAGATTTCTTAGCTACAACACTGAATCGTGACTGTCAAAGAAAAAATTGATAAATTGGACTTCATCAAAATTTATCTTTGAAAGATACTGGTAAGAGAATGAAAAGACAAGTCACAGGCTGAGGGAAAATACTTGCAGATCGTCTATCTGGTAAGGAACTTGCATTCAGAATCTGTAAAGACTTCTCCAAATTTAATAATAAGGAAACCAACAACCCAGTAAAGAAAAGATCTGAACAGATTCTTCATACAAAAGATAAAAGTGGCCAGTGAGCACACGAAGAAATGCTCAACATCAGTTAACATTAAGGAAATGCACGTTTAAACCACAATGAGTCAGTATTAAGTATTAGAATGGCAAAAATGGAAAGGACTGACCATACCTACTGCAGATAAGGATGTTGAGGAATGAGAATTCTTGTACATTGCTGGTGGGAGCATAGACTGTCACAAACACTTCTTTAGAAGTTAGATATACACCTACTGTATGATACAGCCATTCTGTGCCTTGATATTTACCCAAAAGTAACAAGAAAGACTTGTCTACGAATGTTGATAGTGGTTTAATTTTTAGCAGCCCAAAACCCAAGTGTCCATCAACAGGTGAGTGGGCAAACAGACGGTGGTATAGCCATGCAATGGAATGGACTTTTGACACAACACATGGATGAATTGAAATATAATGGTGCTGAGTGAAAGAAGCCAGACACAAGAGTACACACTGCCTGATTCCATGCATATAAAATTTTAGGAAATGTGAACTAATCTCTATGGAAAGATATGTGGTTGTCCATTATCCTGACTGTGGTCACAGTTTCTCAGGTGTATACGTATGTAAAACCTTAGCAAATCGAATACTTGGAATATATACAGTTTGCTTTCTGTTGATTTTGTCAATAATGCTACAGGGGCACCTGGGTGCTCAGTCAGTTAAGCGTCTGACTCTTGGCTTCAGCTCAGGTCATGACCTCAGGGTCATGAGATTGAGCCCCACATTGGGCTCCGTGTGGAGTCTGCTTGAAATTCTCCCTTTCCCTCTGCCCCTCCGCCTCCTTGGGCATGTGCTCTCTCTCTCAAATAGATAAAATAAGTCTTTATTTATTTATTTGAGAGAGAAGGAGACTGAGAGAGCACGAGCAGGGGGAGGGGCAGAGGGAGAAGCAGGCTTCCCATGGAGCAGAGAGCCCAATGTGGGGCTCGATCCCAGGACCCCGGGATCATGACCTGAGCCTTAGGCAGATGCTTAACTGACTGAGCCACCCAGGGGCCCCAATAAAATAAATCTTTAAAAAAATAATGCTATAATGTAATTTCCTTCTTCCTGCCCATCTACAATGTGTGTAAGAAGGCAGAGAGTTTCCAAACTCCTCCCCAGAATTGGTGAGATGTCATACTGAGCTTGGCCTCATAAGAGGGGGTTTCTCCCAACTCAGTTTAAGTTTATAGACGATCAGAAGTGGGAAAAATAAAACAATAAAACAGTAATTTTTTCAAAAAGCTTTAAGCACACAGAGCACAGCTGTGTTCGCACCCCATGAGCTGCTCTTCACCATGTCCTCAACAGCCAGAGCGGGCAGACCAGGGATGGGCAAGGAGGTCGCGGGCTCCTGACACCTTCTCCTCCCAAACTGATGGATATTAAACAAAAAATGAATAGCTGAGATGCCTTTCATGATCACCATGTGTGGGCAGTTGTAAACAGAGTCAGTGATCAGATCCTCCCATACTGGTCCAAGTTCTACACAATTGCCCGCATCTGGCGTGGCCCCTGCCCTGTGTCCTTGGCCCCCTGATGTCTTGGAGCTGATGCAAGTACTGTGGGATCTGATGGACTCTGAGCCTTTGGGAGGGAGCCTGCCCAAGGGTAGAGTGTTGGAGTCAGAGGGGGAGTCACCCAAAGGAGGCGGCCAAACCTCCTGCTGTCCACAGACTTCATGGTGAAGCCGAGTGCTCAGCCAGGGAACGTGGGGCTGGGGGGGTTCTGCCCCAGGCCTGATGTTCCCCCGCCACAGGGGCCACCGTAGAGCATCGCGCTGCACCCCTAAGGGAAGCCACCCTGCTCCAGAGTCCTGTTCCCACCCACAGGCACCTCGTGTGTGTGAAAATGTCTTCTCTGCAAGGAATGAGAAATCCACATCTCTTGACCTTTTCTGGGAAAAAAAAAAGAGCAGATCTACTCCAGCCAACTAAGAAAAGGACTAAAACCAGAATTAAAAAAAAAAAAAGAGCCATAGCAGAGAAGGGCTGGTGGGGAGCCTGGAGTATAGTGAGTTATAGAGAAGGAAAGGTGCGTATTGTAGACTAAAATGTCTAAGAATAGGTTCTTGTCCCAAACTAGCTGACGGAATGGGGAGTATACAGAGTAAAGGAGAAGAGATGCAAGGGTGTGCTATATTATCTGTAGGGCAAAACAGGGAGAACAAGTTGGTGTCACTCCGTGGAAATCATCATGAACCCAAAATGTATCATGAAGACTCGTGGGAATCTCCCCAGGGGAGACATAAATATATTCGGTCTTTTCAAAGATTTAGAAAACTGCCGCAGAGTCTTACTATAAGAAGGCTTAACAGATTTATTTTCAAAGGGAGAAATAGGAACTCAAAAGGAAGAAGTGGGTTACAAAAGGGAACAGTGAACCCAAGGATTGGTAAAACTTGGTGGTGAATTTAAATTCCTATCGACAAAGGAAGAGGAGGAGAAAGAAAGACTTGTGTGTGTTTAAGAACAAGTTGGGAGTTTCATTTCCCATAATACGCTAGACCAGGCTATTTGGACCAACTCTACTGATGAAAACAACCAACACTGGAGGAGAGACTAGGCTTATAAAAAGCTTCACGAAAACTTGTGAAAGCTGATGAAAGAATCAGGATCATCAGGCCAAAGCCTGAGAAATGGCAGAGGGATGCACAGGAAACCACCTCTGCCGAGGGCATCACAGAGCTCCCCCACTATCACCCTGGGTCAGGGGCACCTGGGAGGAACCCCCAACCCTGGGCCCTGTGGGGTGGCTACTCTGAGCACGCAGGGAGGAACGGAGGGCTTCCCACAACCTCTGGTGGGCTGGGTGCTGGTTCCCAGCCCTGGTTTGCATCTCTAGGAAGGCCCAAGAGACCTCAGTCTGTTTTTTAATGCGAAATGGTCCTGACAGTCACACATTACCTCTGAGTACCACTCAGAAACAAAGGGGAATCTGGTCTGGGGGGGAACCTCCTTCATCCTACACCCTGGGGAACACCACGAGTCATTTCTTGAGGGCACTGAGCAGGCATATTTAAAAGATAAACAAATATGCCAGAAAACAAAGCACTGAGAGCAGAAATGACAGGCCACAGAAAGCCCCACAGAGTCCTCCAGTGACAGACGAATCCGATGTGAACTGCAGACCAGCCACCCTAAGACAAGCTTGAAAGTATGCGTGGTGGGAAACAAAACTACAAAGAGAGACCAAGCATGTTCACAATAAACAGAGTTTCTAGAAACGAAACCCACAGAAATAGAAATTAAAAATGCGACAAATGACTTCAAGAGCAGACTGGGCCTCACCAAAGAGAGAATTAGTGAAGTGAAAGATCCCAGTGAATGATCCAGAAGGCAGCAGAGAGACAAAAAGACGGGAAAAATAGCAGAGACATTAAGAAATGTGGAGAAAGAAGTAAAATGGCCAAGATGTCCCCAAGGAAGGGGAAGAGAACAGACAGAACTGATGGCTCACAGAACAAAGTAAAAGTATAGGGCCAGTCTCCTGTTGAATATAGTTGCACAATCCCACATAAAACTTTAGCAATTTGATTTAATAATATATTAAACATGACTGGATAGGATTTGTTTCAGGACTGCACGTGTGGTCAACATTAGAAAACCTAGCAGTACAATTCACCTCATTGAAAGATTAAAGGAGGAAAATTGTATGATTATTTTCACAGATGCACAAAGTTTTCATAAAGTTCACTTCCTATTCATGATAAAGAATGTTTAAAACACCCTGGGTGTTATGCACAAACAATGAATCATGGAACACTACATCAAAAACTAATGATGTACTGTATGGTGGCTAACATAACATTTAAAAAAAAAAGAATGTTTAAAAAACTAGGAAAAGAAAGGCACCTCCTTGTCTACATAGAAGCCATCTATTTCAAAGGCCCCATAAGCCTGATAATGACTGGTAGGCCTTGGGAGTCAATCTCATAAATATCAGGACTAAGATGAGGGCTCCCCATTCAACATTGTCCTGGTGATTGGAGCCAGGTCCATAAGACCAGAAACAAACATGGGTTTATAAACTGTTAGTCATCATTTACAGAATACGTGATTATCTATATACAAAATCTTAAGAGACTCAATGGGAACTCTATTAGAGATAACAAAGAGTTGGGGCACCTGCATGGCTCAGTCGTTAAGCATCTGCCTCCAGCTCAGGTCATGATCCCAGGGTCCTGGGATCGAGCCCCACATCGGGCTCCCTGCTCCGCGGGAAGCCAGCTTCTCCCTCTCCCACTCCCCCTGCTTGTGTTCCTTCTCTTGCTGTGTCTCTCTCTGTCAAATAAATAAATAAAATCTTAAAAAAAAAAGAAATAACAAAGAGTTTTTAACAAATGTGTTGGATACAAGATCAATATACCAAAATAGCATTGCTTTACACCAGCAAAACCAACCAGAAAACATAATAAAATAAAGAAACCATTCACATTATCCTTCAACCTCTGAAGAACATAAATAAAAGCTTTGAGGAAGACCTAAACAGTTGGAAAGGCATACCATCCATGTTCATGGTTGGAAGACTCAGGTCTGATAAGATGTCATTTCTGTCTCAAATTAATCAATGTATTCAGTGCAAGTGTGATAAAAATGTGTGATATTGTAACTTATAATAAGAAATACATATTGGTCTGTGCCCATTATCTGGTACAGGGATCCTAAAACCCTTGGAATTTCCCAAGAGCTAAGAGCCAGGAGGGTGTTTTTGTTGTTCATAACAAACCACTTTCAACCGCACCTGAGTTTATGAGGTAAGTTTTGGAAAGCCCCTAAGGATGGGGACTGGTTGCCAGGGAAACCAACCATATGATGACCTCTCTGGAGGAGAGAAGACCTAGAAGTCCAATCACCGATGGCCAATGAATTTATCGATCGTGCCTAAGTAAAACCCTCCATAAGAGCCTCCATAAAAACTCTGAAGGACAGGGTTTGGAGCACTTTTGGGTTGGTGAGCATGTGGAGATGGGAGAGTGGCAGCCCCAGGAGGCATGGGGGTGTCCCTGCCCTACCGCATCCCTTCTACCTGGTTTTTCTCAAATTATATCTTTTTATAATAAACTGGTTACCTGGCAAGTAAAATGACGCTCTGAGTTCTGTGAGCCAATCCAGTAAAGTAACTGAACCTAAGGAGGGGTCGTGGGAGCCTCTGATCTGTAGCCAGTTGGTTACTTGCTGCTGGTGTTTGAAGCTGGGGGGCAGTCTTGTGGGACGAAGTCCCTAACCTGTGGGCTCTGAGGCTAAACCGACGGTCTACGTAACTTGGAACTGAGTTAATTGCTTGGTGATATTAAAAAATACACACATTGGCTCTCTCCAAAATATAAATAAATAAATAAATACTTTTCTAAAAAATGGGGGGGTACCTGGGTGGCTCAGTCCGTTGAGCATCTGACTCTCAATTTTGGCTCAGGTCATGATCTCAGGGTCCTGGGACCGAGCCCCGCCGTGGGCTCTGCACTCAGCTGGGAGTCTGCTCGGATTCTCCCTCTCCCTCTGCCTGCCCCCCTTGCTCACACACACACACTCTCTCTCTCTCTCCAAAATAAATAAATACATCTTAAAACAAGACACACATTGGAAAATACATACTGAAACTCTCAGTAAACTTGACAATCAAAAATTCATATTGAAGAAGTGAAGGCATACAAAATGCTAAGACCCTTTTAAAAAGCTTTTTATTGTAAAAATGAAATTTAGATACTGAAAAGCTCACCAAAAAATCATAGCTTTGTGAATTATTACAGAGCAGATGGGCCAGACAGCCGGTCCCCAGCTAGTCCAAAAGCCCCTTCGCTCACTCCAGAACCAGCATGCTGACTTCTACAGTAAAGACTTCTTTATATTTCTTTATGGTTTCATCACCCAGATGTGCCTCTTCACGCACTAGAGTTGAGGCTTTGCCTATTTTTCGAACTTGGCCTTTCTGGTCTGCCGCTTTGCCTCCACGTCTCCTCCTCCTTTGCAGAATCAGGCTCTGTGAACTGCCAGGCGTCCTCGGGGTGCAGCTCAGCACCCATCTTCAGACCCCTGTATTTCTGGCCAACCGGGCAGCAGGACCCAGAGGCCTGACTGAGCTCAGGGTCTAGTCCTTTGGCAGGACTAGCGCTGGTGTCAAATGCCTGCTGGAGGCGGCATGCTGTGTCTGGACCTCCGCCATGTTTGAGGTTAGCTGTCACCAGCACTCAAGCCATTGGGAGACGCAAAACAGTGATATAATTTTACCATTTTGTTTCCACTTATCAGCTGGAATACTTACTCCAAGGTGGCATTCCCAGAAGAAAGACAGAATCAAGGCTTGATTCCCAGTTTTCAAGGTGATGAGTTGGTTCCCTGTCATCCACAGAAGGTGAAGAGTTCCCTTTATCTTTAAAAAACAAGATCATCATGAATACGTGGGTTTACCCATGGGTTGCAATTTATTGCAATTCTTGTTTTTGTTTTTGTTTTTTTTTAAAGCTCATATGAGCCTCTTGGCTAACGGGAGCTTCCTGAGGTTGTCTCCAAGGACTTTTTTAATTTTTTTAAGATTTTATTTTTAAGTGTTCTCTACACTCTGGTTGGGGCTAGAACCCACAACCCCGAGATCAAGAGTCCCTTGCTCCTCTGTCGGAGCCAGCCGGGAGCCCCCCAAGGGCTGCTGACATGTACCATTGTCTTTGAGAGCCTCTGTGCTCTCTGGTATGGCAGATGTCCCGGGTTCTTCTTGTACACTCTCTGCCCCAGGCTGGGAGTCAGCCACTTCTCTCGGAAGCCCTGCCTGGTTTCTTTTGCTGGGAAATTTTGTTTGAGGACCTCAGACTGGACAGTAGGGAGGTTCCTAGTGTTGTAAGTTGTCTGCTCTTTTTGCTACATGCCCAAAAAGATTTTTCTCTTTCTCTTTAAGATCCAGTCATTTTACTAGAATATGTTTTGGTGTTTCATGTTCAGGATCCATATTCTTGGGTCCTTGGTTTACCCTTAAAATACCCAGTTTCAAGAAAAAATTTTTAGTCTCCTGAGAACTGTAGTTCTTAGTATTTTTTCTGTCACCTTAGTTTTCTTCTTCAGCATCTGTATTTTGGACATTCTTGGCCTATATCTGCAACACTTACCATTTATTCAAACATCATTTTAATCTTTTTTCTTTCATTTCTTTTTATTTTTAAAAATGTCCTCCTTCTCTTCTTGTGTTTCTCTCGGATGTTTAATATTTGGTCCGTTCACTCTTGGGTTCTTCTAATGTAGTCTTCATTTCTGAAGTTATTTTTCCTTTATTTCTAATTCTGTGTGTTGTCACCTCACTTCCGAGAATTTCTAATTTTTGTTCATATACATCATTTTCGTGAGTATTGAAAGCTATTTTGAAATGAAATGTTACAGTTTGGGGATTTTTTAACATGCCTTTCTGGTGCACTTCCATAGTCTTTGGGATGTTATTTCTATTTTTCATGATCATGAACTGTCTGGAATTTGTCCTGGATGCCATTCCGCTGATTCTGTCCCTTCAGAGCTCAGAAAGCGGGAGGCTCGGTTCTGGCCGCCTTTCCAGCCGCACAGCGCCCTCTCCCGTCGTGTTCGCGCAGCGTTTAGAAGCGGGCGGGACGGCTTCGCGGGTTGCTTAGCCCGTCCCCCACCCCTCCACCTCTCGGTCCACGTCCGTCTGTACCTCGTCTCTTGCCTCTGTCGTCCTCGCTCTGCTCAGTCTTGACGCCACCCCCAGCTCCCCCGTGTGGGGCCGTCTCACCAGGGGTCCCGGCGCTGAGGGGGCGCCGACGCCCCGCTCCCGCCGCGGGTCTGGGGGAGGGGGTCAGGTGCGCTCTCCCGCTCCCGCCGCGGGTCTGGGTGGAGGGGGGGTCAGGTGCGCTCTCCCGCTCCCGCCGCGGGTCTGGGTGGAGGGGGTCAGGTGCGCTCTCCCGCTCCCGCCGCGGGTCTGGGGGAGGGGGTCAGGTGCGCTCTCCCGCTCCCGCCGCGGGTCTGGGTGGAGGGGGTCAGGTGCGCTCTCCCGCTCCCGCCGCGGGTCTGGGGGAGGGGGTCAGGTGCGCTCTCCCGCTCCCGCCGCGGGTCTGGGTGGAGGGGGGGTCAGGTGCGCTCTCCCGCTCCCGCCGCGGGTCTGGGTGGAGGGGGGGTCAGGTGCGCTCTCCCGCTCCCGCCGCGGGTCTGGGTGGAGGGGGTCAGGTGCGCTCTCCCGCTCCCGCCGCGGGTCTGGGTGGAGGGGGGGTCAGGTGCGCTCTCCCGCTCCCGCCGCGGGTCTGGGTGGAGGGGGTCAGGTGCGCTCTCCCGCTCCCGCCGCGGGTCTGGGGGAGGGGGTCAGGTGCGCTCTCCCGCGGGCGCTCACCAAGGGCTGGGGCCCCCGCCGTCCCCCGGGCGCAGCCGCAGGTAAGGCCGTTCACCTGGGGGCGCGGGAGCGAGCCGCACCTCGGTGCCACCCTCTCACAACTCAGTCTGCACCTGCGGGTTCAGGGACGCAGGCACACACGGTCGCCGCGCTCGCCGCACAGTTTAGGAAAGGAAGGAGCAAGGAGGGGCCGGAAAGGAGCTGAGATCAGAGGCGTCAGGGAGCCACCGCGCGGCTGGAAAATCAGACCCAGGCTGGGAGTTCGCGGTGCGGCCACAGATGGGTCTCCAGGCAGCAAAACATTACAGTTGCGTCCCTACCTCACACCACACGTGGAAATAAACCCTAGTGAATTAAAGAGCCAAATGAAACCCAAATGTTAAAACCTTTAGAAGTACAGCGGCGCTGGAAACATACCTGCCACCTCAGGATGTGGAAGAATTTCTTAAAAGATCCCCCCAAATCCATAAAGCCACTTAAAGAGGAGTCTGGTAAATATGATCACATCAGAGTGGAAAAGTTCTGAATGGCCTTAGGAGGCCAAAGGGGAAAAGAGAGGGAGGAGCTCTGTGAAGCCAAGAGCTCTCGGGAGGGACGTTCGCCGCAGAAACCCCCACCCCAGCCCCCACCCCAGGGCCACACAGACGCAGCGGCAGCCATGAAAGACAACGAAGCTATAGTTAAATGGGTGTCATTTTGCACTGGACGAAAATGCAGAAGTTGATAAGGGGAAATGGGGGTTTCCATATATATTTCTGGTGTGTCCACTTTGGAAAAAAAGGTGGCGTCCTCCAATTAAATAGGAACGTGGGACTTCTATCCGGCAGGTGCACAGCTGGGCGTGAACGGGGGCCTTGCCCATGTGCACCAGGTGCTGGACAGGGACATCTGGGGGACACTCTATCCTGTGAGGCGGGCAAGGGGAGGCCAGTGGAGTGGCAAGGAGGATGGGGTGACTCTGCTGACCAGGGTGTAGGAGGGCAGGAAAGGCAGCTTGTTCCCATCTGCCAGAGATGTACTCACGGCTCACTCGGCTCTTGCAGTCGAAGCCCTGGGGACGGAACAAAGAGAGGGTGAGAGGTCAGCCTGGCCACTTTCTGTCCTACCCCCTGAATCGAGCCCCAGCGGCCGGGAGAGTCACATGGCCCTTCACTCTCGGCAAGGGCCTGGGGTGGGGGGTGCCACAGTCCAGCCCAAGGCCCTGCAGATGCCGGTCATTCAGTAAATGGTGTGACCTGGACCCCATGGACTGGGGAGCCCCATGGCCCCAACTACATTCCCAACTTCTGCTGCTGGCATGGGCCCACCCATCCATTCTTTAGGGGAACACTGGTTGAGTACCTCCTAGACACTGATTAGGTGCTGGGGTTCTGGAATGAAAGAAAGTGGGGAAAGAGCCTGCCTTTGAGGAGCCCACATTCTGAGATGCAGACACAATCCAGAATGTAAGCAAGTTACACTTTATGTTAGATGTTGAGAAGGGGCGAGAGGGAGGGGTATCAGAGGAGCGGGGGTGGGGGTGGGGGGCCGCAAATCTGCAGGCCTGTTCGCGGCGGCTTTGTTGAGGAGGTGAAGTCACATGGGCTGCCCGCGGCAAGGGTGGCGACAGCATATGAAAAGTCCCTGTCCAGGCTGGAGTCCACACCCCTCCCTGCCCCCCTGCCTGACGGAGGGGGCCCGTGGGGGAGGGGTCTGGACTGGGGACCAGGTTCAGATGGGGCTCATGCGAGAAGGTGGCTGGACAGCCAGCCTGCAAGCCTCACTTTGGTGGGTGGGCGGTGCTGCTCCACAGCCGAATTTGGGAGACTGAGGTCAGGGGGGCTGCCCTGGGAGCCCACAGGGGCAGGGTGGCTGGGGCCCCGGGGCGCCAGATTGCTCTGGGCACGCACTCCCCAGCGACACCACAGGGCAACAAGGAGCAGCAATGATGTTGACCCTCTGCTCCCTTCCCCGGAGGAGAACTGACCCTCCAAGGACCCAGGAAGCCGCCACAGCTTGCGGGGGCGGGGGGGGGGGGGTGGTGGTGTCTGAGTGGAAGGCCTGCACTTCCGGTGGCACCCAGGTGGGAAAAGGGAGAATCCAAGCCTGTCTGATCCTGCCCCTCGGATCTGTGGAGATGCCGCGACTGGCGGCTCCATCCATTTCTAAATCCTTTTATTTCGGAAGAGTGCTAGATTTACAGAAGAGGCATGAAGATAGTCCTGAGAGTTTGCCTGAAGCATCGGCATCTTACAGACTGATGGTGCGTCTGTGAAAACTAGGGAACCGGTGCTGGCGGGGGGTGGCTAAACCCCCGCACCGTTTGGACTTCTCCCAGTTTTGCATCTGTTTTCTGTTTCTGTTCTCAAGGTCTGTTTTCTGTTTCACATCGCTTAGATGGAAGGGCTGAGCGCACCTGGACACCCTCTCCTCAATGCGACTGGGCCGTCCCGGGGAGCACAGCGGCCCAGGGGTCGGAGGGCAGGAGGGGGCAGCCCAGTCCCACGAGCCCTAGAGACATGACCCAGCAACGCAGGACAGGGCCCCACGTGCAGTCCTGAGCGCGTGAGGGAGGGGCAGTGCTGGGGTCCTTGGCCACGCTCACTGCCTCCCTCAGCCTTGGCATCCACTATCCTACCTGCGACGTGAACCTAGTGCCCCCCGTCCCAGAGCTCAAAGACAGAGAGAGGTCCTGCTGGTTGCCCCGAGGTTGAGGGCATGCGTGTGCCCTGGACAGTGGGCACTGCCTGCCTGCCGGGGCCTGCCCTGTGCCCGTGCCCAGAGCCCCCACAGCCCTGGAGTTGCAGCAGCATGGGGTCTAGTGGAGGGCTGGTGGCTGTGGTCTGGCGGTTGGCCTTTCAGTGCCCAGATCTTCTCCTCTCAGGGACACAGGAAGAGTGAGCAGCAGGGACAAAGGTCAGGCCAAAAAGCACCTGTGGGCAATGTGGCCCCGGGTCCTGGTGTACCAGGAGCTTGAAGGGAGCCGGGAGTGGGAGGGGGGCAGGGGAGAGGGCTGGCTGCGTGCCCAGGGGCCAGGAGGGGGGTCGGTCAGAGAAGTGGCCGCACCCCCACCTCCCTGGGGTTTTCCGTTGGGCTTCTCGGGGCTTCCCGTGCCATGCGTGGGGGTTGTCTGTGGGGAGGGACACCCCCACCCCCACTCCAGGCGCATATCTTGGGGCGGGACCTGTGTTCCCTCCCCCACCAGCACCAGAGCTGCCCCCAGGCCTCAGCTTCAGCTAGAGGAAAGGACCTGCCTGGGTTCCTGGTCCATCTGGCTCCCCGCCTGCCCGGGCCGGTCCCCTCCGCACAGCCCAGGATGCTGGGACCCCCCAAGCCACCAGGCAGGGCTGCCTGATGGCCCCATTCAGCACCCAGGGCCCCTGCCCCTGACACAAGCATCGCTGGTGCTGTGATCTTCTGCCCCTGCCCCCCAGCTCTTCCCAGTCAGTTCAGCGAGGACAATGTTAGACCGAAGACTTGCCGAGGCCCAGAACAGTCCTCCTGTTGGCACCTGTAGGCTGGAGGGGTCTCTGTGCAGGTGTGGGGGAGGCCAGAGGCTGTCTGTCCTCTGGCTTCTCCAGCTCAAGTCGGATCCCTCAGGGGCAGCCCCCATCAGCTCCTTGCCTTCCTCGCCTGCCAAACCCCTCCGGGCAACGCCTCCAGCGCCCCTCCCCACCCCCTCGGCCCCCGGCTCCCTCCCCCTCCCCCAGCCCCACCCCCAGCAGAGCCCCCAGGGCTGCAGCTCCCAGGCTCCGTAGGCCTGGTCCTAACTGTGGGGTCAGCAGCGGCAGGGCAGAGAGTCCCTTCCCTCCGCGGCTTGCCCTGCCCCCTCCAGCCCTCCTCTCCCCTTACCTCTCCTCGACTTCCCTTGAGGATTCTTTCTCCTCCTCATAGCCTCTGGGTCTGGGGACTGTCCTATCCCAGCCCGCCCCAACATGGGACCTCTGCTGGTGCCTCTTCCTGGTCCCGCTCGCACCACCCAGCTGCCCCCTACCATCAGCTCTCATGTCTGACCGGCTTCTCAAACCCCACGTTTCAGAACTAAGTTGCCTTCCCTAAAACCTGCCCCCCGCAGGCTTCCCACCTCACGAAAATCTCCAGCAGCCCAGACCTAAAGTCATGTTCTAGAGTCCACCTTGATTTCTCCTGGTCCCCCGGGATCCCCAGGGGATTCAACTCCACCCGCCAAGTGCACTCAAAGCAGCTCCCTCCCATTCTCCACCTTCACTGTGGGGCCCAGGTCACCCCCCAGCCTGGACCCCGCTGTTTCCTCTGCACCATGGTTCCCACCAGCAGCCAGAGGGAGCCTCTCCTGGCCCCCCACAGGTCCCGGCACCTCTGATCTGAGCCGGGGCCCCAGCCTCTGAAGCCCTGCCTGACCCCCCACAGGTCCCGGCCACCCCAAGCCTGCTCTGTCCCTTGCTGAGCTCCCTGGATCCTCTGCTGGACACACTCCCAGGGTCTGTGGAGCTGCTGTTCCTCCCAGAGGAGGATGGGGTGTCCCCGAGTGTCCCCCAGGGTGGCCTGGTCACCACCCCCCAAAGGCGCACATGAGACCTCACCGTAGGCCACCCCTGGTTTTCTCAACAGTCATCACCACCTACATTTTGTTTTGTTATGCACTGTACCGATTAGAACCCTGGTTCTTGAAGTCACAGTGCACACAGCAGGTGCTCCAGGTTTCCTCCACCCCATGCTCTTCATGTCCTTTCTGTGCCCCTGTCCCTGCTGTGTCCCCCTGTGGTCCCAGGACACCTTCTGGGCTGTGTCCCCACTGTGCCTTGACCAGTCTTCGGGGACCCAGGAACCCTTTTTATGGCAGGTGCTGCCAGAACGCCTCCCTCAGGCAAGGTTGAGTCAGCCTGCCCTGCGGTGAAAGGTCCCGGGGGGCCACCGTTTCCTCACCCTACGGCTCCCTCCTGTCCGGGATGAGCACATTCCTGCAGCCTTTCCTTAGCAGGGTGTCCACGCAAGCCCTGACGCCATCCCAAGCCCAGCACCTTGGATGATGAGACATGGCTCACTGAAGCCGTGAGGTGCTCTGGGGAGAGGCACCGGTCGCGGGCACATCAGCTGGCCCTTCCCACTGAGGCGCTCAGCAAACAGGCCCTGGACCAGAGCTTCAGGGTCAGCCCCACACCTCCCAGGGGTCCCCAGGCCCCTGTGTCACCCACTGCCCCAGGGCCTCCCGCGCCCCTTGCCTGTCACTATTACTCATGTGCTGAGGCGCCAGGCCAGAGCCCACCTGTGGCGGAACCAGGGCCCCCTCAAGATGAGAGTCTAGGAGGTTCAGGGGCTCACGTGAGAGCAGGAAAGGCCGCCTAACCACAGGATGGGCGTCGAGGAGGGGGCAGGAGCTCACCTGAGAACAGGAGAGGCCACATTCTCCAATCTGGGGGACAGCCAGGCTCTGGTACGTGCTCCAGGTCAGGGAAAGGAACACCACGGCTGGCCCAGCTAGCATCTGGCTGGTGTGCATGGGGGTGAGACTGCAGGATGCCCTGGGGAAGCTGCTCCTTTTGCTGTCCCAGCCCCAAAGACAAATGGGAGAGTCTTGAGTGAGTTTGCTCCCTGAGGCAGACACTCCCCATCCTGATGGAAAAAAGCCCAAGTGGGCTGGCCATAACCACAACCCCATAACTTCCTGCCAGGTCCTGGCTTGTGCGATGGGGCCTTCAGACTCTGGCCAGATGCCCACGCAGTTTCTAGGATGCCAAAGGAAGCATCTGGAACCTTGAGTCTCTGGGGCTCCAGGTACCCAGGTTCCCCATGGGGCTAGCTGCCGAAGCAGGGTGCTGTCCCACATACCCCACGGCTCCTGGGTGTACCCCTATGTCTCAGGCACTCATCTTGATGGTGGGGGACAGAGGGTGGCCAGTGGCCCTGGTTGTTCAGTCCAGGTGGGCTGGTGAAGAGTGGAAGTCCTCCCAGGTGCCCACACCCTGCAAGTGCTGGCTCTAGCCCCAACCCCACAGGGGAACCCTCTCCCGGAGCAGTATCTGGGGCTCCGCACCACTTCCCGAGGGTGTGCGTCACCCTTTTGGACTCGAGATGCTCAGCCCTCACGTTGCTACCCCTTACCCCAGAGGGCACCACCCTGAGGCCCGACTTCTACTCAGGAATCACTCTGCACTTTTTTCGCATTTGATTCTTTTTACACGTGAACGTTTGCAGGCGGAAGCTCATGGTGCCCCGTCTGCTCCAGCCTCAGCCTGCATGTGGGGCAGGTGTGAGTACCCCTAGCCCTGGGAGGGCACCATCCCACGAGTGGGGGACACATAAAGTGATACATGGCTGAGGATCTGCCTGGAACCCCAACAGGGCACCTCAAGTTTGGAGGGGAGCTGACCCTGAGGGGCATCATCCCCAGCCTGGGCAGTACACGTAGGCAGGTCCCGGGGGCGGCTCTCAGTGCAGGCACAGCCGCATGGGCCAGAGTGCTCCTTGAAGTGGACTCAGGCCCGAGACAGGAGCGAACTCAGGAAGCAACCTGAAGGAGCCTCTGGCCCACAGAATAGGGCCTGCCAACAAACGTCACCCCAAACCATGGTCCCCACCCTACTGCCACTGTGGCCTGGGCACCAGAGCCCACTCCCCAGCCTCCCTCCATCCTGGGCCAGTGCCTCAACCTGCACCCACTTGGGATACAGCGTGTGTGGGTTGGGACTTCTGGGGTCACTGCTGGGCTCTGGGCACCCCATCCCACACTCTGGTGAGGTGGAGCCAGAGGGGACGGAGTTCTTGCCCCCGCCCCCCAGTGCTCGCGAGGCCACGATGCCCAGGAGCTAGCGCGCCTGATGCCAGCCTGATGTGCTGAGGACAGGCTTGCAGGTCCAGGCTCACCCAGGAAAGCCAGGGTTGATCTTCCCGCTGTCCCTGGTCTAGCTCTCCTCCAGCACCCCTGACCTCTGGGTCAGCCAGATGGGGTGAGTCAGAAGAAACCGTCCTGCCCCAAAGGGCTCCCACCGCACGGGCACAGACCAGGCAGGGAGGATGCAGGCCTTGCTCCGTCGGCTCTGAGGCCTGGGACGGGTGCCACAGCTGGTGCTTGCAGCCGCGAGACAAGTGGGAACCGCTGTGCCACGTGACCTCACGGGCAGGGGCTCTCCTGGGAGCAAGGAGGCCATGTGGCCGCCCAGGCCCTGAGGACCCCGTCCGTGGCCACCCCGGGATGGGCCCACCTGCTGCATGAGACACCTGCCACTGTGAAGGTGCTGTCCGTTTGGGCTGCAGGTGACCAGAAGTGGCCAGCAGGTCCAACCACATGCCATCGTGGTGGAGAAAGGCCCACAGTGGGGGTGGGGATAGGTCCCTTCCCACCTCTGGGGCCCCGACTTGTCTGGGAAGTGGCGGCTAGGGACCCCCCTCCAGTGTCCACAAAGAACTGGCCGCAGCAACTCCTCACAAGCCTCTCTGTTCCGTGTAAGCTTGGGGGCTGGGACACCCAAGCCTGAGCCCAAAGAGGCCACAGGGGCTCACCCTCCCTGGGTCTCTGCAGCCCCAGTGGCCCCCTGGTGGTCAGAGGGCCCAGAAGTCCAACTGTGGTTGAATCTGAGGGGTCTGACCCAGGGCGGGCACCCCCTCCACACCCTTCCCTCAGCACCAGGTTGGAAGGAGACACTTGGGGGCAGACAACCCCGACCAGCACAACGAGACTATTGTTGAATGAATGAGTGAATAAGTGAGTGCCTCGCCGAGACCTTGGGAGACTGGGAGGGGTGCCTGCCAGCAAGGAGGGGCTCCAGAGGAGGTGGCTCCTAGGAGCCCAGGGTGCCGGGAGGCTTCTCATGCTCATCTGCCCACGAGGGGCGGCCTCCTCTGGTGGGGGAGGGGCACGGGGTATGAGTTTTGGGGTACATGGATATACGGATGTGGGGCGCGGGCACCGGGATGGGGCGGGGGCTCCATAAGAAATACCATGCTGAGGTTGCACGATTTCGCTAAAATAGCTCTGTATACAAGGTCTCTCATCTATGTGAAGGTTTCCAAAGAAACTAGCCACGTTCTAGGGGCCGCGGGGCGTGGGCACGTCTGTCCCGTCCTGGTCCTCGGCGTCACGGGGTCCACCCCCCGCCGCCCAGGGGCACGAAGGAGGCGCCCTGCAGGACCGCGGCGGGCGGCAGAGAGCCGCACACTAGGCAGGGCGCTGGGAGTTCCCTGCGCAGCCCTTGGGAAGAGAGAGAGAGGGGGGCCCTGAGGCCGTGTTCTCCTGCCCGGCCACGCCCACCTGCCCCGGCCACGCCCTCCCGCCGCGGGCCACGCCCTCCACCCCAGAGCAGGCCCAAGGGCCCCAGAGACCTGTTGCCCCGAGACCACGCGGGGCCCGGGCCACACTCACAGGTTCCTGACGCTGCTCCCGAGGGCACGCCTACCTCATGGCCACCCCGGGCAAGGCCAGCGTCTCGCTGGAAGTCCAGTCCCAGCTGGCTCGCCAGCCCACCCGCTCCCACATCGACCCCACTCTTCTCCCCCCAGCTCTCAGAAAAGCCCAGATCAACGCCAAGGGGTGGTGTCCAGGGGCATCATGTCTCTGGGCGCGGGGGCGGGGGGGGGGGTAAAGGCTGTGGGGATGGGGGAGGTCGCCTTTGTCCCGCTCATTTGCCCTCACAACCCTCTCCCTCCCCGAGGGCGTGGGTGGTCCTAGCCAGGTGGAATAGGTGAGCCTTCAGCGCCCTGGCCCTCCACCCCTAGGAAGGAAGCAGAGGGCTCGCTATAGGAAATTATGAGCACCAATCCCCTTGGAGCCGGTCGCCCCATTACCACCCACGAGCCTCCTCCCATAGCCAGTCTGGGTGTCCACCTGCAGGAGCAGGGCCCAACAGCCCCAGCCCAGCACCCCCGGCCTGCCCCTCAGCCCCTGCTTAGGAGGCCAGGGAGAAGGATGCCGCAGACTTGCGGAGGGAGGTGGCTCCGGAGCCACAATGCCAAGGAGGCGCCCATCCTGCCTCTTCCCCGGGGCACTCCCACTGGCACCTGAATAGGGGCCCCTTCCTCCAGCTCTTCTTAATCCACCCGCCCTCCTCACCATAGGCTGTGCCCAGAAGGACCTAGCTCCTCCTGTCTTGGTGTGCTTGAGCTCACACCCCTGGAGCTGAGGCCCTGTCCCCTCCCAGCCTGGACCAAGATGGGCTGTGGGCACAGAGCTGGACGTCAAGAGGGCAGGGTGGCAGCCGGGCATGGGCTGAATCAGGACCCCGAACCCCAGGCAGGCCAGTGGCTGGAGGGGTTCCGTGCGACGGGAGATTGGACTGTCAGGGCTAGGGGTTTGCCAAGGGCTGATGGATGAACCCTGGCCTCATTGCAAGGCTGTTCTGCACACTGGCTGCCTGGGGTGGGGAGCCATCCACCTCACAGGCAGGCTGCTCTCTGCGCTGGCCCCCAGGACACCGGCCTGCTGGCCCAGGAGGTGGTGGCATTGCTGGGTGAGGGTGCTGTGGCCGGCAGGGCTGCCGATGGGCGGCCCAGCCACGGCTGTGACAGGTGAGGGTGGGCAGGCCGGCCACCCGGAGAGGCCATTCCCCTGTGCTAAAGCTGCTGCTTTGGAAGGGTGTTCACACAGTTCCTCTGACACCCCAGGATGAGGGAGGCCAGCAGACGGGTGAGACCGTGTGCCCCTTTCACGGGGGTGGGAGGGGGGTCAGGGTCTCCAAAAATCTGAAACCTTGGCCAGGCTCCCCTGTTCTTGTGCTCCAGGCTTCTAGCCTTTGCTCTTGCTCCAAGGTTCCACCCCCGTGCCCCAGGAGTGGCAGGGGCCCGTGCCAGGCTCCCTCCCCTGCCTGCCGTGCAGGGCCTGTGAGTCAGCCCTGAGGCTGCCCGTGGCCCAGAACCCAGCTGGCATGCCTGTTACAGCCTGTACCGGGCAGGGGGGATCCCGGCCTCCGGGCCAGGGCACTCCCCAGCCAGCAACCGCCCAGCCCAGCAGCACCACCCTCTGGGACACCGTGCCTATCAGAGCCACTCACTGCCAATGGCCTGGGCTGAGTCACTCCTCCAGAAGGTGGGTGGGGTGGATGGGAGCAGGGCCCCCCCCCCTCCCCCAGCACCTATGCAAAGCAGCCCATGGCTTCCTGGAGCCTTAAGCAGATGCTGATCCAGAGCCCAGGAACAAGGCCTCCCTGAGGGGGCTGGGACAAGCCTGCCCCACAGGACATGCCAGAGCCTGTAGGGTACAAGCAGGCACATACTGGGCACGGGCTGGGGACAAGCAGCAGGAGGGAGGGAGGAAGAGGGAGGGAGGGAGGAGGGAGGGGGGAGGGGGAAAGAAAACCACTCTCCGCGAACAAGGGAGAGAGGGAACCGGCTCTAAGTGGCAAGTGCACTCGTGGAAAATCTCCAGCCGATACCGCTGGTGGACGCCTGCCCACTCTCTCGTGGAGGTGCCCGCCGGTGCAATCAGGCAAGACTGAGAAACAAAGGCACAGAGATCAGAAGGGGTGGTGTGATTATGTAGAAAATCCAAAGGCATCCCAGACTACTAGAACCAAGAAGTCAATTACCAGCACTTTGGGCTAGAGGGTCAATGGAATATTCTATACGTTAGCACAAATAAATGGAACATAAAATTTAAAACACCACTTATAACACTTATAAGTGGAATCTGAAAAGAAAAAAAGTCAAACTCATAGAAACAGAGTAGAAAGTGGCTGCCAGGGGCCGGGTGCAGGGGAGACGGGGAGGCTGGTCGAGGGTCCACGCGCTGAGCTTGGAGACGAGTGAGGCCTGAGGGTGTGGTATGAAGCGTGGTGACTACAGCTGCTGAGAGAGCAGACTCTACACGTTCTTACCGAAAAAAACAGAAAAAAAGGATAAAAACACCATTTATAAAAGTATCAAAATTTGTTTAAAAAAATACATTTATAAACATATCAAAAATACATCAGATACGTATGAATAAGTTTGATTTAAACAGTCCATGCTAAAACACTGCGGAGGAAAACTAAAGAACCCCCAAAGGAATGCGGAGTACATCACCCCCGTATCCCAGGATGTCCTTTCGCCCTAAAATGATCTGTAGATGCGATGCAGGCCCGGTCAGAACCCCACCAGGTCTTTCTTGTAGAAATGTACAGGCTGATGGCAAAACTTACATGAAGATTCAAAAGAGAATAGCCTAGGCAATGCTGAGTAGGAGACCGCTGGAGAACTTACGCTATCGCATTCCCCAACTTTTTTCCAATCTGCGACCCTTAAGGCCCTGCATAAATGTGATATTGGTATAGGGACAGGTAAACAGAAAAGTGGGCCAGACTAGGGAATCCAGAGTTCATTCCGGAGAGTCTGTTTCTGATGAGGACGCCAAAGCAATGCAATGGGGGTAAGCAAGCCTTCCCATGATGGCACTGGGTCCGCAGGCCTTCATCGTGAAAACCACAGTCCTTGGCCCCTTCACAGCACATGCAAAAATGAATTCAGGATGGATCACAGACCAAAATGTGAAGATCAAAACCGCAGAGCTTCTAGAAGGAGCCACTTGGCAAACATCTCTATGACTTAGGTGTAGACCAAGCTATTTCAGACAAAATGCCAAAAGCACTAGCCACAAAAGGGAAACCTGATCAATTAGGCTTCGTGAAATATTTCTACTTCTCAAAAGGCGTCACTAAGGAAGTGAAAAGGCAAGCCACTGACTAGGAGAAAATATTCCCAGTACACATATCTGACCAATAAAAACACAGCATATATAAAAACCAAAACAAATAAATAACAAAAACATAAAGGACCTAATTTAAAAATGGGCAAAGGAGGTGTGGGGCTAGGGGCCCCGGGGCGGCGGGGGCTCCCGGCGCGGGCGGCGGTGGGTCGGGAGGGCCTGGACATGGCGCTGAGGGGCCGCCCCGCGGGAAGATGAATAAGGGCTGGCTGGAGCTGGAGAGCGACCCTGGCCTCTTCACCCTCCTGGTGGAAGATTTTGGTGTCAAAGGGGTGCAGGTGGAGGAGATCTATGACCTTCAGAGCAAATGTCAGGGCCCAGTGTATGGATTCATCTTCCTGTTCAAATGGATCGAAGAACGCCAATCCCGTCGCAAGGTGTCTACCTTGGTGGATGATACGTCTGTGATTGATGATGATATTGTGAATAACATGTTCTTTGCCCATCAGCTGATCCCCAACTCTTGTGCCACTCATGCCCTGCTGAGCGTTCTCCTGAACTGCAGCAATGTGGACCTGGGGCCTACACTGAGTCGCATGAAGGACTTCACCAAAGGCTTCAGCCCTGAGAGCAAAGGATATGCGATTGGCAATGCCCCAGAGTTGGCCAAGGCACATAATAGCCATGCCAGGCCTGAGCCACGCCACCTCCCCGAGAAGCAGAATGGCCTTAGTGCCGTGCGGACAATGGAGGCGTTCCACTTTGTCAGCTTTGTGCCTATCACGGGACGGCTTTTCGAGCCGGATGGGCTGAAGGTCTACCCCATTGACCACGGGCCCTGGGGGGAGGTTGAGGAGTGGGCAGACAAGGCCCGGCGGGTCATCATGGAGCGAATCGGCCTCGCCACCGCAGGGGAGCCCTACCATGACATCGCTTCAACCTGATGGCGGTGGTGCCCGACCGCAGGATCAAGTATGAGGCCAGGCTGCATGTGCTGAAGGTGAACCGTCAGACAGTACTGGAGGCCCTGCAGCAGCTGATTAGGGTAACACAGCCAGAGCTGATTCAGACCCACAAGTCTCAGGAGCCACAGCTGCCCGAGGAGTCCAAACCAGCCAGCAGCAAGTCCCCCCTGGCGCTGGAGGCAAGCAGGGCCGCAGCTGCCTCTGAGGCCACTCACACAGATGGTGTGGAGGAGGTGGCTGGTTCATGCCCCCAAGCCCCAACCCACAGCCCTCCCAGCAAACCCAAGCTGGTGGTGAAGCCTCCCGGGAGCAGCCTCAACGGGGTTCCTCCCAAACCCACTCCCATTGTGCAGCGGCTGCCGGCCTTTCTGGACAATCACAACTATGCCAAGTCCCCATGCAGGAGGAGGAAGACCTGGCAGCAGGTGTGGGCCGCAGCCGAGTCCCCATCCGCCCCCCCCAGCAGTACTCCGATGATGAGGACGACTATGAGGATGATGAGGAAGACGACGTGCAGAACACCAACTCTGCCATCCGGTACAAGCGGAAGGGCCCAGGGAAGCCGGGGCCACTGAGCGGCTCTGGGGATGGGCAGCTGTCAGTGCTGCAGCCCAACACCATCAACATCTTGGCTGAGAAGCTCAAAGAGTCCCAGAAAGACCTCTCGATTCCTCTGTCCATCAAGACAAGTAGCGGGGCGGCCAGCCCGGCCGTGGCGGCCCCCACACACTCACAGCCCTCGCCCACCCCCAGCAACGAGACCACTGACACGGCCTCCGAGATTGGCAGCGCTTTCAACTCGCCGCTGCGGTCGCCCATTCGCTCAGCCAAACCAACGCGGCCCTCCAGCCCGGTCACCTCCCACATCTCCAAGGTGCTTTTCGGAGAGGATGACGGCCTGCTGCGTGTTGACTGCATCCGCTACAATCGCGCTGTACGCGACCTGGGTCCTGTCGTCAGCACGGGCCTGCTGCACCTGGCTGAGGACGGGGTGCTGAGCCCCCTGGCACTGACAGAGGGTGGGAAGGGCTCCTCCCCCAGCAGCAGACCAAGCCAAGGCAGCCAGGGGTCCAGCAGCCCGGAAGAGAAGGAGGTAGCAGAGGCTGTGGACAGCAGAGAGAAGCCTGGCTTGGCCAGGCCTGGTGAGCCCTTGAGCGGAGAGAAGTACTCTCCCAAGGAGTTGCTGGCACTGCTGAAGTGTGTGGAGGCAGAGATCGCAAACTATGAGGCCTGCCTCAAGGAAGAGGTGGAGAAGAGGAAGAAGTTCAAGATCGACGACCAGAGGAGGACCCACAACTATGATGAGTTCATCTGCACCTTCATCTCCATGCTGGCCCAGGAAGGCATGCTGGCCAACCTGGTGGAACAGAACATCTCGGTGCGGCGGCGCCAAGGGGTCAGCATCGGCCGGCTCCACAAGCAGCGGAAGCCTGACCGGCGGAAACGCTCGCGCCCTTACAAGGCCAAGCGCCAGTGAGGACTGCTGGCCCGTACTCTGCAGCCGCTCTTGCCGCATGGCCCCCGCAGGGGCCCCTTCCCCGCCCCACTCCCCCTCTTCCCAGTATTACTGAAAAGTTCCAGCCAGAGAGCTCAGCCCCTGGCAGCGGGAGCCAGGCTGGAGCCCGTGCACTGTGCCCCAGGGCCTGGCAGGGCAGGGCAGCCCCATAGTGCTCTGGAAGCAGCAGCTGGAGCTGGGGCACAGTGAGGTGCTGCGGCTTCCTCCACAGCCGGCTGTGGAGTGGCAGGACCTGGCCTTTCCGCCTCGGCAGTAGAGTATATATTTTACCTACAAAGACGTCTATTTTTCTGGACTCTGACCCATCTTGCCACCACTGTGTTGACATAAGCCAGCTTCCTGACTGCGTTCTTTCCAACACTTGTCATCCTGGTGGGCCCAGGTCCCTGCGTCATGCTGGAGTCATGACTGCAGGGTCCCAGCTGGGGGCCTGGGTGGGCATTTGGGCCCCGCACTCTAGCCCCAGCCACCAGTCGTCCCTGTTGTGAGGAAGCCAGGTCTGTTCTTCCTCCCGGGAGAGCTCCAAACTCAGGGACCCGGCTGCTGGGCTGGATTGGGAGCGGGGTGTCCTAGTAGGGGTGGAATGAGCAGCCCGCTGGGGTCCCACGGCCTGAGCAGAGAGAAGTATTCAAGCTGTTTATTGGCCTGTAAACTCCCGCCCTGGCTTCAGCCATGCTTGTCAAGACTGCTCTCTGCAGCAAGGCTCTGGGCTCTTTGCCTTCAGTGTTGTAGCCCTGGCAATGGGCCTGCCTTGGGCTCCTGCGCTCTGACCCTGGAGCCTGGGCTTCAGAGGAGCCCCTGCCCCGCCCCTCAGTATTAACCATGTCTCCCTCCTCTTAGGGATAGCAGAGACAGGGCTGCTTGCAGGAAGCTGACTCCACTTGGCTCTCCGTGCCACGCCAGCTTCTTCAGCCTCTGCAGGGCGCTCAGGGTGGAGAGCAGCAGGACTAAGACAACCAGCTGGAGCCCCCGTGTTCCCCGAGGGCCTAATGCCAAGGGGCAGTGGGCCCAGCACTGTCTCTGGAGCTCGGGCCCCAAACAGAGCCCCAGGGACTCTGCCAGATGGCTTTGAAGGTGATCTAAGCAGGCCCCTTATCTGTACATAGTGACTGGGGCAGGGGATGGCTGGCCAGTGTAGAAGCCACCTCTGTGCTGAGCACAGCCTGACTTCTCTGGCCCCTGTAAATATTGGATCAGTGAATAAAACTCTCCTAAGGAAAAAAAAAATGGGCAAAGGACAGAAACAGGCACTTCATTAAGATATAACCAATAAACACAAGGCGAAGTGCTCAGTGTGATTTGTCATCAGGGAAATACGAATTAAAGCCACATGAGATACCCCTGCACATCTACCAGGATGGCTAAAAAAAAAGTCTTACAAGACTGTGGGGCGAGCATGTGGAGCAACCGGAGCATAAACCATCACACCTACTGTGGAAAATGCTGGTTTCTTCCGAAGCAGAACAGAAGCATCCGCAGTGACCTACAATGCCGTCTGGGTCCCCGTCCACGTCTGGGTCCACGTCTGGGTCCACGTCCACTCATCACGGCAACTTTGTAAGCACTCCGAACGGGAAGCGGCCCAACCCCCGGTCACCTGGGTGCACTCGCTCGGAGACCTCCGTCTGGAAGATAACGCACCACCGCCCGCTCGGTACGGAAGAGCGCAGACGCGGAGCGTGGAAACACACAGTCAAAGCCAATGTGTGGAGACTTAAGTGGGATGGTGCTTGTCTCCGAAGGCCGAGCACAGAGAGGACCTCTGCCGTGAGCAAGGTCAGCTGTGCTGATCTGGGGGGTGGTTGTGCAGGCCTAACACATCGAGCTGTGTGTACTTAAGATCTGTCCTTACTGTGCGTAAGTTGTGCCATAAGAATATAGTGTAAGAAGAGACTATTGGGGCACCCAGGGGGTTCCATTGGTTGAGCCTCTGCCTTTGGCTCGGGTCATGATTGGTAGGCCCCCTGCTCAGCGGGGAGTCTGCTTGTCCCTCCCCCTCTGCTCCTCCCCCTGCTCATGCTCGCTAAAAAAAGAGAGATTATTTACCATGGCATTAAAAGCCACCAAGTGCCTAAAGGGAAGAAATCTAACAAAAGATGTGCCAGACCCTGACTCTGAAAAACCACAAAACACAATGAAGAGGAGCCTTAATTAGATCATGATCATGGTTTGAAAGACACAATATAAAAAAGGTGTCAATTCTCCCCAAAGTGATCTGTCCGTTCAAGGTGATCCCCGTCAAAATCCCTGCTGGTTTTCCCTCCTTCCTTCCTCCCTGTGAAGTCGACAGGAGGATCCTGAAAAGTGTGTGCAAGTGCAGGGGCCAAGAACAGCCTGCTGGTGACCCGCTGTCAGCCGCGGACATGCACCGCGGCTCCAGGCACAGGGGCAGGGTTGGCTGGCTGTCTTGGACAAACACATGCTGGGCAGCCACTGGCCCAAGGATGAGGGTCATGTGGAGCTGGCCCAAACCAGCAGCCTGGAAGCAAGTACAGCTCATCTCTGCTGAACCCGCACGGCCACAGCAGACCTGCAGCCTCGTGAGCGGGAAGTGTTTGTTGAAGCACCGAAGGTTGGAGTCCTTTGCCATGTGCGATGATCGCACGGAGTGTGGGCTCTGCACACAGAGCGGTACCAAAAACGGCAAGAAACCCCAAGCAGGTGGCATTGGCTCTGCAACAGCCCACGGGCGGTAAGGAACTGGCGCGCCCTGGCCTGGAGACCTGTGTGAAGGAGTGACGAAGCCTGAAGCTGAGCTGTGGTGACTCAGGAGGCAGGAAGTGCACCTCATCGACTCGGGGGAGCCAGCAGGGAGGCTATGGGACAGAATGCTGGCTTTCAGTGACCATCTGTGTAGGGACAGGGACAGAGGGAAGCCTGTCACATATTCTCTGCTGGGTTTTTTTATAACCCTTTAAAAAAGTAAAGGCCATTCTCAGCTCTCAGGCCACAGAGACGCAGGCCGCAGGCTGTGGTTTGCTGACCCCTGGTCCAGTCTGCGGTGGCGTGCCTTTTGTCACCTTGGCAACCGGCAATGGGCCGATGGTTCGGGTGTTTGGTGGCATCCCAGGCTTCCTGCCATCCATGTGGCACTATCCAGGGCTGGGACCGCATTCTGCTCCCCTCAACTCCTTCGGGGGAATGTGGCCATCTCCTCTTGGCTGGGCACGGGACTTCTTTCTTTCCCCAGGCAGCCCCCGGCCATGCACCCTTCTGCTGGCAGCTGGGCCTAACAGGCCCATGGGGTTCAAACTTCACTCCAGCTCTGCCACCTGGATTTTCCTGTGGGGGTGGCATGGTCCTTGAGCACCAAAACAGGGCTACTATCTGCCTCCGGAGGCCGTGGCCCTTCTGATGAATGTTCCAGATGGGAGTAAGGGAGGGTGGAAGAACAGAACCGGTTTTGTGGCTATGGATGGAGGACAAGAGCATGCCTCTGGGGGGTTCTTAGGGCCCGGGGGTGCGGGACAGGGGCTGTTTGGTGGCCTCTGTCCTGCAGACTGGCATGCAGCCCAGAGGCACGGTCAAGCAGCAGCTGTGCTGGGTCTGACCCGCCCCTGGGTCTCCCACCTCCATCCATGGGCTGCGGACCCAGCACGACCACCAGGGTGCAGATCTCAGCCGTACCGCTCATGTGGCACAACCAAAGCAAGTTTGTATGGGAGGGGTGGGGGTTGAGTGGACACAGAACCTTCTCCAGGGGGGGTGAGGGGTGGGGTTGCTTTTCGGCCCAACTGTTGTGCCCTATATTGGCAATGACATCAAAGATCAGAGGTCAACCCAAACTCAGTTGTGTGGGCCTTCATGAGATTTGCCGTGGACTGTATCCTGGCTGTCTGAAATCAGAGCTGTCAGTGCACTCGGGGACTTCCAGCACACCAGGTCCGGTGCACGGAGGATATGGCTGAGATCAGCGCTGCAGGCTGGCCTCTTCCTGCTACTTGGAGCCTGAGGAAGGTAGCCTTAAACAAACGTGTCTCAGACAAATTGAATGGATTTGGTGTCGGCCTCTGCTGGTCAGATTAATCAGAATGGCCAGTAGAGTGGATACTCATGTCAAAACTCACCAGAGGCTGAGCAGGACTGACAGGTGGATTATTGGGAGAGACTGTCCTCCATGGGTCTTTTGAGCACCCTACACTTTTTGTTGGGTGTGCCAAGAATAAAAGGCCCTGACTACCCTTTACCTGGGCCATTTCTCAGGGTCATGTATGCAGTGAGCATTCCTGAGGGATGAGATAGTTTCTCCCTTCAGGCCAAGAACAGGGTTGCTTACTGCTTGCTATTAAAGTGGCAGATTCCCCAAATCAGTGTTCCTCAGCTGTGGCACAGACTCACTGTGCGTAGCATACACCTGGGCCCTATCACATAGTCTTCTTGGGACTGTCACACATATGCTGAAGCTCACGCTGTGCCATGAGTTAATAACATCCTTTGTCTATGGTCTAGGAGTCTCTTGTCTTCTGCCAGCATCCATGGACCGGCCACAGGCCGACTTAATCCCAGACTGGACTTGTCCTTTTGACTCATGGTTATATCCAGATGAAGAGGAGTGATGTAAAATCCAGAGCTGATGTGGAGTCATGAGATCTGGGACTTGAAGCCCGATGCCATAGTTGGGAGACTTTTGGAGTAGGGGGCAGTGCATATATTTTTATGATAGAAGGTAAGTGAATATCGGTGACCAAGAGATTGGACTGTTGTATATTTGGTTATTGTTCAGGACATATTCACTCCTCTCCTCCTCCTCCTTGTTGCAAAGTATCCTTCCTCGCCCACTGACTTGAGTTTGGCCAGTGCAATGTGTGCAGATGTGATAGGAGTAGAAGCTTCCATATGCTTGCATGGTTTGGCTTGCTCTCTCATGTTTATACCATCTGCCATGTGAGGAAGACACCCTGGGAAGCCATGGGTCCCAGAAGGAGGAGACACATGGAGCAGATCTGAACCCAACCTGCAGCCTGGAGCCCAGTTACATTGTTGCAGCTGATCTGAAGATATGTGAAAAATAAATGCTTGCTGAATAAATACCACTGGGGTAGGGGAGAAAGGTGCCTTTGTTATGTAGCTTTATTCCTGCAGAACCCTGGCTAAAAAAGATAGGCAGATAGACAACTGGAACAGAGTAGAGTCCAAAACACAGAACAACACACACACAGTCACCTGTTTTGGGAGGGACAGTGTCTTTAATATACCAACTGCGTTGGTTGAATATCCATACTGAAAAAATAAGGATTATTGACCCCTACACATCACAGCACACACTAAAACAATTCCAGATGGAATACAGATCTAAATGTGAAACGTGTAACAATACAATTTTCAGAAGAAAACAGAAGTGACTATTTTTTTTAAAGATTTTATTTATTTATTTATTTATTTATTTATTTATTTATTTGAGAGAGAGAGAGAGCACACACAAGTGGGGGTGGGGTGGGGGTGGGGAATGGCAGAGGGAGAGGGAGAAGCAGGCTCCCCACTGAGCAGGGAGCCCGATGCGGGGCTTGATCCCGGCACCCTGGGATCATGACCTGAGCTGAAGGCAGACGCTTAACCATCTGAGCCCCCCAGGCACCCCCAGAAGTGACTATTTTTATGACTTTGGGGTAGGCAAGGATTTCTCAAACAGAAAACAAAAGGTGCTAATCATAAAGGAAAAATTAATACTGGAATATACTGAAATTAATAATTGATATACATCAAAATATTATGAAGAGAATGAAAAGCAAATCATAGAATGAGATAAGATATATTATATTGTATATATATATTTAAGATTTTATTTTCTTTAAGTAATCTCTATCCCCCAACATGGGGCTTGAACTTCAACCCTGAGATCAAGAGTCACATGCTTCACAGACTGAGCCAGCCAGGTGCCCCAAGAGAAGATATTTTTAATAGATGTACTCGCTAAGGGATTCGAATCCAGAATATCTAGAGAACCCCTATAAGCCAATAGGAATAGGCCAACAAAAAAAATTTATCCAAATGCAAAAATTGGAACTGTATAAGAGTACGTTCAAATGGAACATAAATAAAGGAGCTGAACTTCATTAGTCATCAAGGAAATGCAAATTGAAGCTATAATGTGAGGCCACTGCTCGTCTACCAGAATGGCCAAAATAAGAAGAGAGGGGTAGCTAGGGTTGGCAAGAGTCCGGAGCAATTGGAACTCACTCACGTCGTGGTGGGATGTAACCTGGCACATTCACTTGGGGAAATTCCTTAGGAGGGCCTGCCAAAGCTGAGTGCATGACTCAGCACAGAACAGTGTACGTAGGGTTCTGTTTTCTTTTTTGAAGACTTATTTTAGAGAGAGAGAGCAAAAGCGGGGGGTGGGGAGGAGTACAGGGAGAGGGAGACAAGCAGACTCCCCGCTGAGCAGGGAGCCCAATGCAGGGCTTGATCCCACGACCCCGAGATCATGATCTGAGCCGAAATCAAGAGCCAGACGCTCAACCGACTGAGCCACCCAGGCGCCCCCAGTCTATGTATTTCACCAAATTCAAGAGCATTCATAGCAGCACTATTTGTAATAATCTGACCTAGAAACAATGGAAATGTCTATAAATAGTAGTATGAATAAATTATGGTTGAGAATGAATTTCAACTACATGTAAGAAACAAAATCTAGCCATATGTCAAACCTAACATCAAACCAACTTAAAAAATCAATTGATATTATTCATCACTTTAATAGTACAAAGGAGAAAAAGCTTATGATAATCTCTAGATGCAAAAAAAGTTTTTTGAGAAAATTCACTACATACAATACAAATTCTTGGTAATAATTAGAAAGAAACTTCTTTAACATGCTAGAGTGTCTATACATTTATATTTTTATCATATCTATAACTTTATAAAGACCTAGAAAAATGTCATTATAAATGAGGAAATGCTAAGAACATTCCCTTAAAAATCGGGAACTCAACAATAATACCCAGCACTTTATAGGACGTTCCAGCCAGTACAATATGACAAGACAAAGAAATTACAGACAACAAGATTGGAACGGAAGACATAAAGCTATTTGCACATGATATGGAATTACTCACATAGAAAATTCAGAAGAATATACATACAACTTTTTAGAAATAATGAGTTTAGAAGTGTGGCAGTATAGAAAATTTAAATAAAAATGTGAGTTGCGGAAAGCAGCAGCACCAGATCCAAGATGGCGGCCAGCAGGAGGCTGATGAAGGAGCTTGAAGAAATCCGCAAATGTGGAATGAAAAACTTCCGTAACATCCAGGTTGATGAAGCTAATTTATTGACTTGGCAAGGGCTTATTGTTCCTGACAACCCTCCATATGATAAGGGGGCTTTCAGAATCGAAATCAACTTTCCAGCAGAGTACCCATTCAAACCACCGAAGATCACATTTAAAACAAAGATCTATCACCCAAACATCGATGAAAAGGGGCAGGTCTGTCTGCCAGTAATTAGTGCTGAAAACTGGAAGCCAGCAACCCAAACCGACCAAGTAATCCAGTCCCTCATAGCACTAATTTCTTAAAACAATTAAAAAAATTTCTTAAAACAAAAATAGCACTGACTAAAAAAAATACTGATAACTTTGGCCACATTAAAACTCACAGTTTTCATCAAAAGATACTTTTTAAAAACTGAAAGTACAGTTTCAAACTGGGAGAAGCTGTTCACAATAGATATTATGAGCATAAACAACCCCATAGAAAAACAGGCAAAAGATATGAACAGATATTTCCCAGAAGAGGAATTTACATAATTAACACATACTGAGATATTTAACACAATTAATCACTGAAATGCAAATCAAGATCAGAACAAGACTTTTCTTATGTCCATTTGATGGGTGAAAATGATAAAATCTGATGACTCAAAATGTTGGTAATTCCACGGATTCACACGATCTCTCATATATTCCTGGTAAGAGCAGAGATCATTTCAAAGCACTTTGGAAAACAGTCTGTTGACACCTCCTAAAACTGAGCATTCATATATCCCATGAGCTAGCAATTCCATTCTGAAGCATCTACTCACAAGAAACACTCACTCACGTACAAGAGACATGTACAAGAATGTTCACAGAGGCACTATTCACAACAGCAAACCCTGGAAACAACCTAAATACACAATCGCAGGAAAGTGGAAGAGTCACTGTAAAATAGTCTCACAAAGAAATGCGCTGTGGGGTTCCGGGTGGCTCAGTCAGTGAAGAGTCTGCCTTCGGCTCAAGTCATGATGCCAGGGTCCTGGGTTCGAGCCCCGCATCGGGCTCCCTGCTCCGCAGGAAGCCTGCTTCTCCCTCTCCCACTCCCCCTGCTTGTGTTCCCTCTCTCGCTGTCTCTCTCTCTGTCAAATAAATAAATAAAATCTTTAAGAAAAAAAAAGGATAATGGTTACTTCACGGGGAGATGCAAGGAGATAGTCGTGCTAGAGATGGGTGGATGTAGATCACTGTTTGGTTCTAATTATGTTTTTTTTAAAGACTTTATCTGAGAGAGAGAGAGAAGGCATGTGCAAGGGGAGGGGCAGAGGGAGAAGCAGACTCCCCACTGAACAGGGTGCAGGATGTGGGGCTCGAGCCCAGGACCCTGGGATCACGACCTGAGCTGAAGGCACTCAACCAATTGAGCCACCCAGGCGCCCCCTAATTATGTTTCTAAAACTATCTAAATAACAGCAGGCCTTGTAAGGACAAACAATGAAACTATGCTACATGAACGAAGGATTATGACTAACCAGAGTATGTGCACCTGAGATCCAGTGAAATGAGAAAAATGAATGAATGAAGTAAGGTTCTATACAGTGCAATAAAGTAAGAAAAACATACAAAACGTACAATGATATAGCAGGAAAAAGACTCTTCAGACGATATAATTGTGTATGTGAAAAATCCAAAATAACCTTCAAATATATTAATAGAATTGGTAGAAACAATAACCAGATGGCTGGACTAAAAAGAAATCGATCCACAAAAGTCAATTCCATTTCTATCAACCAGCCACAATTTGTAGAAGAAATACAAATTTTGATATTACTTACCATAGAATAAAAAATAAAACACAGGGCACCTGGGTGGCTCAGTTGGTTAGGCGACTGCCTTCGGCTCAGGTCATGATCCCGGGGTCCTGGGATCGAGTCCCACATCAGGCTCCCGGCTCAGCAGGGAGCCTGCTTCTCCCTCTGACCTTCTCCCCTCTCATGCTGTCTCTCTCTCTCTCTCTCAAATAAATAAATAAAATCTTAAAAAAAATAAATAAAAATAAAAAGTAAAACACATATAAGACTAAATCTAACTTTAAAAAAAGTGTAAGACCATTACCAAGAAAAGTCAAGGAGTTTACTGAAAAACAATAAAGGATAAGTAAATGGAGAGCTATACCGTGTTCATAGATTATAAGACTCAATAATGTAAAGAAGTCAGTTCTCCCCAAACTGATACGTGAATTTAACCTCAATAACAATTTTTTAATTTTAATTTGTTTGATGGGTCTTGACAACCTGGGTCTACAACCTGTACGGAAGCATAAGGGGTCAAGAGCAGCCAAGTCATTTCCAAGGAAGAAAAACAAGATTGTGGAACTTGCCTGAACAGCATAAAGATGTCCTACAGAGCTGCAGTGACGAAGACATCGTGGCATTGGCCAGGGCAGACGAACAGACCGACAAAGCGGACCAGGAAGTCCAGAGACACCATATATGCCGTGGGTGGGGCAGGGGCTCCCCACAATTGGGTACCCCTGTAACACTGTCATAGGACCTCTGTCACATCACATGCAAATTAATTCCAGGAGCATTAAAGACATATGTAGGAGCAACTTGGCAGTGCTTACAGAAGAAGCCACTGGAGATTATTTTCATGACCTCAGGGTAAGGATAGAAGCCACAAAAATCTCCAAGCATAGAGGAAAAGGTTGACTAGTTTAAGTTTATTAAAATTAAGGGGGCTTGACATCAAAGGATACCATAAAGGACCAAAAAGACACAACACAAAGTGGGGGACAGTATTTGCAAAAGAGTCAACTGAAAAAGGAGAACCCAGAACAGACGTCGCTCCTACCGATCCAAGAGAAACAGACCCGTGAGTCTAAGGACAATTGCACAAAAGGCTTGAGTGGGTACTTTTTAGGAGAGGAAAAGTAAATGGCCAACACACGTCTGAAAACGGGCCATTTTATTGGAAAGCGGAAAAGGCAAGTGAGCACCGTGGCACTGTCTCCAAAGGCAAACATTAAGATGTCTCTTGGCGCCCAGTGTTGGCAACAGTGGGTGGATGCAGTCCGAGGGCAGCCCTGTTAGCCGGGCTTCTACGGCTCAGTGTACCAGGTTCAAGAGCCCCACCCCACAAGGTCATGTCCACTTGGAATCTGTGAATGTGACATTATTTAGAAATAGTCATTGCAGATGTCATCGAGTTAAGCTGTCATACCGGAGGGAGGAGGGTGGATGCCAATCTAACAATGGTGTCCTTCTAAGAGTGAAATTTGGCCACAGAGACCCAGAGAAAGAACACCATGTGAAGACAGGGCAGGGCCTGCGGTGACACATCTACAAGCCAAGGAACACAGGGGATAGCCAGCAGCCACCAGAAGCTGGAAGAGACAAGAAAGGATTCCTCCCCCACAGCCTGGGGGAGCATGGCCCTGCCAACACCTGGATTCCAGACTTCGGGCTCCAGAACTTTGAAAGAACACATTTCTGTCTTTAAGCCACCCGGTTGGTGCTGCTTAGTGACAGTGGCTGATGCACCTCATTAACACTTCACTCCTAGAAAGATGCCTGTCGGAAGCTGCACAGTGTGGTAGGAAAAGTACACTGTGTTTTCATGACAGCAAAAAATCTGGAAATCGTCCTCACAGAGGCAAGCTGCTGAGCGGTAGGGCTGACCAGCCTCCGAGACGGACTGGACGCGAGGCGCGGAGAGAGGACGGGCTGGGGATGTCCTCCGAGGGCACTGCCAGCTCTGATCCTGGAGCCCAAGCCCGGAGCCCACAACTGGGGAGGCAGTCCACGCATCTTCATCCAACAAACATTTCCTGAGCCCTGGCTCTGAGCCATGCACAGTCCCAGGCGCTGCGGCGAGCGTGAGAACAGCAGAAAGCACTCTGCCATTAGGGACCCACGCTCTGGGAGAGACAGACGAGCAGCAGGTGGGGCGGGGGGAGGGGCAAAGATGATTTGGTGCCAGGGAGGGAGGCGCGGAGAGAGGGAGGGAAGGGGGGAGGAAGGGTGGGGGAAAAAGGGACGGAGCCCTAGGCAGGTGGAGGGAACAGCAGGTACAGATGTAGGGCGTGTTTGAGGAAGCAAATGTCCCTGGAGCAGAACCAGCTGGGGGTGTGGGAGTGGCCTGGCTCGTGCCTTTTCATCACACATACTCTCGGGGCCACTGCTGGGTGCCAGATGCCACTGGAGGTGCACTGAGGTACAGACAGGGCAAGGCCACCCCCAGAGCCTCGGGGCTGCCCCACACCTGTCTACCTGTGCTCTGAGCCCAGGCCCAGGTCAGGCTCCCGGGCCATGCATGGTCAACTCCACCAGGAAATTCAGAAAACTAAAGGCAAGAGCCCAGGGATCGCTGGCACCTGTCCACGGCACCTGACACGTTCAATCCCCCATGTGCACTATGCCACACAAGGAGTGAGACAGAGGCCGTCACCCACCCCGTCCTGCGAGGGGTCCCTGCTGCAGGAGCCCCACTGTCCCAACAACCTGGCCAGTCCCAGGATCGGGCCAGGGTGCCCCAAACCCTGCTCTGAGCTCAGGCCAGTGCCCACATCAGGACACGCTCCCTGCCCGGGCCACGGGCAGCCCCCAGCAGACCCAGGGCTCAGACGGGCGCAAGCAGCCGCACTGTTACCTGGTGGTCTGGGTGGCTGAAACAGAGCACCCTCCACTGTCTTCACGCTCGGAAGCACGGACGGCAGTGGGTGCTCATTCAGTATGTCTGGATCCGAGTGTTTGTTGGACTCGGCTTTGGTCAGACCAGTTTTGGGGGCCTTACTGTCTATGTGTTGAAAATTACAAGTGGGGAACTCTATCCTCCCGCCAGACACGGCGTTGGCAGACTGCACTTTACAGCTTCTCTCAGCCGACCTCCTGAGGGGCACAGGCAAGGTGCAAGGAAGTACCTTTGCATCTTTTAGTTTCGAGTCTTGCTGGAGAGCCGAGTGTGGAGGTCCTAGAGGCTGGTTTGGCATGGCCAAGGGGCACCTCACTTTTAGGGGCTGAATGTCCAAGAGGGAAGATGAAAAATTCACGTTGGAAATGGTCGGCATCTGCTTCTTGGCTCTCCTCACGCTAACGCCTTCCACGCAAAGGTCAGAGCCGTGGAAGGGTGACAGGTCCACAGCAGGCTAGGCAGAGGAGGGCGGCGTTAGTGCCCAGGGACCGGTGCTCCCCCCCTTCCTGTGTCTGCTGGCCGGGCCCGCTGGCGGTCAGGCCTCAAGAGAAGCCCAGGCCACACTTCCCTGTGGCTGCTGGGCTGCCCACCAGGTCCCTCCTCCAGAGAGGCCCGGGCACAGGATCCCCCCACGGAACCAGAGTCCCTGGCAAAGTGACCACCCAGCCCTGCCGCCTGGCCGGCAGGAAGGCTCGCAGCAGGGAGCAGGCACCAGGCGGGACCCCTGGAGGACACGGTTCTCCCCAGGTGGGGGGAGGGCGGACACTGCCGGCCTGGAGAGGAACAGTCTAGATTCTGAGCCTGGAGGCCATGGGCCTCCCACCATTCCAAGCAGGGGGCCTCCTCGCCTGGCGACCACAGAGCTGGGGATGGCTACTGGGGAGAGGGAAAAAAGCAGAGCGGTGAAGGCCAGCTGGGGCCAGGGGGTCCCCGGGGCTACCCGAGCTACTGTCTGCTCCCTTTGCCTGAAGTGGCCCCAGCCACGGACAGTGGGCAGCAGGTGCCGCGTCCCCCCACCCCCAGCGCTGCGCCCCTCACCTGTCTGCACAGCAGCTCGAAGTTGCCGATGTCGCAGTTGCGGTCGACCCTGCGGTCCACGACCACCTTGATGGTGTCCTCCTGCACCTGGGCGCACAGCTGGGCCGTGACGGGCGTGGACGCGTGCATGGTGGGGCTGGAGTTGATCTCGATCAGCCAGGGCTGGAAGTCGCGGCCCAGGATGAAGTCGGCCCCGTACAGCTCGAAGCTGTTCTTGCGCGGTTCCACGTGGTCCTGGGCCACCCTCATGGTGTTGGCGATGGCCCGCTTCATGGCGGGGTAGATGACGCTGGCCCACACGGCCCCGCGGCCCCTCTTCTGCAGGTACTCCCGAAACCTGGTGCTGGTCCACATGTTGTAGTAGGGCAGCAGGGGGCTGCGGTCCTTGTCGTTCTTCAGGTGCTTCTGGATGGAGTTGTTGCATAAGTGGATGGCGCTGCGCGAGGCAAGCCGCGGTCAGCCTGGGGTTCCTGGGACTCTGAACTCGTGACCCCGCCCTCGGACCGCCTCCCACCTCCCCCGCCCCAGGACCCCGGACCTCCGCTCCCCGCGACCCCGCCCCCAGACCGCCTCCCACCTCCCCCGCCCCAGGACCCCGGACCTCCGCTCCCCGCGACCCCGCCCCCAGACCGCCTCCCACCTCCCCCGCCCCAGGACCCCGGACCTCCGCTCCCCGCGACCCCCGCCCCCAGACCGCCTCCCACCTCCCCCGCCCCAGGACCCCGGACCTCCGCTCCCCGCGACCCCGCCCCCAGACCGCCTCCCACCTCCCCCGCCCCAGGACCCCGGACCTCCGCTCCCCGCGACCCCGCCCCCAGACCGCCTCCCACCTCCCCCGCCCCAGGACCCCGGACCTCCGCTCCCCGCGACCCCGCCCCCAGGCCGCCTCCCACCTCCCCCGCCCCAGGACCCCGGACCTCCGCTCCCCGCGACCCCGCCCCCAGGCCGCCTCCCACCTCCCCCGCCCCAGGACCCCGGACCTCCGCTCCCCGCGACCCCGCCCCCAGGCCGCCTCCCACCTCCCCCGCCCCAGGACCCCGGCCCTCCGCTCCCCGCGACCCCGCCCCCAGACCGCCTCCCACCTCCCCCGCCCCAGGACCCCGGACCTCCGCTCCCCGCGACCCCGCCCCCAGACCGCCTCCCACCTCCCCCGCCCCAGGACCCCGGACCTCCGCTCCCCGCGACCCCGTCTCCACGCTGGGGCCCGCAATCCCACTCCCGGACCGCGACCCTGGACCCCATGACTCAGTCTCCAGAACCCTTATGGCTTCCACCTATCCCGATGTCCGCGCAGACACCTCCCCCGAGACCCCACCCCCGCCGACCCTCTGCCCCCACGGAACCCCAAGCCCCCGCTAACCCCGCCCCTGGACACTCTTCTCTCTCGCCCCCGCCCCCCTACCCCGCCGCAGGGCGGCTGCAAGAGGGGCTCTGATAGCTTGGGTCCTCTGGAAGTAACACCCCCCCAGAGCCTCAGTTTCCCCATCTGCACCTGGCAATAGAGATGTGGCTCTTGAAGAGCTGGTCTGGTGAGACAAAGTGAGAAAAAGTCTCTGTGAAACTAATTAATTTACACTCTTGCCTTGTTCCAAACAGGTTTTGAAACAGGTAACTGGACTAGATGAGCCATGTGGCTCTGGGTAGTAAGACCCGTCCCTGTAACCCTGGAGAGGTTGTACTTCCAGAGGACAGAAGGGCCTTGGGACCTGAGATCCACGAAATTAGGGTAGTAGACCCACAGTGGACCCATTGTGGCCAGTATATCAGAGGCTGGGCCATGCCCAATCAGAAACGATTTCAGGGAATCTCCTATTCATCTGGGGTGAGGGTTATGATCCCAGATGGAGAAATGGGGCTCAGAGAGGGCAAGAGATCTGCTAGGCATCCCGTCATGGCTTGGTGGGTCCGGTGGCCTGGGGCGGGGGGGGGGGGGGGCTGGAAGGGGCTCCTTGTGCACAGTGAGCTGCCCGACCCCTCCTCCAGGCCCCCCTGGCCTGGCAGAGACGAACTCGCTCCAGGAGCTGCGGGACAGAACTTCTCCCCAGCAGCCTGTCTGACAAGTGTGACTCCAAGCGTCACTTGCCAGGTGCGACTCTTGGTGTGGCCACAGCCCCTAGCCTGGGGGCACAGTTAACATGTCAGCTGAACAGCTCCCAGCCCTCTCAATTCTGAGCTGAGATGGAGAGTCAGATGCCTAACCAACTGAGCCACCCAGGCACCCCTCCCTTTCTTTAGTAGGCCCCATGCCCACCGTGCCCTTTCAATTCTGTGTGACTCCCCTGTAAAGCTCCTGGTCAAGATGCCTAGGCACCCAGCCCCACACAGCGAGGGGGTCACAAGGCAGAACAGGGAAGCCTCTGGTTTGGACAGAGGCAAGGGGAATTCTCTGCCTCACTCCTGAGGCTTTGCAGAGGGGCCTTGCACACACGTCCTGCCCACTCAGAGACCCTGGCGAGGTGTGGGTTCCGCCACCCCTGGCACCCTCTTCCGGGACGTCTGAGCCTCTCCATGTGGCACCCTCCCCAGCACCATGCCCCCCAGGGGCCTTGGGATCTGGGGTGCGGCCCACACGGTCCTGGCCTTTTCTGGCTCGGGTGCTCCCCACTTCTTGTCTTGCCTGGCACAGCTGGGATCCTCAGAGGACCCCTCAGGCCATTCTCACGCCCCACAGGCTGCCTCATCAGGGGCTGAACACCCCTACCTCCCCAGCCGTCTGCAGGACCCCCACCCCAGGACTTCTGGGGCTCATAAAGAGAAAGCCCTGCAGGGACTAGGGAGGGGGTTTGAGGGGCTGGCAAGGCAGATGTCCCCCGGGAGCCTCCAAAGGCGTCCGGGCCCGTGTGTCAGCTGGACCCAGAGAGAGCAGGACAGCGCGGCGGGCAAAGTATGCACCCCAAGCTTGGCCAGCTGTGGGTCAGCGTGTGAGCAGGGCCTCCACTCAGCCCTTCCAGCAGAGGGGACAGCATCCACACAGGGGGGGCTCTGGACCTGTCGCTGAGATGTGTCATCCCCGGGCCGTGCCTGCACCTTGTGGGCACATGGCACATGGAGCTTTGAGGATCTTCTGGAGGAGATTCACACACTATGGGGTGCAGAGCATGGGCTTTGAAGAACAGCAGGCCTGGGCCTGCCCCTTGGGGATTTAACCTACCCGAGCCTCCCTCCTCATTTGTGCCCCCGGTGGTGATGGGGGACAGCAGACATGGCCTGGCACCCCACCCCTTTCCCGCAGGTGTCGTGGGCACACACTGTGCCCCCTCACACCCAGTGGCACCAAGCTGATGCTCCAACCAACCTGTCCAGATTTTCCAGGGAGAAGCGCTGCGTGGAAAACCGCAGGTAGCTCTCCTTATAGAACCAGATGGTCAGGGGGTTCCAGTCAGTGACCAGGAACCACTGCCTGATGTCGAACTTGGTGTCATAGATGAGCAGTGGGGTCTCGATGTACTTCTGCACCACCCACTTGTTGTCCTTGGCAGAGAGGTGGTCTGCAGCGACCAGCTCCAGGATCTCCTCCACTCGGTTCATGCACACGATGTCTGCAAGAAGTCACCACTGAGCCCCAGGGCACGGCGTGCAGGGTCGAGCATCAGCTCTGAGGCCCAACATGGCTTTGACCCAGGCCCGGGAGGCAGCACACCTGGGTGGCCCAGCAGGGAGGGCTTTGCCCTCAGGATGGAGGCCACAGTTGGTGCCAGGCCCCCAGGCTCTCCCACCAGGGGGCAAGCCCCCAGGATTCAGGAGAGGACACGGAATGGAGAAGGGCAGGGATGGGGACAGATGTATGTTTAAAGGCAGCCAGCGAGGGGTGGCTGAGCACGAGCCCTGGGTGTGCGGTGGACAGGGGGCAGGGAAGCTCTGTGGGCCTCAGGGAGCCAGCAGACAGGGGTGGCAGGTGCCCAGGGGCCTGCGGTCTGGTGAGGCCCCCCTCCCGCGGGCGCCTGGACAAATGGGAGGGCTGCACACACACTCCGGCCCTCCTCCACTTTGCAACTTCTCACCCTCAACCCCCCAAAGTTAGGCCATGTGACTAATGGTGACCAGGGACCTCTGAGTAGAGGGGACACGCCCCCCTCTCGTCTGCTGGGTCACCACCAGACCCTCCAGCCCTCTCTTTCTCTGCCATGACAACCCTGAAGCCTGGAGGCAGTGATGTCACAAGATGATGCGAGGACTTTGGTGAGCAGAACCCCAACCGCCCACAACTCCCTTCTCATGTCAACCCATAGTGGACGAGCATGAGTAGAGATGAGTGGGTCTCACCGATAGCCACTGAAGTTTGGGGACTGCTTGTTACCCAGCACAATCTGGCCTATCCTGACTGACACATCACTGGAGGGGAGCACCATGTGCAGAGGCCCCAAGGCACAAGGCATAGCAACACATGAGGTGAGCTTTCCCCACAAAAATGTAAGTGCAGTCTCTTCAAAGCTGAGACCTTGCCATCTGGAAATGAAAGACTAGGGCAAAGCAACGAACCTCTGAGGTTATCCTGGGCTCAGAGCAGCAAGGGGCCCAGGCAGTGCCCAGCCAGAAAGCCCTGCATTTGGATTTGAACAGCTGGGTCTGAGGTTTCTGTGGGGCATCCCTGGGGACGCAGGTGTCTGCAGTGGGAGGAAGGTCGGGCCTGATGGACAGGAGGAGGGAGCCACCTGCAGACGGATGCTACTATCAAGAACAGCAGGCTCGGGATGGAGCCCCTGGAGGAGCCCTGGCCCGACCCCAGAGGGTGGGCACTCAGAGGACAGCTGGGGAAGGCCAGATGCAGTAACATCTCAAATTAATAAACGTTTTTTTAAATCACGTAAAAATGAACCACTTATGAATTTAAAACAACAACAAAACTCTTCAAATAACTCAAGGGGAAAATAAAATATCCACAAAAAAAAATTAAAGTCTATTTAGATACTCAGGAAAGTGAGAACGTCATGTGACACAAAGACGGATGTTGCAGTGAGGGCCGTCTTGGGAGGAGAGCTCATAGACTTAAGGCTTTTGTTGTTGTACGAGAAAGACTGGAAATAAATAAGCTTAGCCTTAAAGTCAGAGCCAAGGGGGATAATATCCCTCAGAAGAAATTGGAAAAATTCAGCCTAAGGTTGGTTCTTTGGAAACGCAAATAAGATTTAAAAAACTTTGAAATCCCTGTTTTAAAAAGAACCCACAGTTTTCACCATTAAGAATAAAGAGGACACAGTCTGAGCTACAACACAAGATGGGGTACAAAGCCTGAGCCCACCAGACAAAAACCACAGACAAAAGGTACAGGCCTTAAGGAGGGGCCTCCAGGAGAGCCCGGTGATTACAGGTGAGTAAGGAACGGGAATTCCGCTGTTGCTTGAGATGGAAGTCCTCAATCCATCTTAGCAGCTAGGGTAAGCCTGTTGCCAAGACTGGGCGAGGTAATATAAAAAGAAAAGTACAGCCCAGTTTAACTTGGGAACATCCCAGTTCATTAGCAAACCTCGGAAGTGGGCCATGAAGACCAGTGTCTCAGAGCCACCTGCCCCGCAGAGAGCCCCGAGTCATGCACCTGTGCCCGGACGCACGCTGCGCTCTGGGGGCCGCAGGTGGCCACCTCTCAGCATCCAGCCTCCAACTCACCTCGGCCGCGGGACTTGGCCGCCGGCTTTATGATCCAGATGTTCCGAAGCCCGTCGATCTCCGTCTGAGGGTTCACAGACGTGATTTTATTCAGCAGAGCCTGGCACTGCGAAAAGTGATTTCTCGAATTGGAGATGAACGCCTCACCACTACAAAGCAAGATCCAGAGAGCCCGTGAGATGCCGCGAGACCCTGTGGGTATGCGTGTTATAAGTGTGTGCCTCCACTCTGTGGCTGGTCTTTGCATCCTCTGTGTAGCGTTTCCTCATAAACAGTTTTCATGTCAATAAAGTACAATTTATAGACTTGCTCTATTATGGTTAATGCTTAGTGGACTATTTAAGAAATCTTTGCCTTCCTTGTGGTCATGAAGATACACTCCAATGTTTTCCTTTTCTGTAACTCTCACCTATCACATGATACACCTCAAATTAATCTTTATTTGTATTTAGGAGACAGGATTCAAGATACACCTTTTTTGTTCACAAGGATGCTCACTGCTCAAGCACCGTTTAGTGCAAGGACTAATCCTTCCTAAGGGTTGGTCCTAAGTGACCATGTGCATGAGGATCTGCATCTAGATGCTGTTCCATGGCGCTGGTCTGGTAATGCCCTGTAACCCAATGCCACCCTGTCTGGATTAGGTACATTTGTAGTAAGTCTTGAAATATGGGTAGAAATTCTCTAATTTTGTTTTTCTTGATCAAGGTTGTCTTGGCTTTTCTGAAATCATTTGTATTTCCAAATAAATTTCAGAATCAGTTTGTCAATTCCTCCCACTCAAGCCCCCAAGAAAAATTCCTGCACAGATTTTGATTGGGATCACATTGAATCTCTAGATTAGTTCGGGAAGAAAAAAAATATACCACTGAGTTTTCTAATTTATGAACATGGTTTTATTATACACACACATACTTATTAGGTCACTATTTTTATTTAATTTTATAATGTTCTGTTTAGGGTCTTCAATTTATATTGTTATTTTTCTCTGGATATTTGTTGTTATTTGATGTTATTATAGGCTGCATTTTTAGAATTCCATTCTATGATTTTTGTTAGTGTATAGGAACACAGCGGAGTTTTGTATACTGACCCGGTGCCTACTGACCTCACTAAACTCACGTAACTTTCTGTACGATTTTTTAAATTTTCTATGTGCATAATCAGGTTTTCAGTAAATAGTTTTGCTTCTTTCTGATCTTATGCCTTTTATTTCTTTCGTTCTATACTTTTAAACTAAACAGGCCATTCAGTCCATACTGAATAGCGGTCATGATAGTGGGCATTTTTGTCTCATTCTGATTTCAAGGAGAACAATTTCATTACATAGCATTAGGAAGTGTGTTAGCTTTAGAATTTTTGTACATAAGCTTTTCCAATTAAAGTTTCTTTTTCTAGTTCACTAAAAAAAAAAGTAACATGCACATTATGGAACTTCATCAATGTTTTGCATCTATTGAGATGATCATATAGTTTTCTTCTTTATTCTGTAAATGGGGTAAAATCTACCAATTGACATTCTTTCAATTTTTTTATTGTAGCAAAGTACATATAACATAAAATTTGCCATCTTAACCATTTTAAGTGTACGGTTCAGTAGTATTAAGAATATTTATGTTATGCAACTATCACCCCCATCTGCCCCCAGGACTTTTTCATCTTCCCAAACTGAAATTCTGTCCCCATTAAACACTCACTCCCCATCCCCTCCCCCAGACCCTGGTAACCATCATCTACCTTCTGCCTCTGTGATTTTGACCACTCTAAGTACCTCATATAAGTGAAATCACACAATATTTGTATTTTTCATTTATAATGTCCTCAAGGTTCATCCATTGATGAACTTCCTTTTTAAGGATGACTAATACCCCACTGATCAACTTTTGAATGGTAAAGCAAATTTGAGTTCCTGTAACTTAAATTGGACATGAAGAAATGAAATTGTTTTTATTCATAGATGACATACCCTATATGTAGAAAATCCTAAGGAACACACACACACACACACACACAGTACAAAGTACTAGAACTAATAAATGGGTTCAGCAAAGTCAAGTTACAAGATCAATATAAAAAAATCAATTACAGGGGCGCCTGGGTGGCACAGTCAGTTGAACATCTGACTCTTGGTTTCAGAGTTGTGAGATCAAGCCCCGTGTTGATTCTGCACTCAGTGTGGAGTCTGCTTGGGTTTCTCCCTCTCTCTGCCCCTCCCTGCTGCTCTCTCTCTCTCTCTCTCACATAAATAAATAAAATCTTTTAAAAATCTATTATATTTGGGGCGCCTGGGTGGCTCAGTCGGTTAAGCGGCTGCCTTCGGCTCAGGTCATGATCCCAGGGTCCTGGGATCGAGCCCCACGTCTGGCTCCCTGCTCGGCAGGGGAGTCTGCTTCTTCCTCTGCCTCTGCCCCTGCTCGTGTTCTCTTTCTCTCAAATAAATAAATAAAATCTTAAAAAAAAAAAATAAAAATAAAAAAAAATAAAAATCTATTATATTTTTATATTCTGCCAACAAAAAATCCTAAAACAAAATTAAGAAAACAGTTCCATTTATAATATTATCAAAAAGAATAAAACACATAGGAATACATTTAACAAAAGAAATGCAAGATTTGAACACTGAAAATTACAAAACATCATTGACATGCATTTTAAAAGATCTAATCAGGTGGATAAACAAGTTTGTGGACATTAACACATTCTTTTTTAAAAAAAATTTTTAGTAGGCTCCCCAGGTAGAGCCCAAAGCTGGGCTTGAACTCTTGATCCTGAGGTCAAGACCTGAGCTGAAATCAAGACTCTGATGCTCAACAGACTGGGACACCCAGGCACCCTCACAAAATTAACAAATTCTTAAATAACCAATGGATCAAAGAAGAAATCACAAGGGAAATTAGAAAATACTGAGAGACAAATGAAAATGAAAACACGACATACTAAAACACACGGGTTGCTAGTTGTGCTAAAGGGGAAACTTACAGCTATAAAGGCTTACATTAAAAAAAAAACAAGAAAAATCTCAAATCAACAACTAACTTTGCAACTTAAGAAACTAGAAAAAAAAAAAAATAAACCAGACCCAAAGCTAGTAGAACAAAGTGATCAATAAAGATTAGAGCAGAATTAATCAAAATAGAGAAAATTAATTAAACTAAAAGTTGGCTCTTTGAAAAGATCAACAAAATTGACAAACCTTTAGCTCAATGGACTTAGAGAAGAGAGAATACTCAAGTTATCAAAACAAAAAATAACATTGGTGACATCATTACTGATTTTACAAAAACAAAAAAGATTATAAGAGAGAACTATGAACAGATGTACACCAATGAATTGGATAACCTAGGTGAAATGGACAAATTCCCAAGAAACACAAAACCTACCAAGACTAAATTGTGAAGAAACAGAAAATACAAATAAATTTATAACTACTGAAGGGATTGAATCAGTAATTAAAGTAGTCAAAAATCTCCCAAATAAGAAAAGTCCAGGACCTGACAGCTCCATGGTGAATTCTATCAAACAATTTGAGAAGAACCATATGAGTCCTTCCCAAACTTTTCCAAAAAATGGAAGACGAGGAAACACTTCCTAACTCATTCTATGAGGCCAGGATTACCCTGATACCAAAGCCAGACAAAGACACTGCAAGAAAAGAAACCTACACACCAATGTCCCTTATGAACATTGATGCAAAAATCCTCAACAAATGCTAGCAAACCAGACTCAGCAGCATGTTAAGGGATTGCAGTCCATGACCAGGTGGGATTTATTCCAGGAATGCAGGGATGGTTCGACATCTGAAAACCAATTAATGTAATGTATCACATTACCAGATGAAGGGGAAAAAACCCACATGACCATCTCAATTGATGCAGAAAAGACACTTGACAAAATTGAACACCCTTTCCTGATAAAAACACTCAACAAACTAGGAATAAAAGGAAACTACCTCAACATAATAAAGGCTGTATATGAAAACCTACAGCAAATGCCATACTCAAGGGTGAAAGACTGGAAGTTTTTCCTTTAAGATTGAGAATAAGACAAGGGGTGTGCCAGGGTGGCTCAATCAGTAAAGCAAACAATTCTTGATCTCAGGGCTGTGAGTTCAAGTCCTGTACTGGGGTCCACATAGGATGTAGAGCCTACTTAAGAAAAAAAAAAAGAATAAGACAAGAATGCCTACTTTCTTTTTTTTATTATTTTTTTAAAGATTGATTTATTTATTTTGAGAGACTGAGAATGAGAGAGAGAGAGAGAGAGCGCACACATGGGAGTGGGGAGGGTCAGAGGGAGAAGCAGACTCCCCGCAAAGCGGGGAGCCCGAAGCGGGACTCGATCCCGGGACTCCAGGATCATGACCTGAGCCGAAGACAGTCGCTTAACCGACTGAGCCACCCAGGTGCCCAAGAATGCCTACAGAGTAATAGAGTAATAGAAATTCAACAGAGTAATAGAAATGCTAGTGAGAGCAATCAGACAAGGAAAGGAAATAAATGGCAAACTAGAAAAGGAGAAGTAAATTATCTGTTTGCAGATGATATGATTGTATATGCAGACAATCCTAAAGATTCCACCAAAAAACCATGTTACATCTAATAAGTGAAGTACAAAGTAGCAAGATACAAAGTCAACAAACAAAAATCAGTTGCACATCTATACACTAGCAAGGAACAAACTGAGAAGGAAATTATGAAAGCAATTCCACTTAGAATCACATCAAAAATAATCAAATACTTAGGAATTAAGCAAGGAGGTGAAAGGTACAACAAAAACTACAAAAAAAATTGCTGAGAGAAATTAAAGAAGACATAAATAAATGGAAACACATCCATGTTTATGGATTAAAAGATTTAATATTGTTTAAGATCTTAATAGTACTCAAAATACCTACAAATTCAATACAATCCCTATTCAAAATCCCAATGATGTTTTTCACAGAAATAGAAAAACCCATTCTTAAATTCAAATAGACTCTCAAGGGACGCCAACTAGCCAAAATAATCTTGAAAAAGAAGAACAAAGTTAGACGACACACACTTCTTGATTTCAAAACTTAATACAAAGCCACAGTAATCAAAACAGTGTGTTACTGACATGAAGACAGACACAAGAGCAATGAAATAGAATAGAGACCCCAGAAATAAACCCTCACATATATAGTCAAATGATTTCTGACAAGGGTGCCAATCCTATTCAATGGGGGAAGGGACAGTCTCTAACAAATGGTACTGGGAAAACTGGATATCCATAACCAAAAGAATGAATTTGGGTTCTTACCTAAAACCATGTGCAAAAATTAACTCAAAATGGATCAAAGACCTAAATGTAAGACCAAAAACTGTGAAAATCTTGAAGAAAACATAGGGCAAAATCTTCAAGACATTGAATTTCTCAATGATTTCTTGGATATGAGACCAAAGCACAGGCAACAAGAGAAAAAAATGGACAAATTGGACTTCATGAAAAGTTTTTAAATGTGTGCATCAAAAGATATAATCAACAGAGTAAAACGGCAAAACCCATAAAATGAGAGAAACCATTTGGAAGTTATGTATCTGATGGGGGCTCACATCCAGAATGTGCAGGGAGCTCCCAAAACTCAACAATAACATGCTAACTTGATTCAAAAATGGGCAAGAGATGTGAACAGACACTTCTCCAAAGAAGACATACAGATGTCCAATAAGCACATGAAAAGATGCTCAATACCACTAATCATTAGGAAAGTGAAAATCAAAACTATAGTAAAATACCTCCTCACATCCATGAAAATAGATATTATTTTTTAAAAGCACAGAAAATAACAAATGTTGGTGAGGATGTAGAGAAATTGGAACCCTTGTGCACTGTTGGTGGGGATGTAAAATGGTGCAGCTGCTGTGGAAAATAGTACAGAAGTTCCTCAAAAAATTAAAAATAGCATTACCATATAACCCAGAAATTCCATTTCTGGGTACATACCCAAAAGAATTGAGAGCAGAATCTCAAAGAGATATTAGCACACCCATGCTTACAGCAGCATTATTCACAAGAGCTAAAATGTGGAAGCAACACAAATGTCCATTGACAGATGAATGAATAAGCAAAGTGTACTATATACATACAACAAAATATTATTTATCCTTTAAAAGGAAAGAAACTCTGATATCTGCTACAACATGGATAAAACTTGAGGACATTATAAATGAAATAAGCCAGTGACAAAAAGACAAATCTTGTATGATTCCACTTCTGTGAGGCACCTGGAGGAGACAAATTCATGGAGACAGAGAGTAGATGGTGGGGGCCAAGAGCTGGAGAGAATATGTGGAGCTGGCGTTTAATGGGGGCAGGGTTTCAGTTCTACAGGATGAAAAGAGCTAGACTGACGGTGCTGATGGTTGCACAACACTATTGAGGTACTTAGGTGACTATTTTAAAATGGTTCAGACAACAAATTTTGTATGTTTATTTTACGACAATTAAAAATGGAAAACAAGGGGTGCCTGGGGGCTCAGTTGGCTAAGTGTCTGATTCTTGATTTTGGCTCAGGCTGTGATCTCAGGGTTGTGGGATTGAGCCCTGTGTCGGGCGCTGGGCTCAGCGCCAAGTCTGCTTGGGATTCTTTCTCTCTCTTGCCCTCTGCCCCTCCCCCTACTTGCACGTTTTCTAAATAAATAAATAAATAAATAAATAAATAAAATCTTCTTAAAAATAGAAAATAGAGAGAGAGAGGTGAAATAAATGACAAGAGTATAAGGAATGAGTAGAGAGCGAATGGAATCCCACTGCTGTGATGCTGTTTGGGAGCCAGTGAAGGTCTGACTGAAGATAAGCAATAATAAATCAAGAATGTATACTGTAATCTCTAAGGTAAACCCTGAAACGTAAAAACAAAATTGTGTAACCAGAAACCAAATACAGGAGATAAAATAAAATGATTAATAAGAATTAGGATGCTTCCTTATTTAGGTCGTAAGTAGTAGGTAGTGGCTAGTCATTATGCCTGTTATGACAAGTGGGAAAAAAAACCAGATAAATTGCAAACTTCATGTTTCTCAAAACATCAGAGGGTTGTGGATGTAAAGAGGAATAGGTGAACTACATCTAGGCACAGAAAAGCCTTTCTTGGGTGAACTGAGTTTGTTGGCCATTTTATTCCCCAAGAATATTTGCCAAATCCGGGTGAAGGTTGAGATTTAGGCTTGGCATAAGCCGAAGGATTTTCTTAAGGAATGAGAAGCCACATAGCCATGTCAACTGGCATGAAAGACCTAAGTCTAGTAATGCTCAAAACACATGGCCAGTTTTTCCCAGGGCACGAAGATGGTGTGTCTGGGCTGTAACGACAGTGAAACCTCCCATTCCCGTGGTACTTGGGGAGAAGTCTCTCCTGGGGGACAGGGTCTTCAACAATATCTTTCAGTTTCACTCCTGAGACACTTGACACCAGAATGCACTGAACCTACCCAGAGCTGCAATCTGGCCCTGCCCCCTGCTAATTGGTTGGGGACATCAGCTGCACACACTATATCTACAACAGAGGGAAGTGTGAGCCCCCTCTTAGGAAACAGCATAAACTTCTGTCGGTACTTCCTTTATGGACAAGGTGCAGCACACGAAAAGAGACCAAGAAGAGGCTGAAAAATCTGACGGAGAGTAAAGTGCAAGGACAAGCGGTACAAGGACATCCCAATGCTGGAGCTAGAATTGGGCAGGTTTACAATCAGCCTGGACACTGCAGAAGACAAGGCTGGGAAACCTTAAGATGGGTTGATAGAAAATACACAAACTCAGACTCAGGGAGGAAAAAGGAACGAGGCAAACAGGACAGAGCAAAGAGACGTGTGGAACAGTCACACAGCGGCTGTGCATATAACTGGAGCCCAAAGAGAGGAGCCGAACGAAGCAGAGCAGTATTTTGAAGACAGTGGCTGAGAACTTTCCAAAATTGACGAAAGATTCCAACCCACATATTAAAAAATCTCTAGGTAGAGGACATAACAAAGAAAGCCACATCTAGGCACAATAGAGTCAGACTTCTGAAAAAGGAAAAACGGAGGTGCTGGGTCTCTAGGCTGTGAGGGATCCAGCCCTCGGGGGAAAGGCGGAAAGCCAGGCTCAGCCTTTGGATTCCCAGGCACCAGGGGGCACCGAAGGTCCTGGAGAGTCAGGAGCGCTGGGCCAGGCAAGGCCTCTGCTGGTCCTGACTATCCGGAGCCCACCTGTGGGGTTCAAATGAGGTAGAAGACATGAACAGTGTGGAAAGTGCTTGAGGAGATGGTACCCAAAGGTGCCCCCAAGGAGGTGTCATCCTTTTGTAAGCCAACAGCGACTTGGCGGGACAGGCACCAGTGAGTGAATCTGGGTACCCCACCACCCAGACAGATGCCCCAGTCCCCAGACAGGTGCTTCAGACGTCCCACAGGTGGGACTTCCTTAGACAACTCCTGATGCCCGCCCCACATCCCCCCTTTAGGTGAGCCAGCAGGGTGCGTGCTGACTCTTGCCACCGAGCACCAGGCGCGTCTTACTGAAGGAGGGAGTAGTACTGCTCTGTCAGGTCCTTCCACTCGTCTTCCGTGAGGCCCCTGGTGGAGTCCTCAGAGACGTCGATGCCCTCATGCTCCAGCTGCCCCAGGTAGGCCTGGCACACCTTGCACGCAGTGTCCACGAGCTGTCCTGAGAGGCCCGTGAGCTTGGATTCGGCATTCTCGGAAGCTGAAACCCAAGCACAGGATGTGAGTGGGGACCACCTGGGGCACTGCACAAAAACCACCCCAGCCCTCTGAGCGTTCTCTGGGCAGCCAACCCGGGCTCCAAGCACGCCTCCCCCCGCTGCACACACCCTCCAACCAGACTCAGCCCCACGGGCGACCATGCAGCACCACTTCCAAACTTGCTACAAAACCTGTACTTTTCTGAGCACACACTGTGTAGTCAGTAAGTACTTGGGCGGGCGATCCCGCCTGATGCCCGCAAGCCTGTGCGCGCTTGGTGGCTGCCTGCGTCCGACCTCTTATGCAGCATCTCATGCTCCTGGGACCCGTGGGTCTCAGGAAGCACTGAGTGCAGGGAGTTCTCCCGTCCAGGTAAGAGCAAACCTCCAGGAACCCAGCTCCCACACAAGGCAGCCTGGCCCCCTGGTCCCCAAAGGAGAATGAGCTGGCAACCAGTAACTGTCTGGGTGGTTACGGGGTAGGAGCCCGGAGGGACTAGGAGGCTTGGAAGGTGTACAAAACCGTCTCCACAAATGTGAGGGGGGCTGGGGGGGCGGGGGCTGAGGCATCGCAGACCCAGGACCTCAGCGGTTGTGGACCCAGGAGAAAGTGCTGTGGTTCACCTAGTTGCCGCAGAGATCACAGTATGTGTTTTTAAACTGTATGGAGGTGAATTTTTTCACAGAACATAAAAATAGTCGTTTTAAAGTGAAAATTTGCACTTCTGTTTTCTGGTCAGGCATAGAAGGAGCCTGGAAGTTGCCAATCCATCCTAACAAGTAAAAAGTAAAACTGAAAAATCAACAACTCTTCTTTGCTCCATCAGAGAACTGAGGTCACAAGACAAACTGCTGCCCCCCAGTCGCAGAGAAAGTCAGGCTGATACAGAGAATCACAACTCACTGGATCAAAAACCCTAAGCAGAAACCCCCCCAGACACCAAAACCAGGAGAGAAAAACTCGAGCTCTAACTGATGAACTGCTGAAGGCTCAGTGTGGACAAATCTGAGTCAAAAACCCCAGAAGGGTCAGTTTGGGGGGCGGGGGGGCATGTTTTTGTCATTCTTACCTCCAGGAATTTGACCTGGTTCCCACCGTGAATATGGGAGAAAATCCCCCCTGCTTCCGGCAAGAAAGGAAAGTGACCATCCCTAAAGTTGTCAGACCATTCTGTTCTTAACAAGGCCTGTCCTCAGGAGCAAGTGTTACCCAGAGCCTGACCTGCTCCAGCCCCTCCAGCCATCCTGCCCACCAAAGGGGTAAAGACGGAGAGGTACTAGTGAAGTTCCCAGTCCAGGGACACAGGCTCACTAAAGACTGAGCCCTCATCACAGGACTACAGAACACTGTATCAGATCAAAAAAAAAGGAGGGGGGATTTTTTTTGCCAGTAGACCTGCTAAGAAATGTTGTTTTCCAGAGAGAAGGAAAATAATATAGGCCAGAGCCACATAAAGAAAGGAAGAGCATTAGAGAAGGAATGAATGAAGGCAAAACAAAAACTTTTCTTATTTATTTTTCTTATTCTTATTTCTCATAAGAATATTTTTGTTATTCTCAATTGATCTGACAGAACAATAATAATTACTATTAAAATAATAACAGCAGCCATGTATTCAATGATTATAGCTCATGGAAAAGTGAAATGAATGGCAGCAATGATACAAGGCCCAGGAGGGAGGAACTAGGAACATTTTGTTATTATAAAAATATTGTGCTATGGTGAGGTGGTACGGTGTTACTTGAAAAACAGAGTTGGATTTGTTGTAAATGTCTATTGCAAACTCTAGGGTAACCACTAAAAATACATGAAAGGAAGTACAACTGCTATGCTCAAAGAGGAGAGAAAATGGGGCGCTTGGGTGGCCCAGTTGGTTACGCATCCAACTCGTGATTTTGGCTCAGGTCATGGTCTCAGAGCTCCGTGATGGGCTCCGCACTGTAGAGTCTGCTTGGGATTCTCTCTCCCTCTCCCTCTACTCCTCCCCCACACTCACACATGCTCTCTCTCTTTAAAAAAAAAAAAAGGGAGGGGCACCTGGGTGGCTCAGTCATTAAGCGTATGCCTTCAGCTCCCAGGGTCCTGGGATCGAGCCCCGCATCGGGCTCCCTGCCCCACGGGGAGCCTGCTTCTCCGTCTCCCACTCCCCCTGCTCGTGTTCCCTCTCTCGCTGTGTCTCTCTCTGTCAAATAAATAAGTAAAATCTTTAAAAAAAATTTAAAAATTTTTAAAAAGGAGAGAAAATGAAATTATATGAAATGCTCAATTAAAACCATAAAAGGCAGAAAAAGAGTGGAAGGAAAAACAGGAAGAAAGACCAAGGACAACAAATAGAAAACAGTAACAAATGTGTAGATGTTTATCCAACTGTATCAATAATCACTTAAAACGTCAATAGCCTGAAAACACCAACTAAAAGCAATTGTACGGTGGATAAAAAAATCAGACCCAATTGTACATTTTCAATAAGAAACCCACATTAAATATGAAGACACATATAGATTGTGAGTACAGGGATGGAGAAAGTATGTCACATGAGACTAATCAAAAGAAAGCAAGAGTACGTGCATTGATTTCAGACAGAGCAGACTTCAGAGCAAGGAAACTACCAGGAATAAAGAGAACATTACATAATGATAAAAGGATCAATACTATAGTAAGACATAACAATCTTTAATGTATAGGCACCCAAAAATAGAGCATCAAAATACGTGAAGCAAAAAGTGATAGAATTGCATGAACAAATTCATTATCACAGTTAGAGACTTTAATACCCTCCGTCAGTACTGGATGGATCCAGCAGGCAGAAAATCAGGACACAGTAGAACTCAACAACACCCTCAATCAAAGGGATGTAATTGATGTCTGCAGGCTACTTCATCCAACAATTGCAGAACACACATTCTTCTCAAGTTCACATAGAACATTCACCAAGTTAGACCACATCCTGTGTCATAAAATACCCGTTAGCAAATTTTTTATTGTCTATTGTTATGTTAATCACCATACATTACATCATTAGTTTCTGATGTAGTGTTCCATGATTCGTTGTTTGTGCATAACACCCAGTGCTCCACGCAGAACGTGCCCTCTTTAATACCCATCACCAGGCTAACCCATCCCCCCACTCCCTCCCCTCTAGAACCCTCAGTTTGTTTTTCAGAGTCCATCATCTCCCATGGTTCATCTCCCCCTACGATTTCCCACCCTTCATTCTTCCCCTCCTGCTTTTTTTTTCTTAACATATATGGCATTATTTGTTTCAGAGGTACAGATCTGTGATTCATCAGTCTTGTGCAATTCACAGCGCTGACCATAGCACATGCCCTCCCCAATGTCTATCACCCAGTCACCCCATCCCTCCCACCCCCCACCACTCCAGCAACCCTCAGTTTGTTCCTGAGATTAAGAATTCCTCATATCAGTGAGGTCATAGGATACATGTCTTTCTCTGACTGACTTACTTCACTCAGCATAACACCCTCCAGTTCCATCCACGTCGTTGCAAATGGCAAGATCTCATTCCTTTTGATGGCTGCATAATATTCCATTGTGTATATATACCACCTCTTCTTTATCCATTCATCTGACGATGGGCATCTTGGCTCTTTCCACAGTTTGGCTATTGTGGACATTGCTGCTATAAACATTGGGGTGCACGTACCCCTTCGGATCCCTACATTTGTATCTTTGGGGTAAATACCCAGTAGTGCAATTGCTGGATCGAATGGTAGCTCTAATTTCAACTGTTTGAAGAACCTCCATACTGTTTTCCAGAGGGGTTGCACCAGCTTGCATTCCCACCAACAGTGTAGGAGGGTTCCCCTTTCTCCGCATCCCCGCCAACATCTGTCGTTTCCTGACTTGTTAATTCTAGCCATTCTGACGGGTGTGAGGTGGTATCTCATTGAGGTTTTCATTTGGATTTCCCTGATGCCGAGCGATGTTGAGCACTTTTTCATGTGTCTGTTGGCCATTTGGATGTCTTCTTTGGAAAAATGTCTGTTCATGTCTTCTGCCCATTTCTTGATTGGATTATTTGTTCTTTGGGTGTTGAGTTTGATAAGTTCTTTATAGATTTTGGATACTAGCCCTTTATCTGATATGTCATTTGCAAATATTTTCTCCCATTCTGTCAGTTGTCTTTTGGTTTTGTGGACTGTTTCTTTTGCTGTGCAAAAGCTTTTTATCTTGATGAAATCCCAATAGTTCATTGTTGCCCTTGCTTCCCTTGCCTTTGGCGATGTTTCTAGGAAGAAGTTGCTGCGGCTGAGGTCGAAGAGGTTGTTGCCTGTGTTCTCCTTTAGGATTTTGATGGACTCCTGTCTCACATTTAGGTTTTCAGCCATTTGGAGTCTATTTTTGTGTGTGGTGTAAGGAAATGGTCCAGTTTCATTCTTCTGCATGTGGCTGTCCAATTTTCCCAACACCATTTGTGGAAGAGACTGTCTTTTTTCCATTGGACATTCTTTCCTGCTTTGTCAAAGATGAGTTGACCATAGAGTTGAGGGTCCATTTCTGGGCTCTCGATTCTGATCCATTGATCTATGTGTCTGTTTTTGTGCCAGTACCATACTGTCTTGATGATGACAGCTTTGTAATAGAGCTGGAAGTCTGGAATTGTGATGCCACCAGCTTTGCTTTTCTTTTTCAACATTCCTCTGGCTATTCGGGGTCTCTTCTGGTTCCATACAAATTTTAGGATTATTTGTTCCATTTCTTTGAAAAAAGTGGATGGTATTTTGGTGGGGATTGCATTGAATGTGTAGATTGCTCTAGGTAGCATTGACATCTTCACAATGTTTGTTCTTCCAATCCATGAGCATGGAACGTTTTTCCATTTCTTTGTGTCTTCCTCCATTTCTTTCATGAGTATTTTATAGTTTTCTGAGTACAGATCCTTTGCCTCTTCGGTTAGATTTATTCCTAGGTATCTTATGGTTTTGGGTGCAATTGTAAATGGGATCAACTCCTTAATTTCTCTCTCTTCCGTCTTGTTGTTGGTGTATAGGAATGCCACTGATTTCTGTGCATTGATTTTATATCCTGCCACTTGACTGAATTCCTGTATGAGTTCTAGCAGTTTTGGGGTGGAGTCTTTTGGGTTTTCCACATAAAGTATCATATCATCTGCAAAGGGTGAGAGTTTGACTTCCTCTTTGCCGATTTGGATGCCTTTGATTTCTTTTTGTTGTCTGATTGCTGTGGCTAGGACTTCTAATACTATGTTGAATAGCAGTGGTGAGAGTGGACATCCCTGCCGCGTTCTTGACCTTAGGGGGAAAGCGCTCAGCTTTTCCCCATGGAGAATGATATTCGCTGTAGGTTTTTCATAGATGGCTTTTATGATATTGAGGAATGTACCCTCTATCCCTATACTCTGAAGAGTTTTGATCAAGATGCTGTACTTTGTCAAATGCTTTTTCTGCATCTATTGAGAGGAACATATGACTCTTGTTCTTTCTTTTGTTAATGTATTGTATCACGTTGATTGAGTGTGGATGTTGAACCAACCTTGCAGCCCAGGGATAAATCCCACTTGGTCGTGGTGAATAATCCTTTTAATGTACTGTTGGATCCTACTGGCTAGTATTTTGGTGAGAATTTTTGCATCCATGTTCATCAAGGATATTGGTCCGTAATTCTCCTTTTTGATGGGGTCTTTGTCTGGTTTTGGGATCAAGGTAATGGTGGCCTCATAAAATGAGTTTGGAAGTTTTCCTTCCATTTCTATTTTTTGGAACAGTTTCAGGAGAATAGGTATTAATTCTTCTTGAAATGTTTGGTAGAATTCCCCTGGGAAGCCGTCTGGCCCTGGGCTTTTGTTTGTTGGGAGATTTTTGATGACTGCTTCAATTTCCTTAGTGGTTCTAGGTCTGTTCAGGTTTTCTATTTCTTCCTGGTTCAATTTTGGTAGTTGACACATCTCTAGGAATGCATCCATTTCTTCCAGGTTATCTAATTTGCTGCCATAGAGTTGCTCATAATATGTTCTTATAATTGTTTGTATTTCTTTGGTGTTGGTTGTGATCTCTCCTCTTTCATTCATGATTTTGTTGATTTGGGTCATTTCTCTTTTCTTTTGGATAAGTCTGGCCAGGGGTTTATCAATCTTGTTAATTCTTTCAAAGAACCAGCTCCTAGTTTCGTTGATCTGTTCTACTGTTCTCTTGGTTTCTATTTCATTGATTTCTGCTCTGATCTTTATTATTTCCCTTCTCCTGCTGGGTTTAGGCTTTATTTGCTGTTTTTTCTCTAGCTCCTTTAGGTGTAGGGTTAGGTTGTGTATTTGAGACCTTTCTTGTTTCTTGAAAAAGGCTTGTATTGGTATATACTTTCCTCTTAGGACTGCCTTTGGTGCATCCCAAAGATTTTTGAACAGTTGTGTTTTCATTTTCATTGGTTTCCAAGAATTTTTTAAATTCTTCTTTAATTTCCTGGTTGACCCATTCATTCTTTAGTAGGATGCTCTTTAGCCTCCATGTATTTGAGTTCTTTCCGACTTTCCTCTTGTGATTGAGTTTTAGTTTCAAAGCATTGTGGTCTGAAAATATGCAGGGAATAATCCCAATCTTTTGGTACCAGTTGAGACCTGATTTGTGACCTAGGATGTGATCTATTCTGGAGAATGTTCCATGGGCACTAGAGAAGAATGTGTATTCCATTGCTTTGGGATGGAATGTTCTGAATATGTCTGTGAAGTCCATTTGGTCCAGTGTGTCATTTAAAGTCTTTATGTCCTTGTTGATCTTTTGCTTAGATGATCTGTCCATTTCAGTCAGGGGGGTGTTAAAGTCCACACTATTATTGTATTGTCAATGTGTTTCTTTGCTTTTGTTATTAATTGCCTTATATAATTGGCTGCTCCCATGTTAGGTGCATAGATATTTACAATTGTTAGAGCTTCTTGTTGGATAGACCCTTTAAGTAGGATATAGTGTCCTTCCTCATCTCTTATTACAGTCTTTTGTTTAAAATCTAATTTGTCTGATATAAGGATTGCCACCCCAGCTTTCTTTTGGTGTCCATTAGCATGGTAAATGGTTTTCCACCCCCTCACTTTCAATGTGGGGGTGTCTTGGGGTCTAAAATGAGTCTCTTGCAGGCAGCATATGGATGGGTCTTGTTTTTTAATCCAATCTGATAGCCTGTGTCTTTTGATTGAGGCCTTTAGCCCATTTACATTCAGGGTAACTATTGAAAGATATGAATTTAGTGCCATTGTATTGCCTGTAAGGTGACTGTTACTGTATATTGTCTGTGTTCCTTTCTGGTCTATGCTGCTTTTAGGCTCTCTCTTTCCTTAGAGGACCCCTTTCAATATTTCTTGGAGGGCTGGTTTCGTGTTTGCAAATTCCTTTAGTTTTTGTTTGTCCTGGAAGCTTTTTATCTCTCCTTCTATTTTCAATGACAGCCTAGCTGGATATAGTATTCTTGGCTGCATATTTTTCTCGTTTAGTGCTCTGAAGCTATCATGCCGGTCCTTTCTGGCCTGCCAGGTCTCTGTGGATAGGTCTGTTGCCAATCTAATGTTTCTACCATTGTAGGTTACATATCTCTTCTCCTGAGCTGCTTTCAAGATTTTCTCTTTGTCTCTGAGACTCGTAAGTTTTACTATTAGATGTCGGGGTGTTGACCTATTTTTATTGATTTTGAGAGGGGTTCTCTGTGCCTCCTGGATTTTGAGGACTGTTTCCTTCCCCACATTAGGGAAGTTCTCTGCTATAATTTGCTCCAATATACCTTCTGCCCCTCTCTGTCTTTCTTCTTCTTCTGGGATCCCAATTATTCTAATGTAGTTTCATCCTTTCGTTATCGCTTATCTCTCAAATTCTGCCCTTGTGATCCAGTAGTTGTTCTTCTCTTCTTTTCTCAGCTTCTTTATTTTCCATCATTTTGTCTTCTGTATCACTGATTCTCTCTTCTGCCTCATTTATCCTAGCAGTTAGTGCCCCCATTTTTGATTGCACCTCATTAATAGCCTTTTTGATTTCGACTTAGTTAGATTTTAGTTCTTTTATTTCTCAGAGAGGGTTTCTCTAATAACTTCCATGCTTTTTTCAAGCCCAGCTAGTATCTTTAAAGTCATGATTCTGAACTCTAGGTCCGACATCATACTAACATCCACATTGAGTAGGTCCCTGGCAGATGGTACTACCTCTTGTTCTTTTTGTTGAGATGATTTTTTTCATCTTGTCATTTTGTCCAGAGGAGAATAGATGAATGAGAGAACAAAATGCTAACAGGTTAACAACATCCTGAGAAAATATACTCTAAACAAATCAGAAAAGACCTGAAACCAAGGGAAAAGAAAGGGAAAGAAAGAAAAACAAAAGAGAAAAAAAAAAAGAAAAAGATAAAGATAAAGACAAACAAAAACAAAACAAAAAAAACAGAATATGATCAAATATGATCAGGCTGGTGCATAGATCAGTGTCACACAGTAGATTTTGGGTGTATTTTGGTCTGTTAGAAGAAAGTGCCTCCTAAAATTTTAAAGAAAGAAAAACTTATATATGTACAAAATAAGGGTTGATACGATGAAGGGATGGAATATGACTGTAAAGATGAAAATTATAAAAAATTTTAAAAAAGGAATTGATAAGAAGGTGTTTGAAAAAAGAAAGAAGAGGATTTAAAAAAAAAGAAAGAAAGAAAGAAAAAAGGGAGAGAACGTGATCAGGCAGGAGACAAGAACAAAGCCATACACTAGAGATTTAGGGTATATTTTGATATGTTAGAAGAAACTATATCTCAAAATTTTAAAGAGAGAACAACATATATATATATACATATATATATATATATATATATATATATATATGCCAAAAATAAGTGTTATTACTATGAAGGGATAGAATATGACTCTAAAAATGAAAAATTAAAAAAATTTTTTTAAAAATGGATTGATAAGATGTTGGTTGAAAAAGGGAAAAAGAAAAATTCAAAAAAAAGACAGTTAAAAAAATTAATTTTGAAAGACTAATGAATCATGGTAAAAAAAGGCATGAATTCTATGTGCAGTATTCCCCTAGCGCTGGAGTTCTCCCGTTCTCCTTGATCGGTAAACTTGGTCTTGGCTTGCTGGCTATTCGGCTGATTTTCTGGGGGAGGGGCCTGTTGCCGTGGTTCCCAAATGTCTTCCCCGGAGGCGGAATTGCCCCGCCCTTGTCGGTCCGGGCTAAGCAGGCTGCTCGGGTTTGCTCTCAGGAGCTTTTGTTCCCTGCAAGCTCTCCGTACAGGTTTGGAGGACGAGAGCGAAAATGGTGGCCTCCCAATCTCCGCCCCGGAGGAGCCAAGAACTCGGGGCCCCGCTCCTCAGTGCGCCCCCAGAGAAAAGCAGTCACTCCCGCCTCCCTGGTCTCCGGCCGCACTCCGTGCTCACCGGGCCTGTGACCGAGCGTTTCTATCTCTGGCAGCCGACCCCGTGTGGAGTCTCCAAACCCAGCAGATCCCTGCGGTGCGCTCCCGCGCCGCTCCTCCCCGGGGAGGAAGGGGAGTCTCCCCGGATCTGCCGCTTGTTGGGTCCCCGCTGGAGGAGCAGTGGCCCGACTGGGCCGCAGATCACAGTTTATGGCCACCCCGAGCTGAGAGCCCGCGCCTTGGCTCCGTCTCTGCAGCCGGCTTCCCCGCTCCGATCCCTGGGAGCTCTGCCGCACTCAGGCACCCCCGGTCTTTCTGTGACCCCGAGGGTCCTGAGACCACACTGTCCCACGAGGGTTCCACCCCCCGCTTAGCCACTGGAGCGACGTCCCTCAGGGGAATCGGCTTCTAAAAGTTCCAATTTTGTGCTCCGCGGCTCTAGCACTTGCCAGAAGCGGCCGACGGAGGCCCCCTCCCCTGCCGTCTATCCTCCCAAATATCGCCTCGGATTCGCTTCTCCGCACGTCCTACCTTCCAGAAAGTGGTTCAGAGAGTTGTTGCTATTCTTTTCTTTGATCTCCTGTTGAGTTCGTAGCTGTTCAGAATGGTTTGATCCCTATCCAGCTGAATTCCTGAGACCAGACGAAATCCAGGTCTCCTACTCCTCTGCTATCTTGCTCCCTTCCCCATCCCCCCGTTAGCAAATTTAAAAGAATAGGAATCATACAATATCTGTTCTTAGACCAAAATAAAATTAAACTAGAAACGAATAAAAGAAAATTTCCCAAATACTTGGAGATTAAATAACATACATCTAAATAACACATGGGTCAAATAAAAAAAAAATCTCAAGAAAAAATTTTTAATATTTTGAACCAAATGAAAATGAAAAAATTTTGATGGTGCAATGAAAGCAGTGTAGAGGGAAATGTACAGCTTTCAGTGAATGCATACATTAGAAAAGAAGAAAGATCTAAGATCAATTATCTAAGCTTCCTCCTTAGGAAACTAAAAAAAGGAAGAAAGAATCAAATCCAAAATAAGCAGAGGAAAATAAACAATAAGTAGAGCAGAAATCAATAAATTGAAAACAAGAAATAATAGAGAAAATAAGCTGGTTCTTTGAAAAGATCAATGAAATTAATAAACCTTTAGCCAGGCTAACTAAAAAGAAAGTTTAGAGGATGTAAATTGCTAATATCATAAAAGAAAGAAGAGACATCATTATAGATCTCATGGACATAAAAAGATAATAAAGGAATACTATGAACTCTATGCACACAAATTTGATAATCTAGGTGAAACAGACCAATTTATTGAAAGACACAACCTGGCAAAACTCATACAAAAGGAAATGGGCAATCTGAATAGGCCTGTATCTATTAAAAATATTGAATCAATAACTAATAACCTTCTAAAACAGAAAGCACCAGGTTCAAATGGGTTCACTGGTGAATTCTGCCAAACATTTAAGGAGGAAATTATACCAATTCTATTCAATCTCAGTGGATAGAAACAGAGAGCATACTTTCTACCTCATTATTTGAGGTTAGCATTTCCCTAATACCAAAACCAGAGAAAGACACGAGAAAAGAAAACTGTAGACCAAAATCATTCATGAACATAGATGCAAAAATCCTCACCAAAATAGTAGCAAGACAAATTCAATAATGTATACAAAGAATCATATACCATATCAAATGGGATTTATGTCAGATATCAAAACTGGTTTGACATTAGAAAATCAATTAATGTAATCTGTTACAATCATAGGCTAAAGAAGAAAAAATCATGATCATATCAATAGATGCAGAAAAAGCATTTGACAAAATTAAACTCTCATTCATGATAAAAGCTCTCGGCAAGCTAGGAATAGAGAGGAACTTCTTCAGCTTGATAAAGAATATATACGGGGCACCTGGGTGACTCAGTCAGTTGAACATCCAACTCTTGGTTTTGGCTCAGGCCATGATCTCAAGAAAATTTTTTAATTGTTTAAAAATTAAAGACCCCCAAAATTAAAGCCCTCAGGCTCCATGCTCAGTGTGGATTCTGCTAAAGATTATCTCCCTTTCTCTCTCCCTTTGCTCCTCCCCCTTCTCTCTCTCTAAAATAAATAAGTAAAATCTTTAAAAAAAAAAAAAAAAAGGAGAATAGGGCGCCTGGGTGGCTCAGTTGGTTGGGCGACTGCCTTCGGCTCAGGTCATGATCCTGGAGTCCCGGGATCGAGTCCCGCATCGGGCTCCCTGCTCAGCAGGGAGTCTGCTTCTCCCTCTGACCCTCTTCCCTCTCGTGCTCTCTATCTCTCATTCTCTCTCAAATAAATAAAATCTTAAAAAAAATAAAAAATAGAAAAGAAGAATATATACAAAAAAAACCCTATAGCTAACACTATATTTAATGATGAGAAACTAGAACCTTACACTCTAAAATCAAGAGCAAGGCAGGACCTCCTCCCTCTCACCAGTTTTTTTTTCCAACATTGTACTGGAAATCCTGGCCAATGCAATAAGGCAAGAAAATAATATAAAAGGCATACAGATTGGGAAGGAAGAAATAAAACTGTCTTTATTCACAGATGACATGATTATCTGTGTACAAAATCTGAAAGAATTGGCAAAAAAAATCCTCGTGGAACTAATAAATGATTATAGTCAGTCACTTTCCTACACACCAGAAATGAATCATTGGAATTTGAAATTTAAAACACAATACCATTTACATTAGCAGCCCCCAAATTAAATATATAAATAAATAAATCTAACAAAGTCTATATGAAGAAAACTACAAAAATATGATAACTGAGATCAAAGGAGGACTACATTAATGGTGAGATATTCTATGTTCATGAATAGTTTTCACTGTCAAGATGTCAGTTCTTCCCTACTCAATCTATAAATTCAGTACAATCCCAATCAAAATCCCAGCAAGGCATTTTATGGATATTGACAAACTGATTCTAAAGTTTATATGAAGAGTAAAAATATCCAGAATAGCCAACCCAATATTGAAGGAGAAGAACAAATTGGAGAATTGACACTATTCAACTTCAAGTCTTACCACAAATCTACTGTAATCAAGAGAGTGTGGTATTCATAAAATAATAGATCACTGGAACAGAATAAAGAGCCCAGAAATAAACCTATAAAAATATGATCAACTGATCCTTGACAAAGGAGCAAAGACAATATAATGGGAAAAAGTGGTCTTTTCAACAAGTGATGCTGGAACGGGTGCAAAAAAAAAAAAAAGAATCTAGACACAGATCTTACATCCTTCCTAGAAATTAATTCAAAATGGATCATATACCCAAGTGTGAAACACAAAACTATAAAACTCCTAGAAGATAGCACAGGAGACCACCAAGATGAACCTGGGTGCGGTGATAACTTTTTAGATACAACCCCAAAGGCATGGTCCATGAAAGAAATACTTGGTAAGCTGGACTTCATTAAAGTTAAAAACTTTTGCTCCATGAAAGACAGTCAAGAAGATGAGAAGACAGCCACAGACTTGGAGAAAATATTTGCAACAGACACATCTGTTATCCAAAATACACACACACACACACCTTCTTAAACCTCAACAATAAAAAAATTTAAAACAGCAGGGAAGCTGAACAGATTTCTCACCAAAGAATATATTTACAGATGGCAAAGAAGTATATTAAGAGATGCTCAACATCATACGTCACCAGGGAACTGCCAATGAAAACAATAAGGTGCCACTGCACATCTGTCAGAACGGCCAAAATCCAGAGCACCACCGCCACCAAACACGGGGGGTGAGGAGCGGTGCTCGCCGACCGTGGGAAGAGGCAGAATGACACAGCCGCTGTGGAAGGCAGCTTGGTTGTTTCTTACCAAAACAAACATACTCTTACCACGGTATCCAGCAATCATGCTCTTTGGTGTTTACCCAAATGAGTTGAAAATTTACACCTATACAAAAACCTGTATACAGATGTTTACAGCAGCTTTACTCATAATTGCCCGACCAAGATGTCCTTCAGTAGGTGAATGAATAAACAAGCCAGACAATGGACCATGCAGACAATGAGCTACCAAACCGTGAAGTTTGGAGGAACCTTGAATGCATAACCCTGAGTGAAGGAAGCCAATCAGCAAAGGCTACGTTTGTACGATTCCAACCGGAGGACATTCTGGAAAAGGCAGAACTACGGAGACAGGAAAAGGGCCGGGGGGCCAGGAGCTGGGGAGGAGAGAGGGACAGGGGAGGGGTGTGGAGGGCAGTGAAGTGACTCTGTGGGACGCCATAAAGGTGGGTCCGTCCCTTACACGGTTCTCCAAACCCACACAACGCCCCGCACAAGAGTGAACCTCAAGGCCGGCTGTGGTCTGCGTGACAGTGACGTGTCAACGTAGGTTCACCGATCCTAACAAACGCACCACCGGTGGGGGTGGTGATAGTAGAGGAGGTTGGGGGGCAGGGCGTGTATGGGAAATCCCTGTACCTTCTGCTCAGCTGGACTGTGAACCTAAAAATGCTCTGAGAAAGTGAACAACAAAATACTTATTTGGGTTTTGTAGGCCTAATGCCACGTGGCCCTACACCACGCAGGAAAGCCATTCCCTGTCACCCTCTTCTGTGGGGCAGGGGACAACACCGCCCCGGACACATGGCCCCACTGACCCGCCTGGCACAGCCCGCCCTGCACGGTGTAGCCTCAGGCCCCCCCCACACCTTTCTTGTTGCCAGAGCCCGGCTCGCAGGCCTCCCCCTTGATGCTGGGTTTGCCTCTGCTGTAGTTCTGGTGGCTGACCACCCACTTGAGGATGCTGGAGGCCACTGTGCGCCGGAAGTCATCTGAAAGGACACCAAGGCCTCGCCTCCTCTGCGGGCGTTGGGGACCAGGGACCTCGGCCAGCACCAGCTGTCCTCAGCCTTGGTGCCCCACAGCCTGCAGCGGCCTCCCTTCCTGCCCTCACCGCCTCGAAGGGCCGTTCGCTCTGCCCTCAGCCCGTGCCTCCAACCTGGTCCTTCTCCCTCCTGCTCCTCTGCAGATGGGAGTCTAATACACCTCCACCTGCACATCCCTCCCTGCCTCCCTCCTGCTCTCCCCACCCCCACCCAGGGCCAAGTCCATGGAGGCCACGTGCTTGTCCTTGTCCAGGCTCCCTGTGCCCTCAGCCCTGCACCAGAGGACGGAAGCTCCTTGCAGACACACGAGAACCCTCCCCATCCCAGGAGGCTCTCTGGACCTCCTTGGACATGCTGGCTTCCACGGCTCCCGGTGTGGATGGCCAGAGGGGCCCTGCCACACCCACCTGGCACGGAAGGCAGCTCTGGGTCCCACAGACCCAGGCTTGGGGCTGGCCTGGCTCCGAGTGCTCTTGGGCCAGGAGAGGCGGCCTGCATCCCCATGAGCGAGCCCACGCTCTGAGGCCTGCCTTAGCCAATTCCACTCCCACGCATGCCCTCTGGGAGGTCTGCAGGAAATTCTGGTACCTTCTCACCGAAACCAAACCAAAGCCTGCTCCTTGCTCATCTCAGCAGAGAAGGCCCCACCTGCCGGCCAAGCAGTTGCTGCCTCCTTGGAAATACCCAGAATCTGCGCTCCCTTCCCCAGCTCCTCCAGGGCCCGGAGCTTCTCACCGGAGTCTCCTTCCACCAGAGCAAACGCCCCTGAGCTTGCCCACCGACTCCTAGCCCCTGCGCCCTGTGGGCCCGCAGGCACATGGCCTCCCCCAGCCTGGTCCCTTCAGACCTCCCTCCCTCCGGGCCTCACCAGCACCCCTTCTCCGAGATGCCCCTGCCCACCACCCTCCCCTCCACTGCACTTCTCACCTCCAGCCCCCGTGGACCCTGCCTTGTTCTGCCTGCGCCTGTTTGCTTCTGGGAGCCCCAGAGTGGGGTCAAGGCATACGGCACAGGTGCTGGTAGATGCCACATCTCCACGGCCCCCAGATCAGGCGCTCAGAAAACACGGTCACCCCCAAATGAACACTGCCCACCTGCTCTGACCTTCACTTTCTGTCCCTCTCTCTCTCGGCAGGTCAAACCAGGAATCCTCCCTCTGTCCTCAGGCCAGAGTCCGTGGCCCACAGGTGCTCAGACCTGGGCCCCAGGACCGACCCCACGCAGACCTCCCCCAGAAACCCAATCAGAACCAAGCTCCTGACACGCGGCTCCACAGCCTCCATCAGCCTCCACCAGCCTCCACGCAGCCTCCCATGCCATGCTGCCCATGGAAGTGTCTGGACCAGCCCTCACCCCTCAAAATGGAGCCGAGCCCCTGGGCCTTGGGACAGGACCAGGCTGTCTGTCATTACCTCCCACCAGTCCCCAGCCCTGCAGCTGTGGCCCAGCCCACCTCCCTTCCAAAGGTTCCTGCAGCCCTTCAGTGGGAGGTAGGCCACAGAGGGGCCCTGACACCAGATGGTCTCCGCCTCTGGCCATTGACTTACCCAGGAATTCCTGCTTCTCACTCTCAGTGCAGAGGCCGTAACAGCGGGGGAAGAAGGAGTCAGGGTTGGCTTGGACGTACCATGGCAGGCTCCTCATGTTCACACACAGCCCGATCTCCAGAGACAGCGGCACGTTAGGCCCCCACAGGCCACCTGCTGGTCCCCTCAGACCAGCCTGAACACCTACAGGTCTGGCTGGCGGCACCTGCTCCAAGGAGCTCTTGGAGCAGACTCCCCCCCAGAGTAGACTGCCCCTCCTGCCCCCAGCCAGCTGGCTCAAACAACAGGGTGACCCCTGTGCAGGCCAGGGCCATCTGAGGGCACAGGGTGGTAGGTCCCACCTTTATGTCCCAGGTTCCCTAACTGGTGCTGGGCCCAGCAAGCTTCTGGGCACGCTCACCACGGGCCCCATTTGGGAAAAAGTGCCCAGTGCCCCCCGTGAGAGGCAGTGCCTGCTGCCTGCTGGGCACACTGGTGGCCATGCTACATGGGGGCCTCTGTGGGGAGCCCAACCCGACTGGGCCACCTGCAGCTATTGCCCGCACCCTGAAGGAGGCCAGCAGCTGAGGCCGGGTGAGGATGCATGGGGCCAGACCCTCCACAGGGAGCCCTGGGGGTGGTGCGAGCCTCACCCCGACCCTCGTGTCATCCTTGCCTGTTGGGGGAATGGTCTCCTTGTTGCCCAGAAGCCCCTCTCCCCAAGCTCTCCTGCCTGGGTACAGGCAGGCCTGTCCACCCTGGGCTGACCCCACCCCTGAACCTCAGCCCTCAGAGTCGCGGGAGGGGGCCGTGGGACCAAAGGGCGGTGAGTACAGGAGGTGCCCACGCCGCCTGCAGCCAGAAGGCCCTGTGCAGGGGGGAGGCGGCCTGGCTCTCCCTGGGACCCAGGGCCTCTCCAGGGTGCAGAGCTTATGCGGGGCTGCGGTGGCAGCCCCCACCTGCCCTGCCTGAGGTTTGGCCTGCGTACCCAGAGGTGGGACTCAGGGCTAAGGGCACATGGGGCTCTGGGGATGCGAGTGGAGCAGGTGCTGAGGGCCTCTGGACACTGGTAACGGGCAGTGTGGCCTCTGCCCGGGCAGCAGTCATCCTGGGGAGGAGCCCCGAGGTGACCATTCCATTCGAGGCCTTCCCAAACTCAGCCATTGGACTTGCAGGAGGCGAGGCATTGCCCTGCACCTGCTCCCGCCCACTTCCCCCCAAGCCCTCCCTCTCACCTTGGTGGTGAAGGAAGCCGTCTTCCCGTAGTGATTCAGCATCTGGTCACAGCTCAGGCTGTGGTAGTCAATGACGTCCCTTTTGATAGTCCAGAGGAAGTACGGCATTTCATTTTTTACCAACCTGGACTGGCAAGAAAAAAAACCCTCATCAGTACCCTATATCCAAGCTTCCTATCTTTGGATGTTGGGATGCAAGTAAGAGTGAAGGAAATCAGACTTTTTCATTCTAGTTAGTTAGCATATATGGTAAAAATCAGTTTGAGGTGTAGAATTCAGTGATTCATCACTTCCGTGAGACAGCCGGTGCCCCTCATGAGAGCCCTCCGTAATGCCCATCCCGCGTCCAGCCCCTCCCCCACTGCTCCCTCCATCAACCCTGCTTGTTCTCTTTCATTAAGAGTCTCTTATGGTTTGGGGCGCCTGGGTGGCTCAGTCGTTAAGCGTCTGCCTTCAGCTCGGGTCATGGTCCCAGGGTCCTGGGATCGGGCCCCACATCGGGCTCCGTGCTCGGCGGGAAGCCTGCTTCTCCCTCTCCCACTCCTCCTGCTCGTGTTCCCTCTCTCGCTGTGTCTTTCTCTGTCAAATAAATAAAATCTTAAAAAAAAAAGATGCACTTAAAAAAAAAAAAAGAGTCTCTTATGGTTTGTCTCCCTCTCTTTTTTTCCTTCCCCTATGATCATCTGTTTTGCTCCTTAAATTCCTCATATCACTGAGATCATATACTATTGGCTTTCTCACTCAGCATAATCTCCTCCAGTTCCATCTGCATCAATGTAAATGCTGGGTATTCATCCTTTCTGGTGGTTGAGTGATATTCCACTGTGTATATGGACCACATCTTCTTTGTCCATTCGTCTGTTGATGGACATCGGGGCTCCTTCCACAGTTGGGTGTTGGGCTCATTGCTGCTGTGAACATTGGGGGGCAGGTGCCCCTTCGGATCCCTATGTTTCTATCCTTTGGGCAAATACCCAGGAGTGCAGCTGCTGGGTTGTAGGGTAGCTCTATTTCTAACTTTCTGAGGACCCTCCATACTGTGGAAATAAGGTATTAAACAACACTGGAAGTGTGTGATCTGTGACTCTCTGGTCTGGGAGGCTGGCAGTGGTGTTCCTTGGGGAGCCACTGTGTGCTGCACTGGGGGAAACCGCCCGCATGCGGGGCTTCTGCTCTCAGGAAGCAAGGGCGGGCCCCGCACCAACAGCAGCCCCCCTGTGTGCGGCTGAGTGAGGCCAGGGCTGCCCACCCCGTGGGTGTCCTTGTGGGGTTCAGGGACATGCCACACAGGGGCATGGGGTGAGTGCACTGCCTCGTGGCCTGGAGACTGTGGGAGCCAGCCTCCTCCCTGCCCCCACTCCTTCAGAGCTGGCGGCCAGGGCCACCAGAGTGCAGGGACCCAGGGTGGACTTGGCGGCTCTGATTTTACAAACAAGAGCACCTGTGTGGTCAAAAATTCTTACCAAAGAGATACAAGGAAAGGAAAACATTTTCCAAAATTCTGACACCTTGAAGACCCTGCAGGGTCATTCTCTGTAGACCAGCATTTGAGGACACACCTACTATTCTGCAACACGGGCTAGTCTACCTTGACCCCATGTTAGGGCAGGACTGGGATCCTCCCATCCTGATGCCAACAAGAGTGCCCGGAGGGAGCGGGGAGCTGGCTGCCAGCATCACTTCCTAAAATTTATCCCAAATGCCGGACTCAGCCTTCCTTCCTACTCCAGAGCAACATCCACAGCTTCTGTTGTCACTTTCTCCCATTTGTTCAAGTGAGGCATGAACCATAAGACAAAAGTATGAAGGGCAGCACGCAAGTGCACACACCTACACAGGTGCACATGGACGCACACAAGCACACACACACAGATGCACATGGGTGCACATGGACACATGAGTGCACACACAGATGCACATGAGTGCATGCACGCACACAGGCATACATGGACGCACATGAGTGCACATGAACGCACATGAGCGCACACAGATGCACACGCAGACACACACGAGTGCACATGGACACATGAGCGCCCACACAGATGCACATGAGTGCATGCACGCACACGGGCACACATGAGTGCACGTGAACGCGCACGCGTGCACACAGATGCACATGGACACATGAACACACACAGATGCACACGGGCACACATGGACAAACATGAGTGCACACGAACGCACACGAGCGCACACAGATGCACACGCAGACACACACAAGTGCACATGGACACATGAGCACACACAGATGCACACGAGCACACGCACGCATACTTGTACACAGGTGCCTATGGACACACACGAGTGCACACACAGAGGTGTACATGAGTACACGTATGCACACGGGTGCACATGGACACACAAGCATGCACACACATACAAATGAGTGCAAGCATGCACATGCGTCCAGCAGCCTGGTGTGACTGGCTTTGCCACCCGTCCCCAGGACACGGCCCAGGGAAGGTGACAGTGTGAGGAGGCATGGGGACATCGAGGCCCACCTGGCCCAAGGGAGCTCAGGTATGGGGACCTACCATCACATCATGGATGTCATCTGTCTTCTCCAAAGCCTCTTCTTGGTTTTCTTTGCCTTCAGCACATTTATGTTCTGCAAACACAACCCCCAGAGAGCCATCAGCCTGTCCGGCCCAAGCACCTCAGCACAGCCCCCACACCCCACAGCCGGCAGCGGCCACGGCCACGGCGCACTTGCTGACACCTCGGCAACTCATCTCCAGGGGCCTTCCGTCTCCCTGCCCCAGTGTTCGCTGCATGGCCCCTCTGCCAGGTGCAGTCCCAGGGTCCAGGACCCCAGGTGTGGGGCGGGACAGACAGCCTTGGGATAAGTGTGGTGGAGAGGGGTGCGGGAAGCAGGACAGTGATGGGGTCGGCATGGGCCTCAACCACCGTGTGGGAGCTGGCCCCCTGCAGACCCAGGGCCAAGAAGGTGCAGATGTTCTCTGCAGAGTGGGAGGCAGGGCCTTGGGCAGAGTGACCGAGGAGTGACCAGTGGGGACCCAGGGCTAGAGGAGAGACAGACAGGGCAGGGCCACTGAAGGGTGGTGGCAACTGCCCAGACATAGGAGGAGGAGAACTGTTGTGGGCACGGACGGGGGGCACCGAGAAGGTCGTGGGCACGGACGGGGGGCACCGAGAAGGTCGTGGGCACGGACGGGGGACACCGAGAAGTCGTGGGCACGGACGGGGGACACCGAGAAGGTCGTGGGCACGGACGGGGGCCACCGAGAAGGTTGTGGGCACGGACGGGGGACACTGAGAAGCAACCCGACCAGGTTTGAAAGCGCAGGCCTGGTGCGGAGATACTTGGGGAAGGCAGGCCGGGAGGGCGATGGCCTCTGCCTGCCCAGGGAGACCCCCAGACACGCAGGGGAGGCCCAAGTCACAGGCTCTTCCGGCCAGAAAAGCACTCCCTGGAGAGGTGTGACTCACCCTGGCAGACACACACACAAGCCTTACACCGAGACAAGACCCCTTCGATACTCTACCAGGCACCCCCGCACTGTCATCGTCTGCATTTGGGATGACCTTGGGCAGAAAGTGGAACTTCTTCTCCACCCAGCCCTTTCTTCGAAGGGTGGCCCGTATCACTGGGTAGTGTCCGTAGATGGAGAAAATCTTCTTTTCCTCAAATTGCAAGAGCATATTTTAAATTAGAGAATGAAAGACAAGGCAGTTAATTGTCTGTGAGGGGAGGCTTCAAGGCAGAATGAGACAGACTGTGCCAGTGAGTGGGATGACACTCAGGTCCCGCTCCAAGGAAAACACGCGCAAACATCCAAGAACACACACGGGCACGGAGCAGGGCCCTCCTCTGTGGCACGTGCTCATTCTTTGCGGGCCTTGCACACGTGGGTGTCACTCCCACGAAGGCTAGGAGACCCCGCACAACCAGGACCACGGGCGCGTGCCCCGCTCAGGGCAGGTCCTGGTCTGGAAGGTGGGGCTGAGGCCGGAGGCCACGCACTCTAAGGCTTTCTTTTCTCTATGAAGGTGACAGTCTCTCGTGCCGGGGGCGAGGGGATGGGCGCCTGAGACTCGAGGAGGAGTGAGAGGGAAGAGCTGCTCAACCGCCCAAGAAGGGCCACAGCAGGCCCGGAGTGCCGAAAGCATGAGGCCAGCACCAGGGAAGCTGGGGGCTCTGCCGGGACTGGGCACCAGGCAGGGAGGGGGCGGTGGGCGGCGTGTACCGAGGCCTTCCCAGCTCAGGGATGGGAGACGGGACAGTGACGGGCATGCCGGAGCCTCTGGGGCCCACGCTGCTGAGGCACAGCCTGGGCAGGGTACAGAGGGCGACGGCCACACGGCAGGGTCAGCAGTTAGCTCAGTGCCTCCCGAGCTTGTGGGAGCAGGTGGGGGGGGGGGGCAGGGCAGGAGGGGAAAGGCTCAAACTCACCGTGTCCCTAATTAGATGACTCTGAATGAATCAAAAGACAAACTATACTGGGTGGGCCTGGCCTAGTCAGGTGTACCTCTTAAAAAGAGGGTCCAGGGCATCCCTGAAGTTGGAGAGTCAAAGCAGCAGAGACCCTCTCCCCATTGCTGGCTCTGAAGAAACCAGCTCTACAGCCACAAGGGAGTGAATCCTGCCAACCAGCCAAGGGAGCCTGGAAGCGGATCTTTGCCCAGCTGAGCCTCTGGATGAGACCCCAGCCCAGCTGATGCCTCATTTCAGCCTCGAGAGATCCTGAGCAGAGGCCCCCGCAGAAGCTGTGAGATAATAAATGTTTAAGTGTTTAAGTAGCTAAGCTCATGGTGATTTGTTACACGACATCGGTAGCAGACATACCCTATAGTTCCCACAAGGAGGACTTGCACTCCGCACCCAGGAACACATACAAGAAAGCTTGCGTCGGGCCAGAAGCTGGGAGTTCCAGTTCTAGCACCCACAGGAAGGGCCCAGCAGGTCAGAGGACCTCTCTGAGCCTCCTTCTACACAGAAAATCTGTCCAAAGCCTGCCCTCTTCCCCCACGGGCTGTGCACCAGGGCAGAGGGATGGGATGACCTTGGCCACCGAGGGGCTGCTGCCATGCAGAGACAGGCAGGGGACCTGCCCCAGCAAGAACGCCCACCTTGCTTACAGTCAAACTGAACAACTTCAGAAAAGCTGATTATTTTAATCAACGGGCTAAAATTCCTCAGGGAACTACAAAAGGAAGAAAAACAGAGTATAAGATTTACAACATACAAGACAGGGGAAATGGAATTTAAAATGTAACCAGTCCACACAGAGCCACAAAATGAGCAGACGGGGCAGACTGAACGAGGGAAGGAGGCAGGGACACACGGGGACGCCCGAGGACCCCAGGGGTGCAGTCATAGGTAAACCCACCAAAGGCTCCAGGTAAAAGGTGAAGAGTGCCAGGCTGGATTTCTAAAACCTCAATCTATGATGTTTACGAGAGGAAATCAAAAGCATAAGCTTAGAGATAGGTAGAACATAGAGAATCTAAGTATGAGACAAAACAGCCTTTGCGACAAAATAAACCCCTAAAGAAAATCATGCCACAATTTACAAAAAGATTGAACTCACCAGGAAGATGCTTTTGTATGCTCCTAGCAAGAGGGCTATAAATAATAAAGCACAATTTGACAACCACAGAGTGAAAGGATCCACACTGATAAAAGGGTATTTAACGTGCTTCTCTCAGTCAGTGACACAACCCACAGACCAGAGATTTCCATCAGCCTCGAAGACTTGAACAACACGATAACCAGCTCTGCCCTGAGGTCTATGAGTGGGGTACCCCACGTCAACTTTCACATAAATGCACAAAATGCTGGGCGTAAAGCAAGTCTGAACACACTTCAGTGGAATAACATTATGCAGATTACAGATTCAACCACATGCAACCAAGCTAGAAATCAGTAACAAAATAAATAGAAAAAAAAAACAATTATTTATCCAAAGGATACAAACAGAGTGCTCCGAAGGGGCACCTGAACCCCAATGTTTATAGCAGCAATGTCCACAATAGCCAAACTGTGGAAAAAGCCCAGATGTCCGTTGACAGATGACTGGATAAAGAAGAGGTGGTATATATACACAATGGGATATTATGCAGCCATCAAAAAAATGAAAACTTGCCATTTGCAAAGACATGGATGGAGCTAAAGGGTATTATGCTAAGTGAAATAAGTCAATCAGAGAAAGACAATTATCATCTGATTTCATTCATCTGTGGAATTTAAGAAACGAAACAGAGGAGCATAAAGGAAGGGAGGGAAAAATAAGACAGAATCAGAGAGGGAGAAAAACCGTAAGAGAGTCAACCACAGGAAACAAACTGAGGGCTGCTGGAGGGGAGAGAGGGGACGGGGTAACTGAGTGATGGGCATTAAGGAGGGCACGTGATGTAATGAGCACTGGGTGTTGTGTGCAGCTGGTGAATCATTAAATTCTACCCCTGAAACTAATGATACAGTATATGTTAATTAAATTGAATTTAAATAAAAAGTAAAAAAATAATAAAATAAAATGAGAAAATCTTGTATACATGAAAAAAATAGGAAAAAAAACCCCAGAAGTGTAGACATGAACTCTACTTTTAAGTAACCCACAATGAATGAGAAGTAATAATATGAATTATAAAGTACTTTGAACTACATCTCAGCTAAAGTACTGTAAAAATAAAAGCTTGTGAAAGCAGCTAACAAATGCTTAGAGGGATGTTTATAGCCCTAAATATTCACCTGTTTTTAGGCTTCAGTAGAAAACCCGAGAATTAACGAGCTGGTATGGTTCATTGGTATGAAATCCCAGAGAGCGCACACAGCCACCAGGATCAGGCGGGCGACAGGGGCCCGCCCCCCAGGGCAGGACTGCTGGCGACCGCGCACCTGGTGCACCCAGCCCGTCCCGTGGCGACCGGGGTTCACGACCCATGCTCTGCAGGTGCACGAAGAGCCTCAGAAGCACATCCCCGTGGTTGATGCACTGGACTTCCCGAGCCCTTCATGCCCAGCCTTCTGAGCAAGGGCCGCCAACGTAGGCAAAGCCGGAGAATACCACCTTTCCCCAGCGAAGGCTCCTGGTGCTCTCAGGACAGCAGACAGACCCTGCTGCCCCGTAAAGAACAGGACGTACCCCCGCTCCCCTCCCCCTGGGGCCCAGCGCTGGGGTCCAGGGCCAACCCAGGCTGGCGGACTGCGGGCAGCTGGGAGCTCAGCACATCAAAGCAACCCACTTGCTCTCCAAATTCCAAAATAAGTTTCCACATTTAAAAAGTGCCCCCCCCCCACCTTGGGGCGCCTGGCTGGCTCAGTCTGAATAGCGCGGGACTCTTGATCTCAGAGTCATGAGTCGAGCCCCACGTAGGATGAAGAGATTATGGAAATAAATAAAACTTTAAAAAAGTGCACCCCCCAGCCCCAAAAGACATTTACCTTGATGGCCTTTTCTGTTAATTGTCTTGCTATTTTGTATCTGTCTAATTTGGGGGAAGAAGTCAAGTCTTGGGAAATTCCTCGTTTTAATTCTGCAGAAGAGAAACAGACATCCAGGCTAAGGTAAAAGTGCACGGGGGATGCTTGGAAAGGAAGCCCAGCCCACCCGCACACCCATCACCTTTCCACCCAGCCCACCGCTGGCCCCCAGACCCTCCTCCTGCAAACCCTAAGCCCCCTCCCCAGGCTGCGCCCCCCCCAACCCTCCATCCCCTGGCCATGCCCTCTCTCTGCCCCCCGCCCACCTGCCCTGCAGCTCTGGCTTGCGCACCCTCTCTCCTCGCTGTGCTCCCCACCCACTTTGTGGCCACACCACGCCATGACCACCCCCCTCAGTCTCTGTCAGGGCCAGCCCTCCTCGCTCCTCCCCTAACTATGGCCACCAGACTCCCCGCAGCACACACCTTAAAGATTAAAATGAAAACCCTCCTCTCTGTACTCCACACCTCTCCACATCCCCGTCTGCTGGACTCCACCGTGGACACCACCCATGCTAAAGTCATACACACACAAGCCGATCCCTTGTCACTCCCTCGGGCCCTGGCTCCTGGGAGCACCGGACACTTGGCTGGCCAGCCCTGCTCCCCTTGGCCTCCCCTTTTCCTCCTCACTGCAGCCCTTTTTCTCCCCCTATGCCCTAACCTTGGAAGTGCCCAGGCCTGGATCTCAGACTCCATGCTTCCTGTCCACACCCACTCGCTGGAATTTTCAATTCCACCATGCCCAGACCCCTGGAATGTACACCTTCCACCCACACCACCAGACCTCCTGACACCTCCAGGACCCCCGGTGCCTGGATGTCCAAGGAACATCGCAGGCGGGACAGGCCAGCAGCAGGCACCCCTCCAGCACCCACTGCTCTTCCTCCCCCCGTGGGCCCCAGAGACCCACAACTGCACAGCCGATCAATACAGACAGAAGCAGCAGAGCCTTTCAGTGGGGATGGTGCTCTGACAACTGCACGTCCAGATGCAGAACACAAATCGAACCAGCCTGGCAACGACCCTCCGTGGCACCCGGCCTTTGGTTTCTAAGCATGGGCTGCCCTGGCTGGAGGGATCTGAGCTCTCTGGGGAGCTGGGAGCCCTCAGGGCATCTTGAGGCTCTTACAGACTGGGATGGGGGGCAGCAAAAAGATGCAGAAGCAGCGTGCAGAGGTGGGAGGGCTGAGTGTAGACCACTGGAGCGTCACAAAATGTGACGGTCACTGGCCAGACCCAGCACAGCCATCCAAGAAGACTCTTGAGAGTGAGAGAGCAGTGCAAACACAACCCTCACCCGAGGCCATCAGAGATGCCTGCGTGCCAACACCTTCCCTGGAAGCCCGTAACTGCAGGGCAGAAATAAGCACCTGGGCACACCTTCTGGAAGGATTGGAACTTTGCAGAGACTGAGGAGGCCCACCGGGGAGGACAACACTCCTTAAAGAGCGCAGCTCCTCGTCTGTTCTTTGTGGAGAACCAGCCATTCAAACAGGGGCCTCCCAGGGCAACTGGCCCCCTGGGAAGGTGAGGGGCGGGTGAGTGGGTGCAGCGTGGTGTGTCCAGAGCGGGGGCTGGGGTCGCTGCAGCCTACAACGATATCCTCTTGCCCAGGCCTGTTCCTCACTGATCCAGAAGTACTTTCCCGTCAACCTCCAGCACCACCTCCTGCCCAACCTCCAGTCCCATCTCAGAGGGATTCTCTGCGGAGTCCCCCACCCCCACTCAGGGGCCTTGGGTAGTCACCAGGTGCCACAGCTCCACTCCTCGGGTGGCCACGGAAACACAACCCTACCCTGGAGGGGTCTGGCCAGCACTGGTCCCGCGACGGGCTGCAGCACCGGCGACAGCACGGTCAGACTCTGTGGGCAAATTAGGGGCACAGCACCACCTCCAAGGAGTCTTGGCAAAACACTCAACCCAAATCTCATCAGGTCTCCAGAGCTCATCTCCAGATCACAGAGGAGGGGCAGAGGAGGAGAGTAAACCACCCCAAGGCCAACAGCTAGATGAGTCCCAAAGGTAGGACTTTCTCCCGAACAAGAGGTTGTCCTCATCAAGTCTAGATCCTGAAAACACAAGGCAAGAGGGGTGGCCACTCCAGATCAAACAATAGCAAAGAGAAAGGACAGCCTGATGCAATGTGTGGTCCTTGACCAGATCACGATCTGAACAAACCGACCCCGGGATTAATGGGGAAATATGAATATATGCTGGGTATTGGATTTTAGTGAGGAATTATTGTCCATCTTATCAAATGTGAAAAAATAGTTTAGTTATTTAGAAAATGTCACTTTTAGAGATATTTAGTAAATATTTAGATATATACTAATATTTACTTATAAATATTAACAGAACTTTAATAAAATAATTATTAAAGACAAAAGAGAGATAGTCCATAATATTAAAAGGATCAATTTGTCAGGGAGATATAAAAATTCCAAATGTGTATGAACTTAATTATATATAAAGATACAAGTTGACAAAGCTAAAAACAAAAAAAGAAAATCCACAATCATATTGAGATATTTAACCTACTTCTCTCAGTAAATGAAAGATTAAACAAAGGGGGCACCTGGGTGGCTCAGTCCATTAAGCGTCTGCCTTCTGCTCAGGTCGTGATCCCTGACCTTTTTTTTGGGAACAAAAAAAGATGTCCACTATATCACTTCTATTCAACATTATACTAAAAGTAGTAGCCAATGCAATAATGCAGGAAAAGGAAATAAAAGGTATAAAAGCTGAAAAGATCTGCAGATGATTGTGTACATAAGAAATCTAAATGAATCTACTAGCTATTAGAATTAGTTAGCAAAGTCACCAAATGCCAAGTCAGTACAATAAAATTAATTATATTTCTATATACTGGGAATAATTAGAAAATGAAACTCAACAATGTTATATCTAAAAAACATCAAATATCTAGGAGTAAATCTAACAAAAGAGGTCTTCCACATTTGTACTCTGAAAATTACAAAACACTGTTCATAAGAATCAAAGAACTAAATGTTCCTGGGTTGAAAGACTCAATATTGATAAAATGTTAGGTTTCACCCAAATTGATATATAGATTCAATGTAACCAAAATTAAAATCCCAGCAAGACTTGTGTGTGTGGGTTTGTGTTAAATTAACAATTTGATTCTAAAATTTATATGTTGATGCAAAAGTCGAAGAAAACCTAAACAAATCTTGAAGGATAAAGTCCAAAGGCTTATACTACAAAATATTAAGACTTACTATAAAGCTACTGGAATTAAAACAGGGTAGAATGGACTCAGGATAGACAGAGAAATCAATAAAACAGAATGGAAAACAAAAAAATAGGCCTAGGCCTGATTTTCCACAAAGGTGACATTGCAGGGCCCACCTGGGTCAATTAGATATTCACATGGGGGAAGAGTGAACATTTGCCCACTGACCCCTACCTCACTCCATACAAAATAGTCAATCCCTGTGAGTTGTGGAGGTGAATGTGAAATGTTACATTATAAAGTTTCTAAAGGAAAACATAGGATACTGTTTTCTGAACAATGGGGTGGATATAGATTTCCTAGTAAGACTCAAAAAGCACTAACTATAGAAGAGAAGATTGACAATTAAACTTCCTTACAACTAAGAAGTAGATTTTCTTTCTTTCTTTCTTTTTTTATTTGACAGAGAGAGACACAGCGAGAGAGGGAACACAAGCAGGGGGAGTGGGAGAGGGAGAGGCAGGCTCCCCACGGAGCAGGGAGCCCGATGCGGGGCTTGATCCCAGGACCCTGGGACCATGACCTGAGCTGAAGGCAGACGCTTAATGACTGAGCCACCCAGGTGCCCCTGAGAAGTTGATTTTCAAAAGGAATGGTTAAGTGGCTGAAAACACCAGCCATGGACCAGAGGTATTTATAATACATCTAACTGACAAAGAACTGGTATCCGTCCAGAAGGGACAAAGAATTCCTACCACTCAATAAGGAAGAACCCACAACCCAGTTTAATAATGGCCAAAAGACCGGAACAGATACTCCACAAAGAGTCCCAGAAGGGAAAGTAAAACGGAAACCACAGTGAGGCGGCCCCCACACCCACCCAAAGCCCAGAATGAATAGGACGATGCCCACTGTTGGCCTGGGTGTGGAGCAGCTGAGGCTCTTACCCCCGCGCGGTAACATAGAGCTGAACAGGAGCCTACCCTGGACCCAGCGAGTTCACTCTTAGGTATTTACCAACGAGAATGAGCTCACTGGCAAAAAGGCAAGTGCACGGGTTTACTCAGACCTAGGAAAGGGCTCCCCGGGACTTCTCCCGGACTGCGCCTTAACCCCGAGCATCTGACTTCGCACCACTTTCCCAAGTTGAGCTCTGAAGTCGACCAGCTTGGGCAGAAAGGTGGAGGGCAGGGGGCTGGAGGGTGCGGGGCGGGGGGGGGGGGGGGAAGGGGGGAGTCCGGAGAAGAGCGGGGCCCAAGCACAAGCTCCGCGGCCAGGGTCCCCCGACCGCCCCGGCGGGCCTTCATGCCCCTGAACGTCCTGAGTCAACCCCGGGCCCTGCGCCTCACGTCTGAGCCGCTTGCCCCCACGCCGTTCCCGCCTCGAACCACGAGTGGCCAGAAGGTGGGCGAAGAAGACACTGACTGTTCTCTTCTCTCGGGTCTCCTTCCAGTGAAGCGGACGAGAGCCTCTTCCTTTCTCCCGGCTCCATTCCGGCCTCCGGCAGCTCACCCTTCCTCGCGCCTGCTCGCGCCCCTGCAAGGAGAGGGGGCGTCGGCGAGGGCTCGCGGCCCAGGGCATCCCAGCGCGGGGAGGCAGGCCGGTGCCGGGGCTCTGAAGCCAGGTTGAGGGGAGGACAGGTGTAGGGTCTCGGGGCAGGTCTGGGGGGAGAGGGGCAAGTCCAGGTTTGTAGGGGTAGGTCCGGGCTTCTGAGGACGGGGGTGGGCAAGGCTGGAGCGCCAACGGGAGTGGGAGGGAGGGCGGAGGGGGTGGGACTAAGGTCTGGGCTCCCGAGGGCAGCGTGGAGAGGTGAAGGGGTGAACGTTCCGAGGAAGAGTGGTTCTGGGGTTCCGAGCAGGAAGTCTAGAATCCTGGGGCGAGGGGAGGGGGGGTCTGGAGTTCCGGGACGGGGGAGGGGGCGTCAGGGATTCCCGAGGGCTCAAGCAGGGCGGGGCACGGGTCCTGTCTGGCATCCGCAGGGGCACAGGTCCGGGGTTCCGAGGCGAGGGGGCCAGTGCTCACCCGGGATCGGCCCCGTGGGGCGCGCTGCGCCCCCGCCCCCCGCCGCGCCGCCGGGCGTCCAGCGGTTGCCCGGGGCAACGGGCCGGGGCTGCGCGGTGCATTGTGCAAGCCTGGCCCGCGGGGTGCGCGGGGCGCGGGGCCTAGGGGCCGCGGCGCGGCGGCCAACGCGGGGCGTGGGGCTGCGCGGGCGCGCGGGCGGCGGGGAGCGCCAGGAGCGGTTGCGGTGGGGCCGGCCGCGAGCGTGGGGCGCGGATCCCCGGGGGCCGCGGTCAGTGGCGTTAGCGCTGGGCCCCGGGCCGGGGCTGCTGTCCGAGGCGCGGGGGCCGGGGCGCTGGGCCATGGTGTCCTCGGGAAGGAGTGGGCGCGCCGCCTCCGCCCGGGGTCACGCGGTCACCAGGCGCAGGTCTGGTGGGGGTCAGCAGACCCACCCTGGCAGTCAGAGGCCCCCAAGTCATAAAGAACCAAGAGTCACAACCGGCCCCCGACTCCACCCAGGCCTCCCTCCGACCCTCACTCCTGGTGCCCCCCAGCGGCCGGGCTAGGGGAGCAGAGACGGAGAGCGCAGTCCCTGGGGTGGTGATGCCAGGCGGGAGCTGTGCACTGAGTGTCCCCTCGTGCGCTGTGGGCAATCAGGGCAAGCGGGGCAGCTTTACCGTCCCACGGAGGAACCCGAGGTGGCCTTGGTGTCTCCGGGGTCATTCACGGAGGCCTGTGCTGCCACCCCGCGGGTTCCAGGTGCACCCAGGGTCCCACGCCAGCCAAAGTCCCTGCGCCCTTTGCGTCCTTCTGCCTCCCTTCCTCCTCGTGGAGGGAGGGGTGCATAGGAAAGACCCACCCATCCTATTAATGCCTTTGCTCCCCGTAAATTTCGGAAAACTATTATCTTTATTTGGTTTTAAATCATCTTTATTTTGCACTTAACTTCCCAAGATAACCCAAAAGTGAGGTTCTGCTCTCACTCTGCATTAGCTGGGGGGGGGGGGGGGCAGTTCCCCTGGGCAGGGAGGGGTCTTTGTGCCCCTTTCCAGTCTTCACTAGCAAGCGCTCACCAGTCGCCACCTCCACATGGCCTCACATAAATCACAAAATAAAGTATGGCCTTCACCTCCACCAGCCCTCCTGTGCTGTACCTCTCTCTTTCAGAACCTGGGCAGAGAGATCCCTGAGAGACCCAAAATGAAAGAGACCGCAGTTCCATGTTAGCGTTTATTGCTCAGGAGATACTAAACAACATCAGACGAAAATGAAAATGGACAGAAGTATAAATGTCTAAAACCCCACTTGCCTGGGTTTCTCAAGCTCTCTGAAATAAAGTACAAGCCAGTGCTAAGCCCCTAGGCATCTAATTCCGTCTCTAAGACTCAGACTTTCTGTCCCCAGGACACCACCAGCACGGCCTGTGCTGCTTCTCTGGCTCCCGTCCCAGGCTGCTGAGCAGATGCCCCGGGCCTCCCAGCGCAGAGGTCGCAGGACGGGGGGACCTGGACCGCGGCCGGCCCGTGCGTGCGCGCGCGCAGGCTATCACTGCCATTCGGAGGACAGTCCCCCTCTCCTGTGTCTCACCTGCTTTTCCTCCTGTTTCAAAATGACCCAGCTCGTCAGTGCTCGTGAATACGGGCAGCCAGTCACTTGTGCTTGGACGTGAGAAACCAGGGAGGATCCTGGAATCCACCCCCTAGGTCTACACCAGGCCAGCCCCAAACAACCCTCACCGATGAGCTACCTCAACTCAGCAAAGAGCAAACGTCGGCACCTTTCCGCAGAGCAGAGTGCTGCCTGCTCCTTCTACAGGGAGGAAAGGTGGGTAGCCTTGTGGATGAAAGCACAGCCCCAAGACAGTTCCCGGCACATTCTCAGAAGGTGCTCCCACCTCACTGGGGATTTACGAGTGCCCATATCAGTTGGGAAAAGCTAACTGTGCTTCCAGAAATTCGGGTATACTCAGGGACGAGGAGATGGCATGCAAACTAATTTTGGGCCATGACTTTAACTGAAGCAGATGTTATTCTCACACCCACCCTGTCTCTGCTGTTGGGCAGGGGGCAGTGACAGATGGAGGAGACCCCCGGCCTGGGCCTGACCTCAGGTGAGTGAGGTTAGGAAATGGACTGGGCTGGAGCCTGCATGGAGACGACCCTGTGCGGGTTCCTGGGGCATCTGTCTGGTATCTTGAGCATGGTGATGGGAGTGGAGGCAGAACCCATGACAGGAGGGAGGGACCCACCGCACCCGCATCACCAAGGCCAATGAGACCGGGAAATGGAGCCCAACTTTTCCAAGCCTTGGACATGGCCCCACCACAAAGAACACTGAGCTGTGGCAGTGGCTAGGGTCATGCCTAGTGTAGAAAGCCCCTGGTGCAAGTGCAGACCACCACTGCTGACGCGGTCTCTGCATGGCAGGCACCAGCATCAGGGAGCAGGCGGGGTCCTTCTGGAATGACCGGGTCAGGTATGGAAGGGCCGACATTTGGGCACGCGGGCTTCACAGAGGGACAGCTGTGGGTGTGGGGCTGCCGTGTGCCTACAGCCCTGGGGACAAAGGGCCCCCTGGCTGCGGGGACACGACAGGAACACACAGCTGTGCTCTCTTGTCAGAAACAGTGCTGGCAGGCTGGGCTCTGGTCCAGGCGCATCTCAGAAGAGAAACCCTGTAAGACCCGTGTGGGGCTGTGCACAGCGTGTATGCTGTCTGCTCAAAGGGAACAGACCAGGAAAGCCGGCCAGGGGCCGGAGGAGCAGAAGGGGGCTGGCCTACATATCAGCCCGAGAGGGTCTGGTTCCGCACGAGCCCGGCCTCACCTGCAGGCCCCACTGCTCACGAGGTGGTGCCTCGAGAGCCAGGAACCGACAGACTGATAAGCAGAATTAAACTACTCTATGAAAACGCCACCTTGCAGCCTGGCCTGGTTAGACGGTGGTAGCCAGGCAGGGCCCTGCTTCTGCCTCGGTCTCCCTGCCCCGTGCTCACTGGGCCATCTGCACCACGACGGCCCTCCACGCTTTCTCCTTGTCGAACTCCTTCAGGGGGCTTCTGGACACCTGTGGCCAAACAGGCAGAGTGTCATTTCTCCTGCCCCCCCAACCCTGCGGCAGCAGGCAGGCGGGAACCTGTTACCTTGAGAGCTTTTCTCAGCCTGTGACAGCATAGAAAACAGCCCTGGACTCCTGGGAGGGAGCACACGGACGTCCCTGCCCCTCTGCCGCCCACGTCCCCCCAGGAGCGCAGCCTGGACAGGGGTGGGCTCTGGAGCGGGGTGGGGGGCCGCCATGAGCCTCTGCCTGACCGCCGAGGACACGGGCTGCATCCCAGCAGCAGACAGAGAAGCATCTGCATACAGTAGGTGCCCAATAAATACTCCCCGACGGGGCAAGGATAGACACCACGGGGCGGGGTGAGGGCCTCCAACTCTTCCTGGGGGCAGGGGACCGGCGCCTCCACACAGAAGGGGCCTGTCAGCCAGGGAAGGAGAAGGCTTGCGGCCGAGGTCCCCACACAGGAACGGGGAGGCCAGCTGCCGGGCCCTGAGCCTCTGGACCTGCTCTTCTGGAACCCGGTGGGAGCTCACATTCACCAGACTCAGCACGTTGCTGTCCCCACCCAGAACCAAGTGGGTCTCTTACAGGGCCTGGGGGCAACGCTGCCCCCCCGGGAGACCCGCTGTCACCGGTAAAAACAAGGAGAGGACACTCTCTGCAGATCTCAGGGAAGGAAGGCAGGCACAGGACAGGATGGAGAGGCTGGGGTTGCTGAGCAAGGGCCGATGGCGGAAGCAGGAGCGCGCTCGCACAAAGGCCCTCATGGACCCTGCAGCACCGGGGCCTCCCTTGTCCACAGTTGTAAACACCTCTGGGAGGGGGCGCCTCATGGGGAGCATACTGACTCCCCGGCCTTCCAGCTGTGGGGGGCAGAGTGTTGTCCAGGTGGCCTTGAGCCTGGCAGAGGGGCTGGCCAGAGGTCACTGATGCCACCCTGTAGAGGGCTGGGTGGGCGCCGCCCCCCGAGAGGGGCAAAGGAAGGAACTTCTGTGAACTGAGTGGGTCCTGAGCAACTTCTTGTCCACGTCTGTAGGAGTGAAACTGAAGGCATTCAGTCCATAATCCTCTCAGGAATGGATCTGTGTGTGGGGCCACCCCACCAGCGCAGGGTGGTCACAGAGCCCAAGGCCACTCACCTCCCCTGCTGGGCGCTCCTGCCGGCCGGTCTGCGCAGCATCCCAGGACGCACCCAGCTTGAAGCGCACACACTGGATGACGGTGCCCGTGTTGAGGCCTGCCTGCAGCAGCAGCTCCAGCATGAGCAGCAGAGGCAGCACGTCATAGGACTGCTGGAGAGAAACGGGCCGGTGAGCCCCGCGGTCTGCCTGGGGCCTCAGCCACCGGGGCCTGCAGCTCGCGTGGCACAGGCCGCGCCCTCCAGCCAAGGGAGGCGATGCAGGCAGCGCCCCAGGCCCTGCGGCCTTCCAAGAGTACGCGGGTGAGTTGTATGAATCATGCCGGCTACGCGCACGCCTGCACGAGGACTTCCGCTCATGAATGGGAGTTGAGGAAATCGATTCTGCGCTAAGTTCTGTTGTCCTGGGTTTAACAGATAACATGAAAACGGCCCACAGGCGACTAAGCCGCGTGGTAGCCCCAAAACAACCACCAGCAGAGCCCCGTGTGGTGACAGAGGGTGTCCACGTGGGGTGAAGCGACCAGGCATGTGTGAGCAGCCTGCCCCCCGGCCCCTGGGCAGAAGCACACAGACGGCAGCGGCAGATTCTCCCAGAGCGGAGGCTGGTGGCTGCTGGAGGGAAAGGGTCTGGGGAGCGCCTGGCACCCGCAGGGGTAATGGGAAATCAGGGGGAGCCCCCTCCCCTTTGGCTGAGATACAAAGCAACCAAATGTTAACACAAAACCCCAGCTCCGTACAGTGTCACTGTGGAAACAGCTCTCCTCAAGTTAAGGTACAAATTTAACCACAAGTCCAGTTTAAGGAGAAAAGTGCTTTCTGGAGCCAGGCAAGTTGAAAACGTACACAGAAAAACAAACATGCAACAAAAGTGAGGTAACCCTGAGAAGCAGTGATGGGTGATTAGGCAAGCTGCAGCCAGCTGGTGAAGCCAGCCGGCAAACGTCCACGACCGGAACAGAGCGGCATCAGACTACGTGTGAGACGTCGGGCGCAGAAATGGGCCCCGACAGGAACAGAAGCTCAGCTGTGATCAGGGCGGCATCTCAGACGAGGGCGGAGAAGGTGGGCATTCCAGTCAACAGAAAGGCCAGCTGCCTCGTGCTCTGGGGCAAACTCCTGCCGGACGCAAGCACTAGCCTTTCTCATTGCCACGAAAAATCCAGAAGCAATCAAGCAAGATACTGACAAACTTAATGACATAAACAAACAGAAACTTCCTCGGGACAAAAATCACAGCTGTTCTGCGGAGGCCTCCCAAATCCTGGTCTAGCTCCAAGCCCCTGGAAAGTGGGCAGGGCACAGAAGCAACTCCACCAGGAACGAGGGGTCAGCACTGCCAGGCACAGTCCACGGCCACTCGTGTCCAGAGAGACGCCATGGCAGCCACACCGGGCGCGTGGCCTCACCCGCGTGACAAAACCGTGTGGCAAGCCTCCGTGCCGGGCTGTGGACAAGGCCAGCGCTGCGTGGGAACGTGGGACCTCCCGTGAGGGGGACTCGTCACCGTCTAACAGAACTACAGTCGTGCCCACCCTCTGACCGGCAGTCCCCCTCCGAGCTCATGTCCTAACGATGCACCACACAGACTCAAAACCTCCTGTGTGCACTGAGTTGTTCAGCAGATGCTGGGAGCAGCCCCGACGTCCTCGTGTGCACGTGTCAGAAAGGACACGGGAGAGCTCCCAGCCTGGGGGGGTACAGACAGAAAGGTTACATTTGAGCACGAATCAAACAGTACAGCCACGCCCAGAAAAGGGGTTACTTCATCGAGCAAGCGGGGTCACCTCCTAAGTGGGGTCCGCGGAGGCTGCAGACTTTCTCAGCTGGGCTGCTGCTGCTGGTGGCCCTGGTGGTGAGCTTGCGAACGTTTTACGTGTATTATAAGATAAGACAGTAACCACGTTCAATGTTACCAGGAAACAAGAGTTTTGGAGAAAGAGAAAAGGGATACAAATATAAAATAACACAAGTTAACAAAATTCAAGTACATACATTTTGAATTCAGGATCTTCAAAATCTAGATTTCTCAGCTCTGTCCACTGAAGAGGCGTAGAAGCAATGATGCCCCAGCATGAATGAGTGCACAGAGCCCCCAGATCCTGACTCGTGTGTACGGTCCCCTCCAAAGGGGCCTGGGATCGCCGGCAGGGGGCAGGACGAGGTGACTGCGGGCAGGGGCTCCCTCTGGCCATGGCTGGGCTAGCTCGGGCACCAGAGAAAAATGGCTGCAGCACCGTACAAATAATGAAAGCCCGTGAGTCCTCGGTGGCACTCAGAAGGGAAGGGCACCACCGGTCACACCGTGTGCCAGCGCATCAGGGACGTGGGACACGAGAGCCAGGCATCCGTCACCTTTCTTCACCCCTCAGTGTAAAACAACGGCTCAAGCAAGGCCAGCCGCCAGGGCCAAGCCCATGCGAGGTGCTGGGACGCGGCATCCGCAGGTGCCGACTCACACGGCGGTCATGGTTATTTCCTTCCTGCGAGAGCCCCCCCGCCACCCAGCACGCCGGCAGCTGCTGCCAAACCAGGTGGGAGGTGACCACACGTGGTCCTAACCCCACTCCCACTGGCACCATGGGAAACAGATCCACACGTGGGACCTTCTCCCAGACACATGGCCTGGACCCCAAAATGTCAGTGTCATGGAGGAAGAGGCGGGGACTGTGCTGAATCGAGAGACTCGAGGGCAAGTTGTGGCCCTCGGCTGGGCCCTGCTCGGAAAGCTTCAGCAGTGAGGCACACTCTTGGGACGGTCCGTGCACACGGCGTGAAGGCAACACTGCATGGGGCTGTGGTGTGTCGGAGGCAGCCCCCTGGGAAACACTAAAGTATTTACGGTGAAGGGTCCCATTGTCAGACACCTGCCACTCCCTTTCAGAGGCTTCCCAGAAGCGACACATGCGTGTGTGCTCCCCGCTGTCAGTGTAAACACGTGTGTATAAACAACACATAAACTGCTGGGGAATCTTGGTGTTTACTGCAGAATTCTTTCCGTTTTTCTGTATATTTGAAATTTCTCATGATAAACATTTGGGAGCAAGTACACACACACGGGTACCAAGGCAAGGTATCTAAGCGATAAGCCTAGTGCCGGTGTCTGAGCCCACGGAGAGACTAGAGAAGTCCTAGTTATATAGCACATTCACATGTGAAAAGGCCCTCAATTCTCAAATTTATCTATAAACCTAACAGGATTCCAACAGAAATTCCAACAAGGTCGTCACACGCCTAGATGAAGAGTGGATTCTGCAGTGCGCGTGGAAGCCCCAAGAGCACCGAGAAGAAGGGGTGTCCAGGCGGGCTGTGAGACCGGGCAGAATGGCCCAAACTTAGAAGAAGAGGCAGCCTGCGCAGAGTTGGGCTGGGGCGGCGTGGGCAGAAGAGTGGAGCACAGACACCTGGCTGTCAGAGGGGAGAAGTCAGGTGCAGCTCAGGCCACAGGTGGGAGCAGCCCCAGCGGGTCGGACGCTGGGCCGGGCCGCCCGTCCTGGGCGACTCCTCCCACGGGGCAGCAACGCCATGTCCGCACAGAGCTCCCGGGACACGTACCTCGATGGCCGGCGGGTAATCTCTGAAGAGCTCCAGGATTCTCATGATGCTGAATGACAGGTACCCAGAGGCCGTGAACAGCAGCGGGGATGTGAGGCTGCAGATGGCAATCAGCACCTCCACCTGACGGGAAGCAGACGCGAGCTCTGTTTCGGCCAGCCCGCCGGGCCTGGCAGCCGTGGCTGCCACAGCGCCTGTCCACATCTGCGTCTGGGTTCTGCCTGAGGCTCCCGTGAACCCCAAGCGCGGCTTGTGTCACGCGAGTTCCCCCAACTTCTACACAAGTATCCACTCTGTGGGGAGGGTGACGCGCGCGGAGGAGACTGCTGCCCTCACAAACCCCGTGCCCGTCGGACAACGGTGCCAGCTGGTCTGGGGCGCACGGCACACGGGTGCTGCAAAGTACGAAGGCAGGGCGGTCGGGCTGACTGAGCAGCTGTCCCTGTCAGCCGGCGGACCACCTGACAGGACGAGGGGATGCAGGCTGAGGCTCGCAGGCCACGTCCTCCTCCCTTTGCTGAGTCCCAGGACTCTCTCCGGACTCTCCACCTGGTTCCACAGGCAGTCTGCCCTCAGAGCAGCGCGCGGCGCTCAACAGGCCTCCCCTGCTCAGCCCCACAGCCCGGTTCGGCGGCCATGGCCAGGGGCGCGAGCCCATCACGTGGCAGCCCGGGAAGGGGGCCGGGCACCTGGGGACAGGGCCTCACTCACCAGGCACTTGCTGGGACACTCAGCTGTGACGTGACTGGCAATGGCACTCGGAAAACACTAGGAGGAAAGAACACATGGCCTCAGAGGGGATGGCCGAGGTCAGCTCCGGCACGGGCTCTCCTGTTTCGAGGGGCGGCATCCTCGGGGCCAGGACGGGTCGGGCGGAAGTGGGGTGGCCTCCCCGAGGCTGCAGAGAAGCCGGAGGAGCTGCCCCAGGATCGCTCCACCGGCCGAGACGGGCCACCTGCCCCCAGCAGCTGTTTGCGCGCCGGCTGAGACGGAGGCGTTCTCCGGAACCCCTCAACCAGCACCCACCAGGGAAATTCCACACGGATTCCACAGCACTGCCCGTGTCCAGAGCCTCCCATAGCCCCGATAATGTCCTGTCATAGGCACTCTTTGTTCCCGGCTCGGGACGCAATCAGTGGCCCTGCTTTGCATTTAGAGTCTCCTTGACCAGAGACCCTCCTCCTGCGGCCGACGCGGGCATTTCTGAAGAGCACACCAGCTGGCTGCAGAGTGGCCTCGGCCGGGTCGACTCAGGGAGCCCCAGGACCACCCACCACACTGACCCTGCCCCACTGCACAGCACCCCTGCCCCTTTGTAACTGACACAGGTCTGCTGCGTCTTACTGGAAGGGACTGGTTTACTCTCACGCAATCCCGGCACAGGGAAGCACAGCAGGAGGACGCATCCTTCCCGAGGAGCCCGGTGCCGGCCCGCTCAGCCCACTGAACCCGTGGCCCCAAGTGTGTCCAAGCTCTACTTACCCAGCCACACACCCACACAGGAAACGACCGTGCCCTGCGTGGGAGCAGCTCGGACCCCTGGACACCGGTAGGGCTCGGGCTGAGGCTGAGTGGGACACCGGTAGGCCCCGCAGCGGGAGGACTGAGAGGGGAGCAGCACTCTGAAGGTGCTGGTGTGGGCACGACAGGGGAGCCCCGTGTGGCCGGGATGTGGCGTGGCTGCAGGGCTGTGCGCGCCGGGCCACCGGTCTGCTCCTCTAAGGAGCGTAGGGGCGAAGGTGTTCCAACAAGCTCTCTGGCTGAAAGCAGGGGGGACTGTGGGTGCGGAGCGGCCAGTTAGGAAGAGACTCGGTGGCCCCGACAAGCCAAGAGCGGGGCCCAGGTTTGCCGGTGGCTCCTCCAGCCCCAGGCCCTGGACTGGCAGGAGACTGGCCTGTGGCGGCAGGCTGTTCCCACACACACAGCCCACCCAGGGACGCTGCAGGGACAGGCTCTCAGCCCGGCCCCGAGCCCTAGACTCCTGCCTGGTCTGTGACTGGCCTCTCCCATCCCCGGACCACCCCCAGATCCTTTCCTCTCCGTGCACCCCCCCCGTCCCTGGCCAGTTCTTCCACAGCTGGGGAGAAGGCCCAGGGAGGCCGGTCTGGGGGCGACGGCCACATCCTCTGTGATGCATGGTCACCGAGCATGTCAACGGGGCTGCTCAGGCGAGTCTCTTCTCCACCAGCATTAGGGGAGTGTTAGGTCTCTGTGCTCAACAATCCGAGGCTGTAATCCCAGGCCCTCCAAGGACATGCACAGCCACACTGGCCGGGCAGACCCGGGGCACGCTCTCTCCTCCGCAAGCCCCACTGTGCACCAGGTGCATGGCTCCGGCCACGTCCTCCCTGCCTGCTCTCTCTCCCCGGGCTCCAGTCCTTGGGGAGCACAGCGGCCGGTTCCCAGGGCTCGGCGAGATTGGGCACAGGTGCCCACGGTGTTGCTCTGAGCCCTGGGATGCAGCAGGAGTCCGGGCCCGGCGTCTGGAGGAGACACCAGTCCCGGCCTTCCTGCAGCTGGATGCACAGGCCGTCGGGCAGCACCAGGAAGCAGAGCGTGAGGACGAGTCCAGGGATGCTCACTGCGTCCTGGCCACTCACACGGGATGGCCCTGGACAGCAGCGTGGGGCAGACCAGCCCCTCCTGCAGGGATGCTGCTGAGCAGCCCTGGGGTGACCACGCCTGGGAGCACGGGGCCTGTCACAGGACGGTGGGACTTCGGGCGTGCAGGGTCCATCTCAACCGTTCCACGCGGCGGTGAGGAGCCCACACCTGCCAAGGCTGCCTGTGGCCACGAATGGGAGGTGCTGGGCATTTCAGTTCAACACTGAGCAACACTAGCTTCGGTAATTGACGACAGAATTGCTCATCAGATGATGAGGCCCCAGAGTGTACTCACGGCCACTAAGATCCAAAAGAACGTCACTGAGAGGTGCGGCCCCGAGACAGCGTCATCCACATTCAGAGCGATGACCCCACCCAGGACGGCAGAGACGCCGGCAATCACCTCGATGACCTGGGGGGCAGAGCACGCAGGCAGGGTCACCTGGGGAAAGCGTGTCGTGTGCAGCAGGTGGACAGGGGGCGTGAAGAGACTGTTCCAAGAGCTCAGGGCAAAGGAGCCAACATGTTGAAACGTTGAAGATAACCTCTAAGAGAACATGGAAAAATGCAGTTTCCAATTCAAAATTAGTGGGAAAAGGAAAAAAGCAGAAGGAGGGACGATGCTCCCACCAATTCAAAGGCAGACGGGAAAGGCAGCAGAAGGCAAAGAAGCTAGAAAACAGAGAGGTGGCAAAACTCAGTATAAACGTGGCAGTGCGGGGATGCAGGCCCCACGTGAGGGTCTGCATCCACGAGGCCACAGAAAGGGTGGCAGTCCCAGGCTGCTGACAGAAGCATCCCCAAACACAAGCGGAGCTGAGCGCGTCGGGGCAGAAAGACACAGCCTGCGGGGCCAACCGCTGACCCAGTCAACACAGACTTTACGGCCGACACCTGCAGCAGATGCAGAGTCGCTAAGTGACAAGAGAAGGAAACTTGGACGTGTCTGGGGACACAGCTCCAAACCCCAGCCAAAAGCTCCAGAGCCACAAGCAGAAACGAGGAACACCACGCTCAGAGCGGGGGGGTTATCAGAACAAGTCTGGGAACACAGGTAACCAGAGAGCGTGGCCACGTCACTACCCTTCCAACCAGGACCCTTCTGGCAGGAAGAGGGGTGAACTTAAGGACGCCCTGGGGACGCAGGGTCACTCAGGACGCTGTGTCACCACGGACCTCCCCCACGTAAAGGAAAATAACAGGCAGAGAGGAAAGATTATCTTACTGAATAGGACTTCAGGACCCGGGCGGGAAATGCCACTTCATACAGAACGTTGGAGCTATCCGGCATGGGACCCTGAAAGGAAACAACACGTTTGGTCTGGTGACTTCGCAGGTGCTGCGTGAGGGCGGGGAGGGGTGCACCCCAGGTGAGCTGCCGCCCCTGCTCTCTGCACCTGCTGGCCGTGCTCTGAGTTCAAATGTTTTCCCTGCCTGTGAAAACGGGATTAACCGCTGCAGTCCTGGTGCTCAAGGTGACATGCTCAGCGGACTTGGTCTCTCCACGGGAAACACTGGGCACTGGACCAGAATCACACGATGGGGAGGTCGTGTTGCATCTTCCACTTTGCCTCCCTGAGGCCATGAGCCTCGTGACTCCCTGGAGATGTGGGGCCGCATGGGGCACCCTGGGGCAGCCTACCCTCCTGCGGACTCATGCTCTGGGGAGCCAGGCGTGTGCCCCGTGCAGCACAGGGCTGGACCCACCTTCTGCTTACAATGCACCTCGCTCGACCGTGCTGAGATGATCACCATGGCCGCCATGAAGAGCTCCAACAGAAGGAGCAGAATCAGATTAAAATTTATCTGCCAAAAGAGAACACATATGTCTACAAACAGGCTCTCTTCACTTTTATTTTGTAAATGTAGACAATCCCACAGACAGGTTTAGAAGTCTGTTCAAAGCTCTGGGCAGCTTTTCCTGTCAAAGGCCAGATGCTAGGCCCAGGGGCCTCATACCCCCTCTGACTCTGAGTCTCTCTCTCTAAACCATTTTTAGCCCAAAGGCTGGATTTGGCCATTGAGCTGTAGTCTGCTGACCCCTGATCTAAACCTTCCTTAGTGGTGTGCCCCTGCTGGGTATTTAAAGATATAAAAACTTAAGTTCGTATCAGTGAGCCTTTACACAGCTCTATGCATAATTGCCAAAAACTAAAGAGACTGGGGCCTTGGGGGTGGTAGAACTGTTCCATATCTTGATTGTGTTTGCAATTATAGGAATCTATACCTCTGTTAATAACCATAGAACAAAATGCTAAAAAAAAAAAAAAAGTTAATTTAACTGTAGGGTATGCAAACCAGCCAACCCGGAGCCCCGGCCCACCACCCCCTCTGTGGGGCCCCCACCCTCGGGGCCTCCCTCACCTGCTCCCACCACCCAGGGCAGGTGCCCAACAGCCAGGTGAGCCCGGGAACCCGTGGTCGGTATTCACGCAGGACAGTCCTAAGCCTGTTCACCTGCCTTGTCCGTTCCTTCCTGCGGAAACCACAGGAATGGCTCCTGCCCTCGTCCCCCTCCCGCTCTGCCTGCTGATACTTCCCCCCAGCGGCCCCCAGACTGGGCACGGCGTGCCCCCTCCTCCTGGGGGAAGCTGTCTTCCCAATGGCGGCTGTCTGCTGGTCGCAGGCCTCAGCAGACCTGAGTGATAATAAAACCTACGTTTAAAATCAGATGAAATTAATATGTTTGATCTACAGAACCCTACCCGCAAAATAAAACAGAGAACATTTGTTCTTTCATAGTATTTGGTGGAACGCTAACAAAAACTGACCATCTATTAAGCCACAAAATAAAGCTTGGTAAATTCCAAAAAATCTACACTACAGGCTGTGCATTCTGACCATAATAATAACATCAGAAAACATCAACAAATGGAAAACTTTAAAAAATAATCCCATGGGTCTGTTTCATCAGGTTCCTGGCAAGAAACCCAGGGACAGTCATGAGGAGGGACTGGAGGAAGTTCAACCAGAGGAGCTGGAGCCACGGGAAACCTACCAGGGCAGCACGACCAGTGAGGACCAGGGCAGGGAGGGAGTGGCCGTGAGTGGGACCCAGCCCCCATCCCACCACACCGTGGAGGGCTCGGACACACTAACCACTCGCTAATGTCCTGTCTTCCTCTCTCATGGGCACACGTGCCACCTCCCTGGCACAAACAGGGAGGCAGTGCATGGGAGGTGGGTCTGGAGGGGGCAAACGGGAAACGTGCAAACACCTAGAACCAAACAAGGATGAAATGCTACGCGTCAAATCTGGGATGCAGCTAAGCTGGAGATCAGAGACGGGGCCGTGCACCCGAGTGAGCTGGGCTGCCAGCTCACCACAGACAGCACACTGAGCGCCCCGTCAGCCGACCCAGAAGCAGCCCTGGAGACACGGGAATGATGGCCACCAGTAAACAGGGAACGGCAGCCACAAACCAAAGAAGAGCTCGTTCTTTCAAAGATTAATAAGGTAGATACAATAAAGACACCAATGGAATTCTGGAATGAAAATGAGAAATTATAGATAGCACACATAAAATAGTGAGCAATTTACAAGCTACTACATGCTAATAATTTTGAAAAACTGCATGATATGGAGAAATTTTTGATCAAAAGAGAAAAGCCAAACTTTGGCACAAGAAGAAACAGAACTTAGATGCTCATAATGACGTCCTCCCTCGGCAACGGCTCTGGGGGGAGACTCTACAGGTAAGTTCTACCCAACTTTCAAGAAGCCGTTTCCTCTATCACGTCGTTCCTAAACACAGAAGAGATCGGTGCTGCCTAGTTTACTTTATGGCCCAGTGGCAGAAGGAAACCTAGGCCCATCTCACCAGGTGATGCAGAAATCCTAAACACGGTACCAGCTATATATCTGAATATCTACAAAAACACCATTGTCATCAGGGGAGGTTTATTCCAGGAAAGAAAGGCTCAACACCAGAAAAATCTATCCATCTAATAAACTAAGTGAGGAAAGATCATCTTACATAGCAAAATCAAACTATTAAACTTCAACTCCTGTTTATGTTTTTAAAATGGAAAAACTCATGGTAAACCAGCACTTGAAGAGAATATTATTAACTTGGCGAGAGTTACGCATCAAACCTATAAACAGAGACTCTTTGGATGCAACTCATGTGGGGTCAGGAATAAGACAGAGAGACGCCCCACTCTTCCCTGCCACAGCTCCACAGAAAGAAAGAGCCAGCCGGCAGGAGGACAGGGGATACTCGCAGGTGACGTGCTCACCTGCACAGAAAAACCCATGCAACCCACAAACACTGTGCAGAATAAAAGAGTTCAGCAAAGTTTCCAGACACGAAATAAACTGATGAAAGACCCTTCTTATTTAAAAACTGGTACCATTTGAACATTCACCCAAGTGAATATTCAGCAGCAAAGGTCAATCTCCTGGCTGATTATGTGGGACGCTGTCGCTTGGGGAACCTGGGGAGGGGCACACAGGAACTCTCCTATTTGTGCAAATTATTTTGAGTCTTAAAATATTTCAAAATAAAGAAAAAAATTAAATCAATCCCCTGTTTCTATACTCCAATAATCCATCTGAAAATATCATTTAAGAAATAAGACACCCTACTAGCAACAGAATCTGTAAATGATGTAGGGATTACTTGACCAAGAATACACAAAACACTGAGGCCCTAAGACAGGACCCAGAAAATGATCCGAATACATGGAGGGACCAGGAGGCTCTTGCCCAGGATGATTAACATAACAAAGATGTCACTTGTCACAAAATTATTTTATAAACTTAAAATGATCATAATGCAATCCCAGGTGCAGCTGTGGGGGAACTCGATAAACCTGTTGTAAAGTATCCTTGAAGTCCGCGAGCTTGGCTTTGAAGGACGGGGAGGGGAGTGTGCCCCACAGACAAACAGGGCAGGGCGCAAGTCCTGGGCTCGAGAAGAGAAAGACAACCTCAATTTACCGATTTACCAGTGGGCCGAGGGCGAGACCGGGCAGTGGTCGGGGCAGGAAGCTCAGGAGGTCAGCAGAGAACCAGGTGCTCAGGAGCAGCGGGGATGAGACCGCGGAAGAGAAGTAACAAGCAGCTGCCACTGGGGTGCTCCCCGGGCACAGCAGACCATTGGTGACGCCAGATGCAGGGCAGCTTGTGGGATCTGAGAAGCCTGAGCAGGCAGGGAGGGCAAGAGCCGGGCTGCTCCTGTGCGCGGGCAGGCAGAGCGCGCTCCTTGGAGTAGGAGACCCCGCAGAAACGCGTGGACAAGCCCCACTCACGGCAGCTGAGCCACCTGGATCCACCCCCGAAGAATGCTGCGGAGACAGGGCCCCACCGAGGACACGGCGCAGACTCACAGGGAGCTGGATGGGGGACGGCGGGGAACAGAGGGGCTCTCCTGTGTACACCGTGTGGGGACATCAACATGTACTCACCCAGGGCCCAGCGCAGCAGGGACGAGGCGTGTGGGAGCCCCAAACCTCATGTCCCTCCCGTGGTTTTCTATTTCCCTGTGTGTGGGGGGGGAGGGTGTCTGTGTGCCCGTGTGCATGCGTACGTGTGTGCGTGCGAGTGCATGTTCACGTTGCATGTGTGTGCGCGTGTGGTGTTTGTGTGTGCGTGCACTTGCGTGTGCACATGTGTGCACACGTGTGTGTTGTGTGTGCGAGTGCGTACTCGCGTTGTGTGTGTGCGTGCACGAGTACGTATTCACGTTGCGTGTGTGTGCGCGAACGCGAATTCACGTTGCGTGCGCGCGCGTATTGTGTATGTGTGCACGCACTTTTGTGTGCATGTATATGTGCGTGTGTGCACGTGTGTGTTGTGTGTGCGCGTGTGTGTTGTGTGTGCACACACGCACACATGCATCCCCAGACGCTGATGGTTCAGGCGTTAGAGCATGTGTCCTCAGTGCCACAAACAGCACTTGCAGTGTGCTGCAGCTTGACCTTCATATTCCGGGAGCCCCCCGAGGGCCTGGTTACCCGTGGATTCCTGTGCGCTGGCCGGGGTGGGGCAGTGACTGGAGTTCCAGCTCCAGGACAGGCGGCATCGCAGCCACAGGCCACACTTGAGCAGAAGGTTGGGTGGCTTGGGGCTCTCCACCTCTATTTACCCAGGCTATGTATTTGGGGGCACTGTCCAGGGAATGGACACCAAGTGTCTGTTTAGGTTCGGGGTTTGGGGCACCATACCCACAGCTGCCAGAGCCACGCTTCCTGGCCAAGTGCACACGTGTTTCCCTGGGGTCTGCGCTGTCGGGGGGGTTGTACACAGAATCCCCGTGTGTGTGCTCTTCAACATACCAGCAGACACCAGACTGTTTCCAAAGGGCGTGAGAGTCGTCCCAGATGGGAGGCAGGCTCCTTCTGCCTTCCATGGCTTCTGGAAACAGCATCTCCCTGTGGTTTCCTTGACCTCCTCTGACCGCAGCGAGGCTGAGTGCCTCCAGCCGCCTGGGGCACTGTGCTTTCCTCCTTCTGCCATATGGATCCACAGCAGGAGCACCCCACATGCCCTGGGAGGGGTCCCCCTTACAGCATGAGCTCCTGTGTCTGTCCTGGCCAGGCTCCAGCAGCACCAGCGAGTCCCACGTCCAGGGCAGCGGTCTGCACGTGTGGGGCTGCTCCGGGCCGGCCTGGGCGGCGGGGGTTCCCCTGCCTTCTGGGGACGGCTGTTTAAGAAGTCCTGGTTGTGGGGTGAGTCCCCAGGTGCTGTCCAGGGGGCTGCCATCCCTGGCCCTTGGTCACGATACGTGCTGGGTCCTGCCACCATCGGGAGGCACCCCCACACGCACCTGGCGGGACCGATTTAAAGAAGACACCCTGGTTCTCAGTAAGACTTTACGATTCTCGACAAATCAGCCTCGCAAACCTTCTGATTTATTCCCAGGAACTTCACGCTTATCTCTGTAAAATGATTTCTGTATTTAAATTACTGTTCCAAAATGTTCTGTTGCTGGCCCAAGTGTTGTACACTGATTTTCACGCCCAGCGACCTTGCTACATGTGCTGAATTTATGGCAAAGTTAGCGGGAATGCCCTCGTCTGTAGATAATGGTGACAGGAGTGTCCCTCCCAGGTCCACGGGAGCGTGTTCACGTTTCTGCCTCAGGGGCCTGGCTGACACTTCCTCGGGGCCACCCCATCCTCTTCCTGACCTTGAAAGAAAGGAGTTCAACACTTCCCATAAAACAAGGCTTTTCTGTTTATTTTTTTGAGGTATCTCTGATGAGTCCTCTTTCGTAGAAGACTCTTCTCTTCTGGTATCATCGCTTAAATGGGAAGGTTTTTCCACTTTTCTTAGCGGTACACAAAGTAACAGTGCACCTACCAATCAACAGCATCACAGATTTGATGAAATACATGGTAAAAAAGACATTCAAGATGTTATTGACAAATTCATCCACTGGAATCGATGCAACCATCAAGTAAAGACCACTCTCAAAAGCATAAATAAAATTCTCAAAACTTGCTGGACTCCAGAGCTAGGACACATGTGTACCTACCGTGTGACTACTGCACATTTCCAACCCAGCGACAGCACCCTCTCAGGCCCAGACTCAGCGGGACCAGAGCCCCCGGCACCCGTGGCAGCAGGAAGACCCATGGCCCCACCCGGGGACTCACGTCTATTGCTGAGGGGTTCACCACCAGTTTGCATCCAAACCAGATCAAGCAGGCAGTGGTGATGGCGAACGTGGACACAAACAGGATCTGAAAGTTAGGGATCTGGAAAACAAGACAGGGGTCACTCTTTTTTGCATAAGTAAAAAATTAAAGCTATCATTGAACCAAATTCCAGGTCATTAATTAAAAAATCCCAAGAATATGACACACAAGAATGCGCGGGGGCGGGGCGCCTGGGTGGCTCAGTAGTAGAGCATCTGACTCGATTTTGGCTCAGGTCGTGACCTCAGGGTCATGGGATCGAGCCCCACACTCAGCAGGGAGTCTGCTTGAGATCCTCCCTCTCTCTCTGCCCCTCCACCCTCCCATGCTTGCACGCTCTCTCTCTAAAATAAATAAATAAAACTTAAAAAAACAACAACAACACAACTAGCCAGGGAGGATGCCCTGCAGCCCCTTGGGGTCGGGGGAGGGTACAGGAAGCCCTGTTGTGGGGGGCACAGGGGCTGCCAGCAGCAGAGGCACACCCTTCCATGAGTGTGTGCGCGCACACACATGCACACACATATGCACGCATGCGTACACACATGTACATGCACATACACGCTCTTACACACATGTGCACGTGCTCTCGCACACATGCATATGCGTACACATGTACATATACACTCTCACACATGCACGCGCACATGTACATGCACATACATGCTCTCGCCCACATGCACACGTGCACACATGTACATGCGCATACATGCTCTTGCACATTTGCACACGCTCTCACACACATGCACGCGCGCACGTGTACGTGCACATACACGCACACGCGTGCGCATGCACACACGCATGCGCTCACACATGCACGCGCTCACACATGTACGTGCACATGCACACGTGCGCGCTCACACATGTACGTGCACATCCACACACGCGCACATCCACACGCTCACACGTACGCACACATGCACACGCGCACACGCACGCACAGGTGGGTGCCCGTCAGCCCCGCAGGCGGCCTGGCCTGCTTCCCCAGCCCACGGCCTGGCTTGTCCTGCCCTCGGAGGCTCCCCCATAGCCGTGCTGCAGCCCCCACACCTGCAGAGACTGCACGGAGGCCAGGACTCACCGCACTGATGTTTCTCCGTGAAATAGCAAAGCTCACGATTGCTGAGGGAAGGCACTGAAAGGAAACCAGAGCTCCGTGAGCCAGCGGCGAGCCACCTGGCGTCCCTACCTGCAGTGCTTACACTTCCAGAATGACCCAAGACCTGTCAGCCAAACGAGGGCCACCCGCCTGCAGGCACAGGGGTGCTGCCAGCAGTGGAAGGTCTCATGCCTTTCAAAATGATTTATTCTGGAAAAACTTTAATTTTTCTGAAAAGATGAAAGGGGCTGAACACACTTAGAGCTGGACTGTCACCTCTACCAGCTGCATAAGAGTGAGTTTGTCTTAGCTTGAGAATTACCCCAAAAGGGAAACGCATCTGTGTGTGAATAAGTGGAAATGTTCCGGAGTCCCAGAGCCCCGAGGAGGTTCTTGGAGACCCTGCAGTTGATCCCCACAGAAGTGGAGGACGAGGAAGAAGGAAGGCGTGGGGGCAAGCATGGGGTGTCAGGGCAGTGGGGAGGTGGAGGGAAGGGCACCAGCCTGCGCGTCGTGGGCCATGCCAGGTGTCACCCCTGCAGGCACCAGGACCCCCACAGACCCCTCGAGCTATGGGGACAGAGCCTGTAAGGGTGGAAGGGAACCAGTGGGGCATGTGGCTTGTCTCCCCGGCCCGTCACTTGGAGGGTGAAGGGCACTGCCAAGGATTTCGCTGAAATGTCCAGCCTAGGTCAGTGGCTGCCCAGGAGCATCTGGGCTAGACGTCACTGGGACTCCCAAGAAGGGCCACTCCAGTGGTGACAAAGGGCCACCTAGAAGGCTCCAGAGAGAACAGCAGGGGATGGGTCAAACTCTTTCAAGGAGCTTTGTCCTAAGGGAGCAGAGACCGGGCACCCTGCCAGCTCACGGGCAGCACGCAGCTGTAGGAACTCAAGGGCCGTTTCCCACCCGGGAGTCTGCGGCGAGAGACTCACACGCATCAAATCTTACCTGAAACTGAAGTCAGCAAGTGATAGCAACACATAAATCTCAGAGCAAAGAACTCAAATGCACAACCTCAAATCCCGGTACTGAAAGCTGCGACCGAGGAGCAATGCTTACCGACCCTGCGGCACAGCGTAAGTAATCCATTTCCGAGGGAAACACGTTTCCCAAATAGAGCGAAAACCCTGAAGTCACAAGCAGACAGCTCTGCAAAACAGCAACACAGTTCAGGTGACCACTGGAGCATGTCGGGACATCAGGCGTTCAATGAGTCCTCTATCATGTAACAGAATGATGCCAACGTGGACGCCGAGATCCCACCACACCTGACTCCCCCCACTCTTTCCCCGCAGGGTCAGACTAAGGGCCTCCACATGTATTTGGGGGAGGGAGGGAGAGGCCTCTGTCGAAAGTTCAAGCAAGAAATGGCGCTTCTCCCCAGAACATACCCTCACCCCCCAACACGTGCAATTTCAGGAGCCTTAGCATCCCCACCCTCAGGGCCAGGCTCGGAGGCTGGGAGACAACTCTGTCCCGTGTTCTCTGCAAAGCTAATCCAAGTGGATGGCCAGGCAATGACTGCAGGGCCGAGGGCCTCCCGGCTGTTAGGGGCACCGAGGCCTCACGTCAGGCCTGGGACATGGGAACACTGTCGAGGGCGAGCCTCTGGGTCCGGGCCGGGGGTCGTGTGTGCCCCCCTGTGATGGGAGCACAGAGGCCAGGGGCCTGGGGAACAAGGGAGACCACGAGACACACCTACATGAGGCAGGGGGGATGAGCAGCATTACGCGCCTTGGCCACCGGCCACTGTGGCCAGTGCACAGAGTCCAGGGGCCGGGAGGAGGGGCTTCCTCTGCACCCCGGGCGGATGGGGGTTCCAGTCTCAGCGGGACGGGGTCACAGCTCAGGGGAAGGGTGGCCTGGGGAAGCCCAGTATGGAGGGAGGTCCCTGCCTGGATCCTAGCTCTCAGCCCAGGCCACACAGAGCCCTGGGGTTCAGCCTAGAGAGAGGTGTGTCCAGTGGCCCAGCCCCAGGTGAGCCTGCTCTTGGGCCAAAATGACTCCTTCAGTGGTCAGGTGCCCACCCAAGCATGTCTGAAGGGAAAGGTCCCCGAACCCAAGCCTGTGTCCTCGGCCCTGGGGCTTCCTCCTGCAGCGGGCCCCGGCTTCCCGCCTCGGAGACCCTGACCCACTCTCCAGTCTGCCAGAGGCCTGCCCTCAGAGCACAGCCCCTCCTCCCATCTGTGCAGCACAACTCCAGGCCCCCAGGGGCACAACCCACGACCCCGCAGAGGGGCAGCATGGGCCCTGGGCTGTCCCAAGCCTGGTGGAACACGGAGAAGCCCCGAGGCTGCGGTAGATATTCCTGAGGTGAATCCCGAGCACACATGCCAAGTAAGCACATGAGCACCCGCGAGTCTCCCCAGAAGCAGAAGCAGCCCCGGAGCCACGCTCTCCCAGGCCGCGTGGATTCCCAGGGGATGGCTTGCCGTGGACGATGCCTCCCTGGTCCTGGCCAGGAGCTACTCACCCCCATCAACACGGAGAGGACCCACGTCTTGTGGCTGAGGCACGGGGGCAGCCTCGTGGTCAGCTGAATGTCGCTGGGCTTGGCATCAGGGGCATAGCTCCCGGCCTCGGGCCTGCCCCGCTCTAGGGTGGGCATCCGGTCATAGCTGAGCTCCTCCCCGCACTGCTCATCCCGCGTCATGGCGCTCGGGCTATAGACACTGGCATCAGAGGCCACAGGACAGCAACACCTGTGGCTCTGGGGTCCCCTCAGCTGCCACTTACGCACCAGCAATGAAATAATCGTTCATCTGGGACCACTCTGAAACGAGTCTAGTTAAAGGAAGTTGTTTTCAGAAAAAGAAATATCAACCGTACCAAATGCAGTAAACCTGAAGGAAACGAGAAGCACCTAAGTCCTCTCCCCGGAAAACGGAGCCGAGCAGCCATCAGCGCCTGGGCGACGCGGGCCCCCAGCGCCCCCACCTGCAGCCGCCACAGCCACCTCATTCCCAGTCCCACGCCTGCTCGGATCGCAGCACGCTAAGCCGCTCCAGGTGCAAACTGAGCCCCAGAGCGCAAGAGGCGCACACTCCAGCGGTGAAGCCCGCGTGCTTACCTCGGGGGCTTCGGCCCGAGCACCGGCGTCCGGGTGGCTCCGAGTCAGCCGGCTTTGGGCTTCCAGGCGCAGCTATTCAGAGAGGAACAAAGCCCAGCAGAGACGCCCTGCAGCCGGGGCGGGGAGAACCGCTTCCCGAATTTCAATGAGGCCCAGAGAGCTTCTGGGGTGGTTGTGTAAGCGCGGGCACCCCCGCCCCAGCCCAGCTGCGCTCGGTGCCGCGGCGGCCGGCCGGTCTCGGTCTCAGTCTCGGTCTCGGTCTCGGTCTGGCGGGCCTCACAGCAGAGCAGCGTCCCTCCCCAAGCTCAGAATCGGGGGCGGCGGCGGGGGGGCGGGGGCGCTTGAAACAAGTAGCTTCTTATTCACGACCTTGTAATACACCCTCTCAGGCAGCTGACCCCATGCACTGGGACCCCAGAGGAAGACCCCCTTCACGAGGGCGCACACAAACTTGCACATTCCACGCGGCGAGCGTGGCCCTTGACCTGCTCGGAACTGTGACTCACTGGTTCCCGTGGGCAGCCCGGCACTCCTGCTGGGCCTTTTAGTTCTGCTCCCTGAGCAAAGACAAAGGACGGGAGCATACTTCGCCCGGAGACACTGGCGCCCTGACAGTTACAGTGACGGAGTCTTTGTGCACATGGAAGCCACAAAATGGCTCGAATCCAAGCATTCTGAACAACCAGCTCCTCAAACTGCAAATCCACATAAAGCTTAAGCGAAGCATTGGTTTTGAATAACGAACTCTGTTGCCTTAGTTTCTCCACCAAGCAGAGACGAGAATTCTCACAAACCACAACCTGGGAAATCAAGAAGGGGTTTTGAACAGATGGAAATATCTCCCAAACTTCTTCACTGACTGTTTTTTGGTAAGAGATGGAGGGAGGGGCAGAGGGAGGAGAGCGAATCTCCTCTCCTTATCGGAGCCCAACGCAGGGCTCGATCCCACGACCCTGAGATCATGACCTGAGCTGAAACCAAGAGTCGGACACTTAACCGACTGCACCACCCAGGTGCCCCTTACTGTCTTCTGAATAACTGAATTAGTAGGAATCGGTCTGACCAGATTGAACCCTTCATGTTTTCATTTGAAGAAAAAGTCAAGCAGATTTCACCATTGCTGCGCCTTCCCAAGGCTGTTCTATAAGAAGAAAACACAAACAGCCTGCCTCGAATCGGAGATTGTGGAGCAAACTCCCTGAGGCTCTGGAGTCACAGGCCTTGGAGAAGTGCTTCCTTGTTTCTGTTGGCAATACCAGTTTCCAAAACAAATCCTGTTTTCTCCCACCAACTATTGTTCCTAAAATGCCCTTCCTCCCTTCTCTGCCTGCTGAGATCCCACTCATGTTTTAACATTTTCACTGCTATTCAGCAAATGTTTACAGAGTGCACAGGCAGACCAGTCCTTCCCACGTGGAGTTTACATGCTAATGGGTGCACAGGAGTTTGTGTGCTCTGTCACAGAAAGTAAGTCAGGGCAGCCTCAATGAGAAGCAGGTGTTTTGAGCAAAGACATGCGAAACGCCAGGAGAGGGGTCTCACAGAGAGCTTAACAGAGGTGCCACAGGTACAAAGGTCCTGAGGTGGCCAGGCTGGAGGACAATGAGCATAGCCATCACGTGAGGGATGAGGCCCCCTGTGGGCGTGAACACAGCCTTCGCTCCGCCTGCTGTGGACACAACACAGACTCCAAGGCGGACCCTCCGGAAGGTTCTCACACAGGAGCATCCGGCCGCTGGGCACAGAGCAGGCTGTTGGCCGGATGGCAGGGGAGCCCAGAGGTGGTGAGCTGTGAGCAGCTTTTGGATGGGTTTGGAAGTGCCCACGCAATGTGCGGTGAGGATCACGTGGGGCGAGAGGGTGAGGAGTTCGGTGTGGGCAGTGCGGGTGCAGTGCGTCTCAGCTGACGCAGAGGAGGCTGCGGTTTGCTTCTGAGGCCGAGGTGGACAGGTCTGTTGGGCATCCGCATGGACCAGCTGAGGAGCCGAGCTGAAGTGTCCAGAATGCAGGGCTGTCTCATGGAGTGGACACTCCTGCTGCAAACCACCCTTGTTGTCCAAGCCTCTCCCTGGCACCCCGGTAGGAAGCACAACCAGGGCCAACAGCCTCTGCCTTGGGTACCTGTTTCCTCCCCAACCCGGGAAAACCCTGGGACCTTCCCACTCCGCGATGCACTCCCAGTGCCCGTCTGAGATGTGGACTTGTCAGGCTTCTGAGATGTTGGGGAAGGACGACCTTCACAGCTCTCCAAGGGGAATCATAACAACATGGCATGGATGGACGAGCGACGCTCAGGCTGCCCTCGGACCTACTAAAAGGACAGTACACAGGTCACACACACACACCCCGGGGCCCCCGGGCTGACCCACTGAAGGTCAGGGCGGGTCACACCGACCCCGGGGCCCCCGGGCTGACAGAACGGGGGGAGCCGCGGGGTCCGTCTGGAGCAGCTCCAGACGCAGAGGCGGATGCGAGGGCTCATCCACACTGCATTCTCCAACCAGGACGAAATCCAATTAGGAATTAACACAAAATCCCTGAAATCCCCCAATATGTACGAGTTTATTCCCCGTCCGTGTAAAGTGAAGAAAATCCGTGCGCCGAGTGACAACGGAGATGCCAGCCCGGTGGTGCGGGGTGCAGCCGTCCCGAGCTCGAGAGAACTCATCTCACTCTCAGCTTGAGTCAGGAAAGCACGAGTTCAACAACAGGATTCAAGGCAGGAAATAATAAAGAAGAGACAAACATCAATGAAAAGAGGCAGTTTTCGAAGAGATGGATAGAATTCCAGCTAGAGCACGCAGCGGCGGCGGCGGCGGGGATCTGCGCCCGATGAGCCGCGCGGCGGGCCCCGCAGGCCGCAGGCGGGGACCAGGGAGACGCCAGGGACAGCTGGGCGCTCGGTCAGCGCACAGACGCCACCGCGGACACGACAGGAGCTCCGCGAGCAGCGGGGGAACCTCCCCACCGGGTCGTGCCAGCGCCCCGCCGGGCGGCGCGCCGACCGACGCAGCACGCCCGCCCGCACGAGGCTCCACCCACAGCGCGACATCGGGCGCCCAGCACGACGTCTCGCCCACCGGCACCTCGCCGCACTGGGCGGCATGCGAACGGTCGCCAACCGCCGGCCACCAGCTGGTAACGGCCGCGGCGCGTGCGGCGAGCCCATTGGCCGAGGGTGTGAGGGGCAGGCGCAGGCGCGGACGCGCCGACCCCATTGGCCGAGGCTGTGTGGCACGGGCGCAGGCGCGGACGCGCCGACCCCATTGGCCGAGGGCGGCGGGAACCGCGTGGCCGCGTGCGCTCACCCCCAGGCGGCGGGCGGCGCGGAGTCTGGGCGGCGGCACGGCCATGCTGCGACTCGCGACCAAGCTGGTTGCGTTCTTCTGGAGGAGAGCGGACGGCCCCGACGAGGACGCAGGGCCGCCGGGGCCCGAGCTCGCGGAAGGTGCCTCGCGCGGCGGGGCCGCGCTGCAGCCCGTGTCCACACGCCGGGGGCCCAGGGCGGGCGGGGACGGAAGGCGGCCGGCGGCCGCGGCCGGCTGTCGGACAGCCCCGGGAGCGCGCCCCTCCCTGGATGGGCTCCCTTCCCGGCCTGACTTGAAGAGGCCCTCTGCGGGGGGCGCCGTCGGTTAAGCACCGACTCGATCTCCACTCGGCGGCTGATCTCAGGGTCGTGGGGTCGCGCCCCGTGTCTGGCTGCACAGTCGGCGTGGAGCCTGCTTTTAGAAAAGGCAGTTAGAACAGGTGTTGTGTCAAGTGGGTGAGGGCACCGTGCCTGCCTAGCACGTCTGTGCACCTGGCTTGGAGTCTGCGTGTGCGGCCGGCAACGGGACAGACGTGTCCGCGCACCCTCGCGGTGACCGGCAGTTCCGTGTCGGGAAAGCTCGGGAACGGGCAGCCCGCCGGGCTCAGCCCGGGTCCACAGATCCTGGGGAGCCGTGCGTCTCCCTGCTGAGGCTGTGTTCGAGCGCGGAGGAGCACGGTGCACTCCCCCGAGGCTCTCTTCCTCCTCCTCGTGAGAACTGAGTTCAAGGGGGTGATTCTCTCGTTGTTTTCTCTAAGCTCTGAAAAAGAGATTCTCGACAGGAGAGGCCAGAAATGGCAGAGATGGAGTTGACCTGTTGCAGGCAGCATGCTAACTAAGAGCCGTCTGTGTCCAGACTTGCTGACGCCTCCGTAGCCGGCTTTGTAGCCTGGAGCCGGTCCCAGCGTCAGTCTGGGTCTTGTCTGTTAAATGGGGGCTTTCAGCATCAGCTTGAGCTCCAGCTCCCGGCTGCATTTGCATTTCAGTAAAGGCAGTGGAAGGAGCAGCCAAGGTGCACTGGGGACCCAGAGAGCACCGGCTGCTGCAGGGGTCGGTAGTGGGGATAGTCACTGCTCCGATGAGGGCTTGCCCGGCCTGTAGAGGCCAGACGAAGCTCGCCAAGCCTGGACTCTCTTCTAGCGTCTTGCTTGGTGAGATAATGCAGAATCTCCTGACACCATTGCTGGTGTTTTTGGTGACAAAGGAAGATCATTGGAGTGATGGCAGCTCATAGTAAGGGCTCCCCAGATGCCAGTATAAATACTGCACCCTGGCCTGTGCGTTGGACTCACTTCCATCACATCAACCCCAGACAGCTCCCTTGGGTAGAGACTGTAACTGTCTCTGTTTTACAACAGAACAAGCACAGAGTGGTTAGTGGTTCAGGACTTAGCCCAGAGATGCGCACGTGGCAGTAGAAGAGCTGGGATTCAAACCCAGGGAGTCTGGCTCTGGAGCCCACCACCCACACTCCTCAGAGGAACCTGGGCCGCCTGCCTCACAAACCCTGCTTTCTGAAGACTCTCCCCACCCCCCACCCCCGCCCCGGAGGGTTTTCCAGCTCAGAGGGCTCCAGACCACCTGGATGCTCCTGTACGCTGCCTTTCTCTGTAATGTAGGCTTGCTTCGCTTTTAAGGTCTGTATGATCTCTTTGTTTATGCATCTCAGGTGACACCAAGTTGAAAACTGTCCAGGGTGTCGTGACAAGGTACTGCAGCGATTATGGCATGATTGATGATTTGATCTACTTCTCTACTGAAGCTGTGACTAGCAAAGTGCTTCTCAATGTCGGGCAGGAAGTTATTGCTGTTGTGCAAGAAGATAAAGTATCAAACGGACTGAAAGCAATTAGGGTAAGGCCTGAGTGGTTTGCGAAGTCTCTCTCCATGGTGGGGCTTCATGTTTAGTTAACTTCTCAGAGGCAACGTGGGCAAGGCAGAGTGGGATGTACCTGCCCGGGGCTGCTTTTGTTTTTATAATGGTTTCTGTCTTAAAAAATCAGTGGTGGTTATTGTATGTTATTCAAACAACATAGAAATTTATAATTCAGAATGTAAAGCTTGTCTGTAATTTTATGTCATGGCAAAGAATGCTTAACATTTTTATTCTAGTATTTCAAAAAATTGTTAAAAATGATAATCATTGGACCCTTTTTTTTTTTTACAAGAGAACAAATCTACACCCTTATGTATTTTTCACTAAGTTTAAATCCTTGAGGGGCACAGCATCACACAGATTCTGTAGCCAGTGTCTTTAGCAGGAAGGTTCCTTCAGAATTTGGCACAAACCATGCCTCTGTTTCCAGGAGCACAAGTTACTTTTCCCCAGATTACTCTGGTTTTGTTCAGTTTGCCTCCAGGAGTCACTGTGGTGTTCTTTGCTTTGCACAAAGAAGTGCATCTCTTACCTAGATGGAATTCAGTTTCATCTGAGCATAACACCTCCAATTTTAAGAAGAGCTGTGTCCTCCCCTGGTTCCAGAGACCCCACTTATAGCCAACAAAAACGGCCTTCCAAACATATTTGTCATTTTAGGAGTCCTGTTCCAGCAGACTCCACCGGCTCCAAGGTGGCAGAAAGAGTGGGCCCTTGTGGTCCAGTTAGCAAAGATAATTAGTAGATTCTATTCAGCAATTGTGTTAATTTAAAAATTGTATTTTTTGCGCTGGAAGTCTTAGAAGTGGAATTGTTAGTCAAAGCATATGCACATTTAACATTTCAGTGGTTATCAGATTATCCTTTAATAAGGTACAAATTAATTTATACTCCCAGGAGCAAGATGAGACTGGCTGTTACCCAAAGTTGGCGAAGATGTGGATGTTATCAATCGCTGAAATCTTTGCCAATCTAATAAGTGAAAAGTGACTTCATAATTTTAACTTGCACTTAAGCCTTAAAGTAGATTAATTTTCACATTTTTTTCTAGGAGTTATTTTCATAATCTTTATACCTTTTTTTCTTTAAAGTTTTTTAAATTGAAGTTTCTATATTAGGGAAATTAGAGCTTTTTTCCTTTTTGTTAAGAGTTTTATTGAGACAGGGGCACCTGGATGGCCCAGTCAGTTAAGCGTCTGCCTTCAGCTCAGGTCAAGATCCCAGGGTCCTGGGATCCAGTTCTGTGTCGGGGCTCCCAGCTCAGCGGGGAGTCTGCTTCTCCCTCTCCCTATGCCCCTCCCAGCCGGCTGTCTGTATGTCTCTCTCTCTGTCTCTCAAATAAATAAAATTTTCAAAAAGAGTTTTATTGATATGTAATCTACACACTATACAGTTCACCCATTTGAGGTATACAATTCAGTGTTTTAATATATTCACAGAGTTATGCAGCCATCACCACAATCTGCCATAAACTGTTAGAAATATAATAATCAAGAACTTTTTCTTTGGGGAAAATTCTCCTCTGCATAGCTTCTTTTTCAGGCATGATCTCACCATGACAGCCTGTCCAGGCTTCATCTCTCCCTCTCCCCATTCTTGACTTGCTGGTCTTTTAGGAGGGACGCTATGAGAGTTCAAAATTTCTCTGTGAAATGTCGTTTTCATTTTTTAAAAAATGGTTTTTTTTAATTTAATCACCATCACCTCTTTCACCCATCCCCCCACCCATCTCCTCTCTAGTGACCATCAGTTTGTTCTGTATAGTTACAAGTCTGTTTCTTGGTTTGTTTCTCTCCCCTTTTATCCCCCTTTGCTCATTTGTTTTGTTTCTTAAATTCCACATATGGGTGAAATCGTATGGTATTTGTCTTTCTCTGACTATTTCGCTTAGCATGATATCCTCTAGTTCCATCCATGTCATTGCAGATGGCAAGATTTTGTTCTTTTTGATGGCTGAGTAATATTCCATTGTATGTATATATACCACCTCTTCTTTATCCATTCATCTGTTGATGGACACGTGGGCTGCTTCCATAATTTGGCTATTGTAAATGATGCTGCTACAAAGATAGGATGTATCCTATCTTTGTATCCTTTGAATTAGTCTTTTTGTGTTTTGTGTTTTGATTACTGGATCATAGCGTAGTTCTATTTTTAACTTTTTTTTTTAAGATAAGGGTCCAGTTTATTTTTTTTTAAGATTTTGTTTGTTTATTTGACAGAGAAAGAGAGCACACGCGCACAAGTAGGGGAAGCAGCAGGGAGAGGAAGAAGCAGGCTCCCCGCTAAGCAGGGAGCCCGATGCGGGGCTCAATCCCAGGACCCTGGGATCATGACCTGAGCCGAAGGCAGACGCCTAACCGACTGAGCCATGCAGGCGCCCCCAATTTTAACTGTTTGAGGAACCTCCACACTGTTTTCCAGAGTGGCTGCACCAGCTTGCATTCCCACCAACAGTGTAGGAGGGTTCCCCTTTCTCCGCAATCCGCCAACATCTGTCGTTCCCTGACTTGTTCATTTTAGCCATTCTGACGGGTGTGAGGTGGTATCTCATTGAGGTTTTCATTTGGATTTCCCTGATGCCGAGCGATGTTGAGCACTTTTTCATGTGTCTTTTGGCCATTTGGATGTCTTCTTGGGAGAAATGTCTATTCATGTCTTCTGCCCATTTTTAATCAGATTACTTATTTTTTGAGTGTTGAGTTTTATCAATTCTTTATACATTTTGGATAGTAACCCTTTATCAGAGCCCTTATGTCACTTACAGATATCTTCTCCCATTCAGTATGTTGCTTTTTAGTTTCATTGATTGTTTCCTTCGCTGTGCGGAAGCTTTTTATTTTGATGAAGTTCCAATAGTTTATTTTTGCTTTTGTTTCTCTTGCCTCAGGAGACATATCTAGAAAGATGTTGTTATGGCTGATGTCACATTACTGCCTGTGTTCTCTTCTAAGATTTTTATGGTTTCAGGCCTCACATTTAAGTCTTTCATCCATTTTGAGTTTACTTTGTGTGTGGTGTAAGAACGTGGTCCAGTTTCATTCTTTACATGTTGCTGTCCAGTTTTCCCGGCACCATTTGTTGAAGAGACTGCCTGTTTCCCATTGGATAGTCACTCCTTTGTCGAAGATTAACTGACCATATAAGTGTGGGTTTATTTCTGGGTTTTTTATCCTATTCCGTTGATCTTTGTGTGTGGACCATACTGTTTTAATGACTATCACTTTGTAATACAACGTGAAGTCTGGAATTGTGATGCCTCCAGTTTTGTTTTTCCTTTTCAGGATTGCTTTGGCTAGTCGAGGTCTTTTGTGGCTCCATACAAGTTTTAGGATTGTTCTAGTTCTGTGAAAAATGCTGTTGGTATTTTGAGAGGGATTGCATTAAATCTGTAGGTTGCTCTGGGTAGTATAGACATTTTAACAATATTTTTCTTCCAATCCATGAACATGGAATGTCTTTCCGTTTCTTTGCATCATCTTGAGTTTCTTTCATCAGTGTTTTAGCGTTTTCAGAATGCAGGTCTTTTCACCTTTTGGTTAAGTTTATTCCTAAGTATTTTATTGTTTTTGGTACAATTGTAAATGGGATTGTTTTCTTAATTTCACTTTCTGCAGCTTCATTATTAGTGTATAGAATGCAACAGATTTCTGTACATTGATAGGTATCCTGCAATTTTACTAAATTCATATATCAGTTCTAGTAGTTTTTTGGTGGAGCCTTTAGGGTTTTCTGTATATAGTATGTCATCTGCATGTGGTAAGTTTTACTTATTCCTTACCAATTTGGATGTTTTTTATTTCTGTATGTTGTCTGATTGCTGTGGCTGGGACTTCCAGTACTATATCAAATAAAAGTGGGAAGAGTGGACATACTTGTCTTTTTGGGAAATTAGAGCTTTTTAAGGAAGATTATTATATGAAAGTGTTGTAGATATCTCCCCCAGGATTATGTTTTAACGTTTTTTTTAAGGTTCTGTCTTATGCAGTTAAATGTGTCTTATCTTTTCCATGTGGCTTTGGCCTCTAAGAATCCTTAAAGAGGCTTATTCCACTCTTAGACATATCCACTCAGGTTTTCCTCTGAAAATTGTTTCTTGACATTTAAATACTTAGTCTGCCTGGAATTTATATGCTATACAGACTGAAAGAGGAAAGCAGACATTTCTTTTTCAGTAGCTGACCAGTCATTTCACTTTTTTTCCTTCTGATCAGGAATGTCCCTTTATCATACACCAGAACCCCATGTGCATGGGGCCCCCATGGTCCTGATGCCTGTGTGTGGGCCCTCGTGGCACTGTCTCATCCATGGGTGGTAGGCAGGTTTCCCTCCTCGATGTGGATGGAATTCTCCCACTCTCTGATTATTCTGGATGAACATTAGAGTCATTCTTTTGTTTCTCCTACTCAGCTCAGAATCGCTTTGGACAGCACCGAGTTTGTGGATCCATTTAGGCTAAGCAATGTGTGGATCATATATAGACTTCTCCAACTACAATTTATCCAATTATTTAAGCCCTCCTTTATGTTCTTTTTACAGCTTAATAGCTTTCTTTACTTAGGTTCTGCAAATTTCTTGTTTATTTCCAAGAATTTTAATGTTTATGTTCCATTATCAACATAACTTTGTATTTTTATTTTTTTTAAGATTTATTTATTTTAGAGCGAGAGAATGAGAGCATGAGCAGGAGGGGCAGAGGGAGAGAGGGAATCTCAAGTAGGCTCCATGCCCAGTGTGGAGCCCAATGCAGGGCTCAATCCCACAACCCAGAGATCAGACCTGAGCTGAAACCAAGAGTCGGACACTCAACTTACTGTGCCACCCAGGTGCCTCCTATATTTTTATAATTAATGTTTTTCTTCCTATGTAGGAAAGCTGCTGGTTTTTATGTAATTTGGTAGCTGGCAAACTTAGTGAGCTCAACTCCTTTTAAAAAATGGTTGAGATGAGGAGCACCTGGGTTAAGGTTAAGCATCTGACTTTTGATTTTGGCTCAGGTCATGATCTCAGGGTTGTGGGATCGGCACCATGTCGGGCTCCTTGCTGGGCGTGGAGCCTGCTTGAAATTGTCTTTCTCCCTCTCCCTCTCCCTCTCCCATTCCCACCCCCTGCCCCATGCTCTCTCTCTCAAAAAAAAAAAAAAAAAAAAGATGGTTTGAGGAGCCTGGGTGGCTCAGTCGGTTGAGCCTCTGACTCTTGGTTTTTGCTCAGGTCATGATCTCAGGGTCATGGGCTCAAGCCCCATGTTGGGCTCTGCGCTCAGCTTGGAGTCTGCTTCAGATTCTCTCCCCCTCTCCCTCCTGCTCACTTTTTCTCTCTCAAATAAATAAAATCTTCTAAAAGATGTTCGAGCTGTACTTTATTACTACTCTAGTTAGTAAGTGGTATCTTAATGCTTAATATTATCTTTTTAAATCTTAAAAATAGTACATTTAAATAGCAAATTTTAGAATTGCGTCATTCAATATGATAGCACCAATCATGTGTAGCTATTTAAATTTAAATGTATTAAAAGTAAATAAAATTTAAAATTGCTCAGCTTCACTAACCACATTTCCAGTGCTAAATGCAGCTGGTGACTACCAAATTGGGCAGCACAAACATAAACCGTCTCTTTCATTGCAGAAAGTTCTAGTAGGTTGCTCTGGCCTGCAGTGCTACTAAAAAAGAAATTGGCATATACTCCGGCCGCGCTTTGTTTCCTCAGGCCCGGTGCTTTTCTTGGTTTCTGTTCTTAGATTTCCAGTAGATTCCTGAGTCACCTGAACAATATGCTTACACCTTTGCTTGATTTGCCAACATCAGTTAGTATTACTGATTTCATGAAAGATGTGGAATTCCTTGCTTATTTTTTACATAGCTTTACTGTGGTGAAATATACCTAAAATTTAATATTTTAATGTGTACAATCCAGTGACAAGTACATTTGCATTGTTGGGCACCCATTACCACTATTTTCACAACTTTTTTATCATCATTAAAACAAGAATTCACTGTTCTACTTTCTGTCTGTGAATTTGACTATTCTAGGTATCTCATACACGTGGAATCATGCAATATTTGTCCTTTTGTGTTTGCATTATTGGACTTAGCATATTTTCAAGGTTTATCCATGTAACCTGTAACAGGATATTACTCCTTTTTATGGCTGAAGAATATTCCATTGTAAATAGACTACACTTTATACACTCTGTTTATGGACACTTGGGATGTTTCTGCCTTTTGGTTATTGTGAATAATGAATGCTGCTTTGAACAAGTGTCTTTGAGTCCCTGTTTTCTTTTGGGTATATACCTTGGAGTGGAATTACAGAGGTCATATGGTCATTCTATGTTTAGCTCTTTGAGGAACCAGCAAATTTTCCATAGTAGCTGCACCATTTTATATTCCCTCCAGCAATGCACAAGAATTCCAGTTTGTCTGCATCTTCGCCAACATGTTACTTTTCATTTTTTTGACAGTAACCATCCTAGTGGATACGAAGTGGTATCTTACTGTGGCTTTGATTTACCTTTCCCTAATAATCAGTGATGTTAAACATCTTTTCATGTGTTTATTGGTCATTTATATACCTTCTTTGGAGAAATGTCTATTTAAGTTTTTTGCCCATATCTTAATTGTCTTGTTTATTTTTGTCTTATAGAAATTCTTTATATATTCTGGATATTAATCTCTTATCAGATACGTGGTTTACAAACATTTCTCCCGTTCTGTGGGTTATCTTTTCAGTTTCTCTCAATAGTATTCTTTGATACACAGATGTTTTAAATTTTGATGAAGTGCAATTTATCCTTTTTTTAAGTTGCCTGTCCTTTTGATATCACAATGAAAAAGTCATTGATTGATCCAAGATCATGAAGATTTTCACCTTTGCTTGCTTCTAAAAGGTTTATAGTTCTAGCTCTTAAATTTAAGTCTTTGATCCATTTTGTGTTAATTTTTGAATATGATGTTGGGTAAGGGTTTGCCTTCATTCATTTGCATGTTGATACCCAATTTTCCCAGCACCATTTTTTTTTTTAAAGATTTTATTTATTTATTTGACAGAGAGAGACACAGCGAGAGAGGGAACACAAGCAGGGGAGTGGGAGAGGGAGAAGCAGGCTTCCCGCCGAGCAGGGAGCCCGATGCAGGGCTCGATCCCAGGACCCTGGGATCATGACCTGAGCCAAAGGCAGTTGCTTAATGACTGAACCACCTAGATGCCCCTTCCCAGCACCATTTTTTGAGAGGACTGCACAGTGGGTAAAACCTTTTCCCCCTTGAGTGGTCTCGGCACCCTTGTTGAAAATCACTTGACCATATTCTGTTCCATCGGTCTTAAGTTTGTCTTTATGGCACTAACACACTCTTGCTTACTGTAGCTTTGTAGCATGTTTTGAAATCTTCTTTGTTTTCTTTTTCAAGATTGTTTTGGCTGTTTGGGGTCCCTTGAGGGTCCAGGTGAATTTTAGGATGGGGTTTTTCTATTTCTATTGAAAATGTCATTGGGATTTTGAGAGGGATTACATTGAATCTGTAAATCACATTGGATAGTATTGATATATCCATATTAGGTCTTCTGGTCCATGAATGCTTTGTCTTTCCGTTTATTTGTGTCTTTTTTTTTTTTTTTACTACTTTTATCACATTTTACAGTTTTTAGTGTACGTATTTCATCTTTTGGGTTAACTTTATTCCTAAGTGTTTTATTTTTGATGGTATTGTAAATGGAATTGTTTTCTAAATTCTTGTTTTTGGTTGGTTTATTGTGAGTGCACGAGATGCAACTGATTTTTGTATGTTGATTTTGTATGCTACAAGTTTGCTGAATTTATTAGCTGTAACAGATTTTTTATGGAATATTTATTCCTATAGAAAATACATTTCTACATATAAGATCATGCCATCACAAACAAATATTTTTCCTTTCTAGTTTGGATGCCTTGTATTACTTTTTCTTGCCCAATTGGTCTGGTTAGGGCCTCAGTGCTTTTTTTTTAACAAAAGTAGCAAAATCCTTGCCTAGTTCCTTATTCTAAGGGAAAAACTTTCAATCTTTCCATCATTGAGTGTGATGTTAGCTGTGGGTTTTTCATATGTGGGCTTTATCACGTTGAAGAAGTCTCCTTCAATTCCTGGTTGGAGTGTTCTCTCATGAAAGGGTGTCATTTGGGGCGACTGGGTGGCTCAGTCGTTAAGTGTCTGCCTTCGGCTCAGGTCATGGTCCCAGGGTCCTGGGATCGAGCCCCGTGTCGGGCTCCCTGCTCCGCGGGAAGCCTGCTTCTCCCTCTCCCACTCCCCCTGCTTGTGTTCCCTCTCTCACTGTGTCTCTCTCTGTCAAATAAATAAATAAAATCTTTAAAAAAAAAAAAAAGGGTGTCATTTTATCAAATGTCTTCTCTATATCAGCTGAGAATTTCTTGTGTTTTTTCCTTTGTTCTACCAATGTGTTGTGTATTTTATTGATTAATTTTCATATGTTGAACCATCTTTGCATTCTGCATAAACTGGCCTTGATTGCAGTGTGTAACCCTATTAATACACTGTCATATTTGGTTTCCTAGTATTTTGTATCTATCTGTATTCATGAGAGATATTTGCCTGTAGTTTGTTTCTCTTGTAGTCCTTTTATTATAGTTTGAATAGCGGTTTGTCTTGCAGGTGGAGGCTGTCTCTGATAAGTGGGAAGATGACAGCAAAAACCATGGCAGCGGGCTGTCCAACTCCAGCCCCCGAGCGCTGATTGGCTGTGTGACTTCGCTGATGGAGGATGCTGGCTACATCAATCAGACCACATACTTCTCTCTGGAGAGTGTTTGCCAAGGTATGTTAGATGGGTTTCTGCTCACATTTAAGGTGAGGTTTTGTGTATTCTTTTTAATTTTATGAATTAGCTTTGAGATGGTTACACACATTGAAAGGGCCAAATTTGAGCATGCTTTGTTTTTTGAGAAGGTTTCAGACTAGAATGCCTTCACCAGGTGTTGGCTCCAAGCAGTATAGACGGTGTAGACTGCTGTGGTTCGTTTTGTGTCATTTGTTGAATGGAGTCACTAATTTCTGGGTAATTGTTCCTTTTATGTAAGTGTTGTTACTAACCTAAGTCAACAGTGTCATAGATGTATGAGGCAACCGCTGTTTTTACAGTACTTAAAATGTTTTAAAATAGGACTTGGGGATAACTTTGTCCTTCCCATGAATGTATATCCGTTTTTTATTGCATTTGTTTTTAGCTATCTAAAATTTTGTTTTTATGCCTAAATATATAATTTGTTAATGCCATCCTTGAGTTTAACTCAACAACCATTTATTGTGTACCTGCTGTCTACAGTGATGGGTAGGGAGTTAGGTAGTAGGAGACCAAGATGAGTAAGACCCTAGATCTTCTTCCCAAGGAGAAACAGACCTGTACTTGCCTTGGAGTCGGGCAGGGTTGGAAAAGCTGCATGGGTGAGGTACTTCTTGAGCTGAATTCCAGCTGCTCACCCTGCCAGCCACACGTTTTGCGGGGGGGGGGGGGGGGGGCGAGCCGTAATTCTCTCCCACCTTGGCTGCCAGGGAGCCCAGTGCAGGAGGGCGAGTAGCTCAGCCCACCCCGCAGCTTGCTGTTCTACGTTTCTTAGATGTAAAAGCCAGGACTCTGACCTTGATTGCTAACCCTGGAAGTTTCCAGAATGAAATTGACAGGTGGCTGGGATTTTAAAAACTCTGTTCTATCAGAAAACTCTCAATTCTGGAAAAACTGATTCTGCAGTTGCTCCAAAGGGGATTCCCTAGGTCCCTGTAACTATGCTGACAGGAAGTAACTCCCAGACAGGGACACGGTTCATGCTGCAGATACTGCTGAGGTGCAGAAGTAGTTGACCGTGAGGACTGGTACCCGAAGCACAGGTAGAGGCATTTCCAGCACAGTCTCAAGTCTTCTTGAGCTGAAAGAGTCCACATAGCTGACAACCTGACATCCATAGCAAAAAGAACATTCTTGAAAGAGAAAACACGATGTGGAAAAAGGTAATGGGAGTCTAAAACAAAGGTCACAGACCTTTTCTGAGACAGGCCAGACTGTAAAGCTTGTGGGACACGTGGTCTCTCGCAGCTCTTTAACCTCTGGGCTGGTGGTAGCGTGAACACAGCCGTAGGCAGCACCAAAGCAGAAAGGTGCAGCTGTGTTCCTGTCAAACTGTATTTACAAAAACAGGTGGCAGGATACCATTGCACATCTCTGACTAGAAGATGAGAAGATTGGGCTAGATGTTTCATTTACTTCAGGGAGAGTCAGACTATACCGTTTCTTTCTTGTCATCGATTCAGCAAATATTGGAAGGCCTTACCCCAGGCCTGTCACTGTCTTGTAGAATGTGCCCTAATGGGAGGGAGAGTAGACAGGCCAGGATCTTCTGCTGTGCCGAACGGTGCAAGTGTGGTACGGTGGGAGGTGGACCGGTTTGGGGTTCCTCTAGGGCTGGTAAGGCCCAGTCTCCCTGCATGCAGAGCAGACCAAGGGCTCTGTGAGGAGGTCCAGGTGAAGCACAGGTTGTGTTCTGACCCTTCCAGAGTAACCCGCGTGAGTCTGGCTCAGCTGTGCACAGCGCACACGGGAGGTGAGCAAGGTCTGACTGTTTTAGGAAGGGGTGGAGAGGAGATAGCCACTGTCAGAACACGAAGTGGGGGTGTGATCCTAACCTCTCTCCCCTCTCTTCTGCCAATCGGTGGGTGCTCTCCTTAGGCTAATCCCAACCAGAAGCCAGAGGGCAAGGCTGGGTGGTCCACACTGGGCAGGCCTGGGGGCAGAGTGGGGCGGATGTAGAAAGGCATCAGAGACTGTCCAGTTCCAAAGGCTGAAGAACTCCGGCAACGGGAGAGCGTGTCAGAGGGCTGGGCTTCGACCGGGGAAGGAGGGACCAGAAGGAGGGGTGTCACCAGGGACTACTGTGAGCCTGTGAATATTGAAGAGTGTGAAGGTGGGAGGTAAGGTCTCAGGATCACAGAGTCCCCTCAGTCTCGGACTGTAGAGGCAGTGGTGGCCATCAGCCCAGTTTTGCGGGTAACACTTCAGATCTAGGCCCACAAATAACACTCATGGGAATTCTTTTTCTGTTTTTCAAGTTTTGTTTTGTTTTGTTTTTTTAAGTAAACTCTACCCCCAGTCCCCAGCATGGGGCTTGAACTCACAACCCCAAGATGAAGAGTCACATGCTCTACCCACTGAGCCAGTCAGGTACCCTCCTCCCTACTCATGAGAATTCTTAACATCAGTAGCAGAGCCCAAGCTGTTTTACACATGAATGTCCAGTGATTCCTTAACCGTTTTGGCCAAGGCTGCTAAAATGGAATTGGGCATTCGGCCTAAAGCAGGCTTTCTTGTGCTCTGCCCTGTGACATTTGAGGCTGGCCATTCCGTTGTGGTAGCTGCCCTGTGAATTGTGGGATGTGTTTAGCCGCATCCCTGATCTCTACCACTAACTGCCATCCCAGCCCCCAGTTGTGAGAACCTAGAACGTCCGCAAACATGGCTTGGGAGACAGAATGGCCCTGGGTAGGAATCACTGGCTTAAGAGCGGGGTCTAGAGTCCGAGTGTACAATGGACTTGCTTCTTTCCTCTTTCTTTCCAGGGTAAGCAGCAGATAGCCCTGTTGCATCTACATACCCACATAACCAGTGTGGCCCGAGCTCCTAGCCTGGGTCACAAGTCAGGTTATTTCCTTCTTATCAAATGAAACTGGCTTATGGACCCACTCGTGAGATAAAGAGCAAGTGTCATGGATCTTTCCTGAGCCCTTTCACCAGGCCTGAGAACCTGTGCCACTCGCAGGACAGGGTGCTTGTGCCCTCTGTCGGGGTGCGCCTTAGTGATCAGGGGGCCACTTGGGGCCCTGCTCTTCATCTGCCTGCATCCCTGAGGTCCGCAGATTTTCTGTCTACCCAGCAGCTGGTCCCTCCTTCCCCGGTCGAAGCCCAGCGCTCTGACACCCTCTCCCGTTGCCAGAGTTCTTCAGCCTTTGGAACTGGACAGTCTCTGATGCCTTTCTACATCCGCCCCACTCTGCCCCCAGGCCTGCCCAGTATGGACCACCCAGCCTTGCCCTCTGGCTTCTGGTTGGGATTAGCCTAAGGAGAGCACCCACCGATTGGCAGAAGAGAGGGGAGAGAGGTTAGGATCACACCCCCACTTCGTGTTCTGACATGGCTGTCTCCTCTCCCATGGCCAGAGCTATAGCCAGGGTGACCATGTCAGTGTCCAGACCGGTACACACTGAGAAGTGGGAAGGGGTGTGAAAATGAATTAAATCACTTTTTAAATACTTGCATAAAAATTGATTTTACCGTATTGGCAGACCTTTAAAGTAGCATTATTCAGAAACTGTTTGCAAAACAATTTTTTTTTAAGAAAAAGAATACGTGGGCCCATTAAGACAACTTAATGTTATTCAGTTATTATATTCTTGACACATAATAACATATTTTAATTTTTCAGTATTTCTAATACCATGTCACTGATATTCTAAAAAACATACATTGGGGCTCACGCGTGGCTCAGTTGGTTAAGCGTCCAACTTGATTTCAGCTCAGTTCATGATCTCAGGGTTGTGAGATCGAGCCCTGCTTAACTGGGCTCCACACTCAGCTCAGCGGGGAGTCTGGTTGAGATTTTCTCTCTCCCTTTCCCTCTACCCCCACCCCCCGCTGTGTGCATGCTTTCTCTCTTTTGCTCTCTCTCTCTCAAACCAGTAAATAAATCTTAATATTTAAAAAAATAAAATTAAGACAAATTTTTTAGTATCTTAATTTCATTTTTTTTTATACACAGTGGCTTGGAATCTTCTTCAGAGCTGCATATTTTATGGTTGATGAATTTGAAACTGAAACCTTTGATTGGCTCTCCTTGTAGGCTATAACATTTTTAATTGAGGAAATATTAGTAAGCTCAGAGCAAATTCTACTAAATTCTTAAGTCCAGTGTTTTTCTATTGAGACATGTAACTATGTCACCCCAAATGTTTTTACAGGTACTGTTTGTTTGCCTCTATGAGCGTAAAGGTGATCAAATGCTATCATCAGCTAAAACTTGTCAAATAAGTTGTCTGATTTTTTTAAATGTTACATCAAATATGGATGCTGTAAATTTATGTCTGGTCCATTTCAGTCATTCCATTACAGAATATCCATTTATCCAATTAAATATCAAGGGCTTTGTTGGAAGACTTGGTGCAAATTGGGATAGTGTGGGGTCCAGTCATACCACTTCAGCTTTAAGCCACGTGCGCCATACAAGCTCATGGGGCCTCATGGCTTCGTTTGCTCTGTTGCTTTGGTGGAGAGCAGTGTCACTGTCTTCCTGTTTACAAGCGCTGTTTTCAATGACTGCAATTTTATTTTTTAAAGGTTTTATTTCTTTATTTGAAAGAGAGAGCACGCACATGTGAGAGAGAGAGCAGGAGCAGGGAGGAGGGGCGGAGGGAGAGGGAGATGCAGACTCAGCTGAGCAGGCAGCCCGATGCAGGGCTCCATCCCAGGACCCTAGATCATGATCCCAGCCGAAGGCAGACGCTTAACCGACTGAGCCACCCAGGTGCCCCTGATTCCATGATTCTGATGGGGGGAAAAATCAAACTATTATTTGAATTTGCTTCACTGTTTTTCTCCTTGAAATAACTGTTTATACAACTAACACATTGCTTCATTTTTCACATGTATCTGAAGAGATTTGGACTAAAAAGTTAGCAGAATTATGTTAAATATTTGATAAAGTCCTGGTTTATAAGTCAACATACAAATGTGTCCTACAACCTGTTGAATTGTGCTTCTGGGTCTGTCCTCTTAAAATGCCACCTTACCCAGAAGTCAGTGCTCCAACAGGTTTGTCTCTTCTGGATTCACACCATCGGTGGTACTGCTGTGGCCCTCGTGCTGATCAGTAGCTGTCAGGAGATGTTCAGGCTCTTAGGGGTTTATGACCAGCTTTCTTGAGAAACAAACTCCGTTTTAAATTATACGCTTTTGGGTTTTGTTTATGTGTGTTTTTTTTTTATTTTTTTAGAGTGCTTGTGTGCGGTGGGGAGGGGCAGAGGGAAAGTGAGAGAGAATCCCAAGTCTGACTCGGGGCCTCCAGCCCACAACCCTGAGATCATGGCTTGAGCTGAAATCAAGAGTCGGACGTTTAACTGACTGAGCCACCCAGGCATCCCTGCACTTCTATTTTTTGAACTGATTGCTGTCAAAAGTATTTGTTGCAAAATGACAAAAAGGTTATAACAGGTTTAGTGTCACACCATGAGCCGTAGCAAACCCATTCAGACTGTGCTCCCTGTGTTACTGACGCATGGTTAAGCCACTGCATGCCACTCAACCTGTAGTTGCCCAACATTCCCACCCGCCCTGCCGGTGGCGGCCCAGGGGCACCTTGTGTCCTGCGGGCCGCAGCACAGCTGCCTGGTGCACCTGGGGTCCATCAGGGGGCACTGAGTGCTCCCCCACCTGGGCTGGCATAGACACACCACTCTCGGTTCTGAGTGCACTGCCCTTTGTCACCAAGTACCCTGTGTGTACCCAATAGGGAGGAACACTCACACTGTTTCTGCAAAGAGTTGACAGAGAGGAGTGCCCATGTATTAGAGAAACTGTCCACCACACTTGAACCACACGCCCTAGAGGCTGGAGACTAAGAGATTTGCTGTTCAGCTTATTTGGTTGCAGTTAATAATAATACTTATGAAAAACATGGGGAACATTTGAAACCAGATGGGATCCTGAAACTGTGCAGACCAGGTGTATGACCATGCAGGCTGCAGTCCTCTCGGCTCCCTGCCTTTGCCTCGTGGGCAGGAGAGGGTAAGGCTGCAGAAAGGTAGGTCTGTAACATCCTCTGCTCCATTCAACTGGGGAAAGCCAGGAGAGAGCTAAGATTGAAAATGGGTTTCTTAGGTAGAACAGAAATGGTTTCAGTGTATCATAACTTCAGAATGAATTGTACTTTGGTATAACCAACATTACCAAGTAAGCACCATTGGTTTCCCTGCTTGGAGGTTTCGAGCCCTGCAAGGGAGACTGGGTGGAGGCGGAGTACTGGATCCGGCCGGGCACGTGGAACAGCGAGGCCATCTCAGTGAAGCCCCTGAGGTACAAGCGCGTGGACAGGGTAGGTGCTGGCCCTCGCTTGTCCTTGTCTTCCTGTCTTCACAGCCCAGGCTTCTCCTGGGTGCATTGGGAAGTCAAGCTGTTTCCTCACTGAGAACACTGGTTTTCTTAAGGAGGTCATGGGAGATCGCCTGGCATGCTCATACGGTGCAATTCTAGGTGCTGTAGTTTAACAGAATGTGGAAATGTTCTAACTGCTGGGACGAGGGGGTGGGTGAAGGGTTGGAGCTCGCCTGTAAAGGCTGGTGTGCTCTGGGGTTGGAGACTGGAGTTTTCACAGAGTGAGGGTGTGTGCTGGTCTGGGACAGAGACACGGGGAGTGAGCCCTGGCCACCTGACACGCTCTTACTCCACGACCTCAGCCTTGGCTCTGAGGTCCTTACATGTTCATGAAATCTTTCGGGGCTTTGCTTCTCCAAGACCAGGGTCCCCGCTCCCCCAGAGGCTGGACTTTGTCTGCAGTGGGGCCCAGGTGAGGTGGAGGCCAGCCCTCGTTGGGCTGGTTTGGAGAGGCAGGCACCCTGGTGTGGCACGCATTTACACAGTCGTCAATTACTGTGTTTGCAGGTCTGCATTTCTAGCCTCTGCGGGAGAAACGGGGTGATAGATGACAGCATCTTTTTCACCTTGGACTCTCTGAAACTTGCTGAAGGATATGTGCCTCGAAGACATGACGTGGTCAGTGCCGTGGTGGTGGAGAGCAGCCAGTCATGCTATGTCTGGAGAGCCCTATGCATAACCCCAGTGAAAAGACGGTAATGAGGAAATGGCTGTCTTCTTTGGGAAGGGAGAGGCCCAACTGAAGTGTGCTTTAAGAGTTGCTTTAATAAGCTCAAATAATAGCCTGTCCAAATCCTGAGCTGGGCAGTTAAAGGGAAAGTATCTTCTGGAAGGTTTTCAGCGGTCTTTGTGGTTGATTAAAGTTCAAGTTAACAGTTCCTTCTTAATCCTTAATCTTATACTGGCAATTTTCACATTTTGATGGGGTTTTATAGCTTTTGTTCTTCTTTCACATGTTGGTATTTTTTAGAACATGTTGGACATCGTAGGTTCTTAATTTTTTTTAAGATTTATTTATTTTGGGGGTGGGTAGAGGGAGAGGGAAAGAGAGTCCCAAGCAGATTCTACACAGAGCGGAGCCTGATGCAAGGCTCAAACTCATGACCCTGCGATCAGGACCTGAGCCAAAACCAAGAGTCAGACGTTTAACGGACTGAGCCACTCAGGCACCCCTTAGAATCATTGAATCTCTCATATCCATATTCTTCATTCTGTGCCCCCAGCAAACTCACACATATTTATAAGGCACCACGGGGCCCTCCCTGAGCTTTCAGTGTAAATGGCAACCCTGCCCTGCCTCGGCTCCCTTCCTTGGCCTGCTTTTTCTTCTTAGCATGTCCCTCCAGTGAGCTTACTGTACGTTCTCCTTAGTTATTCTCTGTATCCTCAGATTGCCTAGAATGCAGGTTCCGTGCAGGGGGTTTATATCCTGTTTCCCTCTACGCATTGAGCACTTGCCTTGGTGTCTTTCTTTGTGCGCCTGGGGCGTGGCGTGCCTGTGGGGTCTGTCAGGAGCGGCACAGTGGGGAGTACCACTGGTTTATAGACAGTGAGACTCAAGAGGACAGAACGCCTGGCTCAAGGCTGTGGAGGTGTGTGGGATGGGGAGCCGTGCCCCATCCCATCCAGCAGACACTCTCATCCTTGGCCATTCAGTGCCTAGATGCCCTGGCCCACAGGACCCTGTTTTGCTGTTAGAGAATGACTCTCTCCCTCTGTGGGGCAGTGAAGCCAGATACATTGCCCTTACCCCCTCTCACCACCCACGAAGGTCTGGCAGGAACAGGAGGTCTGGTTTTACCTCCATCTGATGGACTCAGTGGTGTGAGCATGAGACACGGCAGGAACGTGCCGTCCAGTGTCTGTGCCACGGGAGTAGTGTGGCTCCTCCCTGTGTCTGAATTGGGCTCTCGGGCATCCCACTAATTCTGTCATCTTCCTGGTAGTGAGCAGCCAGAAGTCCTGGGGCAGAAGCTGGGAGGCCCGCTTCCCACTTAGACTTCATAGTCACTTGGAGCCACATGCCCAGTTTAAGGAAACCCCTGTGCCAGGAAAACATGAGCTTCCTTGACGCTTCATTGAAGGCCAGAAATGCTTGAAATGACACTGCACTTACCTGCGCTCCTGATGGCCATGGGCACCGGAGGATGGCAGCCAGTCCTGCCCCTCACTGACCATCAGAGAGAAACTAGTTGTCATCTTAGGCTTCAGGGCCAAGTGTATTCCTTGGAATGACTTATCATTTGTCTCCAATTCTAGATCCTTATTGTGTAGTCTGTTGTGTTTTATAAGCACTTTTTAACACGCTCTGTGGGTTTTCGATTTGTTATGTCTTCGAGAGGAGTAGTGGCTCAGAGTAGGTGTGGACTAACATCTGTTGAATGGGTAGGGGCACGACCAGCGGGCTCCCTCACTGTGGGTGGTCAGTTTCCGGGGAGCCTCCTCAGGTGGCCCCTGGGCTGATGGAGGTCTGGGGCAGGGGGGCTGGTGCTCCTTGGGGAGGGCTCACTCTGATCCCAGGCACGTTGCATGAAGCTTCTCCCTTGACTGCCTCTAATAGTCATCTTCATAGGCAAGGGAAATATTTCCACCTTCATCACTGGACGCTGGCTGCGAGCCAACCCCAAATCCTGTGACTTCAGAATCCCCTCATAATGTCCTAATTAGAGTGGGGGATTAGAGGGTTAGTGGTGGATGAAGGGAATGTGCTGGGTCCCGGGGAACTCCTAGCCTGTTTGCGGTCAGTTCCCATTTCCTGAATTTATAATGGAAATGAATGTCCCACCCTTCAGCAGAAGCCCAGTTGATGCCCTGTGTGTGCCAAGCCCTGTTCTAGCCCCAGAAGTACTGCCTTGGACAAAGAAGAGCCATGTTTCTGCCCTGGGAGAGCTTATGTGCGGTCACCCCACTCAGGCTTCCTGACCCCTGAGGGGAGGCCGCAGGCGGCGGCATGGGGCCGTGGGGCTCTATCCGTGTGGGTTCCCTCCACGAGCTGGTCTGGATTTCCCAGCATTAGCCCTGTGTGTATGCTCCGCTCAGACCCACTGTCTGGGTGCCTGGCTGATGTCGGGAAAAGCACCAATTACCGCATGCAAAGCGGAGCTTCCACTCTCCTCCAGATGCAGCATCTCCTGCCATCTCCCCGTCCCTACTCACTGGGTGGCTTGAGCCAGAACCTTCCAGTCATTCCTCACTCCCTTCCTTGCTCGTATTTCTCAACCCTCCATTAGCAGATGTTGGCTGTCTACAAGAATTGGGACTCTGCTTCCATGGCCCCCTGGGTCTGGGCTGAGGGCAAAGGAGGGATTGTGAGCTGTGGGAGGCACGTGTGGACTGTGGATGAGACTTGGGGGTGACGTGGCAGGGAGGAGTGGGTGGACAGGAGGGACTTGGGGGGCAGAAGCTGGCTGAGGAGGGGGCACCGGTGTGGTTGAGAATGTCACTGAGTTTGTGGCCGGGGCCCCATTTTCTGAATGGAGCTGCAGGCTGGGCGGGGAGGGGAGCAATGCCAGATTGCTGTCCAGACGAGCCCTGTGGGTCCCCAGTGAGGAGGACGGAGCTGCCTGCTTCCCGCCAGTGTCCACAGAACGAGGGGAATCGGAGGGTCTGTGAAGGGAGGGTGCCTCCCCTCGCGCCTCCTGGCAGCCAGGGAAAAGGAGAGGATTGAACACTCCCTCCCCAGCACGTTCCCAGAATCAGGAACTCCTGCAAGATGTCGCCACTGTGTTGCTTCCTTTTTCTAGATCTTAGAGAATTTGTAATTTTCTTCTTCGAGATGTTTTGCTGTCCTTCTCTGATGAAATTCTAAGTATTGTAGGAACTCTGTATGTAGTTTTGTGGCCATATGTCCCTGGGGGATGTTGGCCCTGCGGTGGGTGCGGCGCGTCTGGAAGGAGAGTGGCCGGGAGGCGGGTGGTGGAGCTTCCGGATGCTGTTCTTTGGGTGCTGTCTGCAGGGACCCCGCTGCCTTTGAAGAGCCTGCCGATGAGTCCTGTGGAGCCCTTTTACTGAAAAACAAAGGTGATATTGAAGTCACGAGGATGACAAATTTTGGAACATTAAAAGAAGGAGGAAGTAAAAATATGGTGGTCTGGATAGAGTAAGTTTGTCACTTAAATTATGTTAATGAGTTTTAAATTGTAATTTAAGAATTTCTGGGGAAAAGAAGAATTCTGTAGAACCAACTTTATTTTGCCTGTTCATTTTTTCCTTTATGGAGATCTTTTAGAAGTTCTTCACCCTAAAACATCCTTTTTACTTCTATTCATAAAGGTATTTACAATCATTTTTCACTCATAAGATTGAATTCTGTGTTTTATGGTAGCTGATTATTTTAGCTTCAGCAATCTTGTCTGTCTTTCATGGCTTATTTTCTTTTTCCAGGAATAAAGGAGATATTCCTCAAAACTTAGTCAGCTGTAAACTAGCTGGCTGGGATAAAGCTAAACAATTCAGATTTCAAACACCAGATAAAACCCAAATGTGCCCAGTAGGGTCTCTTGTTCCTGTTTCTGAGGAGAGGAATTTTTCGGATGAGAATACTAACTCACTAGATAGCTACCAAAAACACACAACCCGTCAGGCATCGGAGAGCGGTGTGGTGAACGACAAAGAAGTCTCTTCAGGTAGATGTTTCTCCTGTTACCGTGTTAGGTCAGCCGGCCGTGAGCCCCACGGGGTCTGCGCGACAGGGCAGTGGCTGCTCCTGGGGCCTGGGCCGGCGCAGAGCGGCCAGCGCACTCCGGCTGGTGCAGCTGTTTGTGCGCTGTTTCGGTTCTGGGCTCTTGTCTGATGTTTTGGGACTGAAGAGAAGACAAAAATAGCTTGACCGATACCCAGACGTGCTTTAGATGTGCTGCTTCCTGTGAGTGGCTCCAGACTCGGGAAGGGCTGCCTGCTGTCCATGGGTGTTTTTGTCACCTACTGTCTGGCGCTTTGTGTGTGCGTGTGCGTTTCCACCAGCCTGCCACCACTGCCGGGGACCGCTTAGCTCCTGATCTAATTCTGGATTTCATTTCCGTCTCCCAGACGACTGTGCTTGTGAAGGAGAAGATGGGGACGAAGAACAGAGGAAGCCGGGAAAGCAGGTGTCAGAGCTGGAGCCCGGAGGGTTCATCCCTCCTGGTGGAAGAGCCCCAATTGTGATTGTATGTGATGCAAAGTATGTGGCTGGAGGGCTGGAGTGAGTTTACTTTGGGGTCATTTGTATATTTGGGTTTTTAGGCATCATGGGTGATTCTTCTAAGGTTGGAGGTTCTAAACGTATTCCTAACTATTCTGATGAGACAAAACCATAAGAAAAAGCACTGGTGGAGAAAATGGCTTGAGTGAGTCTACCGACCAGAGCATTGCCTCCCCAAGCCTGGCAGGCTGCCCCCCCCACTCACCCCAGCTTCCGACCCTCAGTCCTGTTGGAGTCCATCCATTCTCAGCCCCTTGGCCACCCCTCACCTTCCCTGCGGCTCCCTCAGCTGAGGCCTTCTTGCCTCTCATCTCCAGCTGGGCAGCTGGCCGGGTACACGGGGCAGAGGGCTGAGACCTCCCTTCCTGGGTGGACCACAGATAATCCCAAGCTGCGCCCCCCCGCCCCGGCATCTGGGTGGCAGGCCTCTTCCCTTCTCAGCAGCCCCCTACAGTTGCTAATTCTTAATCTTTTCTAAAAATGTGACTCTGGGGCGCCTGGGTGGCTCAGTCAATTAAGCCTCTGCCTTCGACTCAGGTCATGGTCCCAGGGTCCTGAGATCAAGCCCCACATCGGGCTCCCTGCTCAGCGGGGAGTCTGCTTCTCCCTCTGCCTGCCACTCCCCTGCCTGTGCTCTCGCTCTCTCTCAAATAAAATATCTTTTTAAAAATGGGACTCATTGGGGCACCTGGGTGGCTCAGATGATTGAGCGTCTGCCTTCGGCTCAGGTCATGATCTCCAGGTCCTGGGATCGAGCCCCGCGTCCGGCTCCAGCTCAGCAGAGAGCCTGCTTCTCCCTCTGCCTCTCCCTCTGCTTGTGCTCTCTCTCTCTCTCTCTCTCAATGAATAAATAAAATCTTAAAAATAAATAAATAAATAAAAATGTGACTGATTAAACCACCACCTGCTTCAAGCCCACAGCCATCACGGCTGGGTCAGCCATTCGCACAAACACCTCTTTAGCCAGAGCTGTGTGGTGCCACCACTTTAAATGATCTTTTAAATGATAGGCAGTAGGTGAGCACAAAGTGTGGCGCCTCCAGGAGAGCCTGCCTTAGAGAAGCAGCAGGAAATTGGGCAGAAAGCAAAGTAAAAGCAGTCTATTTTTGGTAACATTGCACAATTCTGATTGAAACTTGAGAACGCTGACGGTGTCTTTCCTATTGTTAAGTTTGAGAATCACAGAATAGTTGAGGCGGCTGATTTTATTGTGGGAAGACATTCTTATTTTAGAAAGCTCATTTTCTCCTCTGACGAGAATTATTAACAACTGAGGGTGACTGGTTTCGTAGCCGACTTTCCATACATGTACAAAGGGGAATTCTGTCAGATCCGCTTGTCTTATTTAAAACTAAATTGCTTCTTGTTTTTTCGAGGAATTCTGGCCGCTGCAAGGAGCTCCTTCTGCTCTGCTTCTCCAACTTTGTAATCGGGCGCTTCCTTGAAGTGAATATCGTAAGTCAGGAGGAGTCGCTCATAGCTGTCCGAGAACCATTTTCTTGGAAAAAGTCTAAAAGTTCCACCACATTAACATCCACAAAAACTACAGTTGTTGTGACCACACAGAAAAGGTACCGTGAGCAGAAAAGACAACGTGAATCCAAATGCGTGCTCGAGGTGTGTGAGAGATGCGTGGGCCATGTCACTGTTGAAGAGAGGCCAGCATCCTGGGATAAAGCTGGGGGCAGCTGGGCGGGCACCTCTTTCTGTCACTGTGCTTGGGAGGAGAGGTGTGTTTTCATGCGACTCCTACGGTTCTGTCTCTGAGGAGGGCCCTGCCGTGTGAGGACAGAATAGTAGGCCACGGCCCTCTGGGCCACCACTCCACCCTGGCCGCTCCTGCCATGTCTCGTGTTCCCAGCAGCCCAGACATCCTGCATCTCACACGGGTACCCAGAGGCACCACTTGGCAAGGGGTCCATAAGATGTGGCCAGTAAGCGACCACCCAGACAACGTGGTCTACGTGCTCTGTCTGCAGCTGCTAAACTGAAAAATGTCTGAAAAGCAGAATTTTTTTTAAGATTTTATTTATTTGTCAGAGAGTGAGAACAGGCAGAGGGAGAAGCAGGCTTCCCACAGAGCAGGGAGCCCAATGTGGGGCTCGATCTCAGGACCCTGGGATCGTGACCTGAGCCAAAGGCAGACGCTTAACTGACTGAGCCACCCAGGCTTCCCTGGAATTTTTTTTTTAAGTTTGGTGCCAGAAAATCTGACATATAAGGATGGGAGGATATTTCCTGACTTTACTCTGTGATGGGAAAGTTCAGCCCTCAGCTGCAGGAACTGACAGGTTTAATTTAGGTACTGCCCAGAATCCACTGGGGTGGTAGGTATTTCTCTTCTAATACTGGAAAATCCTGAATTTCAAATCACAGTTTTCCCCAGTAACAATTCAAGGTAAGGTGTTACGGATTTCGACTAATTTGCAGGCTAAAGAAGAAATCTGTTACCAGACTATTAAGTAGTTGACTTTGGAGTTAGGTCATTGTTTGAAGCCAGCACTACTACTGTGTGACCTTGGGCCAGTTTCATAGCCTTTCTGAGCCCTACACTCATTTGTAAGACGATAGTGTCCCTCACATGGTTACGAGCATTAAAAACATCTTTTCTGACAATGGAGTGATCAGTAGTGATCAGTAAGTCGTAAGAGCCACTGGTCATGGAAAGGGCATGCCCTGGAGATGGATCCGAGCATACAGGAGCCAGCAGTGACCATGGAAAGTCCTAAATGATTGGGTTTTAGTTACAGGAGCTTGTAAGACCCCTCGGTTGTCATGCAGTGGTATACCAAGCAACTTTCTAGTTAAAATTTGACTTAACTAGAAAGTGAACTAGACCAACAATCCCGTGATCAGCTGTTTGCCTATGTCACTGTGCGGGAGTAGCTCTAAAACAGGAGATCTTGGTTTTCTGTTGTCAAGTTAGTGACCCGGAGTGCCTGTCCCGGTCAGCCTGGGCCTCCTGGAGCTCCCGGCACCTGCACCTGCTTCCTGCCCTGTCTTTGCCCCCCTCCCAGAACAGCGTTGTCTGTGTTTGCTTAGCTAGTCTCTTGAGGACCTCTTTGTGCAAGGACCTTCTCGGCTGAATTTCCAACTATTCTAAGCTAGAAAACAGACATGTTTTGTTAACTCAGCATGGATTTTGAGACCATGTGGTAAGACTATTCAGGTCCTTTACCCAAATGTGTGTGTGTAGTGATGATCCTGTCACCTTTGTCGTGTTCATGTTGGTAGTTAATACTTCACTGTCGTTTCCTGAACTCCCTGCTTCCACACATACTTGATGTGTGTGCTTTGGTGGAGCCCGCGACTCAGGTGGGAGGTGTTGGGCCTTCCTGGTGCTGCTCGTGGTGGCTCTGGGGGCCTTTCTGCCACAGAACTTCTCCCTAAGCAGGCTTCCTGTCCAGAGCTGAGCTACAGGGATATCCAAGTGAGGCGGCTGGAGTAAGAGGGCCGGGGCTACGTGTCTCCCCCCTCCTGCGCTCAGTGTGAGCTGGAAGCAGGAGCTAGAATGAAGGAGGGGGGCCTGGCTTCAGTGTGTGCAGGTGCATGTAATCAGAGGTTCCCTGGACCTCCCTGGGACGCGTCGCTTCTCTTCCACTGTCTCTTCTCCCACTGTTTGCTTTCTAGTCGCTTCTTGTGCTGTATTAGACCTGCCCACAGCAGCAGGATGTTCTTCATCCTGATGGTGGCCGACTTGGGTGACTCCTCCCTACAGCCCTTTCTGGGGAAAGACAGAAGCTTGAGGGTGAAACTGAATTTCCCCAGAGAAACTCCAGGCTGAAAAGCAGGAAGGCAGGACCCAGACAGAGCAGCCTTTACCGAACGTGTTCTGCATTCCTGCGGGAGTGGTTCTGATGTTCTAGGCTCATAGCAGCAGTAAGAGTTAGCGCAGTGGGAGCTCAGGAACAGTGCTTCTCAGACTCACGGGTTCTGCGAGATTCTTGGGCGCGGCAGCCCTGCCCGCCTCTGTTGGAGGACACAAGAGGGCCCTGTGAGAGCCGGTGTGGGGGAAGGATCCCAAAGCAGCTGAAGTAAGTTTGCAAACTCCGGACTGACACCAGCAGTTCACCTTTATTTTTGGTTCTTGAAGGACCTTTAGTCTTTCCGAAGCGGGAAGGATGTCTGAGTAAAAATGGCTTGTATGAGACACGGGGTGATTAAAAATTTTGACTTATACAATTTTTTTTTTTTTTAAGGAACTCAAGACGACAACTTCCAAGTTTTCTTCCACAGTATCCAATACCAGATAGACTTAAGAAATGTGTGGAACAAAAAATTGACATTCTGACTTTTCAGCCATTACTCGCAGAGGTAGGAAATATATCTGATATGAAACATTCTTCGCCACATTTGAGTGTTTTCTGATGAAATCAGGATGAACCCTGCTTGGGCTCAGACCTCGGACTGGTTTTTATTTACCACAGGTAGCTGGGAATATCAGGTTAATGAGAGAGAGGGACCCTTGCTGTTGACACTGCGTGTGGGGAACCCCACTGCCCCCCGCCCAGCCTGTCTGTGCTAGGCCAGCGGCCTGCCTCTGAACGGCTTTCTGTCTGGGATAAAACTCTGAGCCACTGAGAAGACAGGACCTGGGGTCTTTAGTTCTCTTTAATTAAGTTTAGATAGGTAGCCACATGTGGAGAGTGGTGTTTGGGCAGCACAGGTGTGGAGCGTCACAGTCTAAGGGATGCTGTAACGTGCCCAAGGGACCAGACCCCCACCGTGGCACCGTCCAGTTCTCTTCTCTTGGACTTTTTGCTAATGTCATCAATTTGGCTTCTACATATGTTTTGAACTCCATACTGCATTTTACCGTTTTTGCTTCACATTTATGTAATCAGTTACCTCTTAAAGGCATTTTAAAAGCTAAGTCTTTTTTGACACCACATAGTTAGCGCCCCCCAGACTCCCGTGGGGCCCTTGTGCTGAGCAGCGGGGGCCTCTGTGGTGCTTGGGTGCCAGCGATCAGTTCTTTCAGCTCCTCTATGTCTGGGAAGTATTTTGCCTCCGTTTTTGAAGGACATTTTCGCTGGGTCTTGAATTCTAGGCTGGAATTTTAAAGCTACTGCCCCGCCATCTTCCGGCTTGCCGTGTTTTCAGTGAAACACTTGCTTTCCTTTAGCTTTTGTTCTGCATATAATGTGTATTTTTTTCTAGCAGCTTCTAAGTTTTTTTCTTTATTACTATTTCTTAAAAAATGTAATTTACAATTTCCCTTAGTATAGTTTTCTTCTGATTTCTTGGCTTGGGGTTCTTTGAGCTTCATGGATATGTGGGTTTACAGTTTTCCTCAAATGTGGGTAATTTCTGGCCATTCTGTCTTCAGAGGCGCTCTCTGCCGAGCCCCTTTCTCAGATTCCCGTTGCTCATGCATTGGCTGCTTGGAGCCGCCGCATAGCTCGCTGCCGCTCTGCTCACTTTTTTGGGGTTTTGGAAGGCTCCTGTGGCCAGTCCTCAAGCTCACTAGTGTTTTCTTTGGCAACGTGCGGCCCCGTCCCATGTGTTTTAATGGCACACTTGGTAGCTGTCATCCACCAGTTCAGTGCGGTCTCTGCTTCACATGCTCAGTCTTTTCCTGCTCTTTGAATAACAGCTGTTACAATGTGCTCGTCTGCACATTCTGCCACGTGTCAGTTCTGGTTCTGTTGAGGGGTTTTCCTCCCCATTATGAGTTGTCGTTTCTGTTTCTGAGCTTCATAATCTTTGTCTGGGTGCCATACATTCTGGATTTTACCTTGTTGGCTGTTGGGATATTTTTCTGTTCCTGAAAATATTCTGAGGTTTATCCTGGAATGCAATTAAGTTACTTTGAAACAGTCAGATACTTTCAAGCCTGGCTTTAAGGCTTTGTTAGGTTGGGACCAGAATGGCATTTGATTTAAGGCTAATACTCTTCTGAATACTCCATCCAATGTCTCATCTATTATAGGTCTCTCCATTTGGGCTGGTGGGACTCACACTGTTCTCGGCCGTGTGGGAGCTCTAGGAATTATTCCCTCTAATCCAGTGGTTCCCGACAGGTGACAGTTGCCCTCCCAGGAGACATTTTTGGTTGTCATGGCTGGGGGTGCTAGTATCAACAAATAGGTAGAGGCCAGGAATGCCGCTATAAATACTCTACAATGCACAGGACAGCCCCCGCCCCAGAGAAGAGTGCAGCCCAAGTACTGGTTGTGCCAGAGCTGAGGAACTGGCTCTTATACCATCAGGTGGGCGTCCCAGCAAGAAACATGGCTTCTTACACTCATGCACTGACCAAGGCTCAGCTGAAGGTTCGGGGGGGACCCTCTGAAGCTCTGCAGACCTCTCTCTCTGCTGCTCTCACTTCCTGGCACTCTGCCCCCTTGGCCTCCTCGGACCCCAGCTCCATCTCCTCAAGAGACCACATGGCTGCTGGGCTCTCTGCCTAGGTGGTAGCTGGGGCAGTTGCGGGCTCACTGACATAGCCTCCCCAACCTCAGGGCTGCTGTCCTGCGCTGCTTGCGGGTCAGTATTCAAAAACCAGTCTCTCCCTGTTGGCTGAGTTTCAGCAGCCCGGACTTAGCCCCTCCAGCTAAGCTGCAGCTGCTTTCCTGGACCACGGGGGTGTTGGACGTGTGACTCTGCTATCACTCACTCACTGGGTTTTTGTTTTTTTTTTTTTTTTTAGCTTTTGAACATGTCGAACTACAAGGAAAAGTTTGCGACTTTGCTCTGGCTTGAGGAGATTCATGCAGAAATAGAACTGAAAGAGTATAACATGAGTGGGGTCACCTTGAAAAGAAATGGTGACCTGCTGGTTCTGGAGGTCCCAGGATTGGCTGAAAGTAGGCCTTCTCTGTATGCAGGTGGGTTTGTTACGTGTCACATTTTACTAGAGGGTCCAGCAGATGTTGAACCCCCGTCAGGGGAAGAATGTTTCCATTGGCAACACTGCAGTCACATCATCTCATTTCCTTTGTTTTGGGTTAGAATTTTCTGTAAAACTTGGTCAGCACTTTGAGGGCATCCAGCACCTCACTCTGGTTGTACTGGTGCTGGTTTTAAGCAGCTTGTCCCAGGGATGTTTTTTTCACTTTTTCAAAGTGTTTGATTTTAGAGTACAATGGCAAAATTGGGGGATTTTGTAGTTTTACATGTGGTTCTATATTTTTTAACTAGGTGATAAGCTGATTTTAAGAACTCAGGAGTACAGTGGACATGTCATCGAGTACATCGGCTATGTGATTGAGGTGAGAGGTGCTCCGGATCCGCTAGTGCGGGACCAGCCCTTCCAGCCAGCCAGCTTCCTGCCGGGGCTGGGGCGGGGATGCTTCTTCAGCCTTTGACAGGATTTCAGAAAATTCAGGATGAAGTGAATATTTAAATAAATTTGATGTATAAGGAGAATTTCATAACAAAAAATCCCTATAATTTTCAATCATGAGAGCCATATTTACCTTTCATCACGTGTAAGTCATGATGTTTGTGTTTAGTCCAATTTGGGCGTTCTGAACATACTGCAGAAGACAGAGCCTCCGAAGGAAAAATACACTTAAAAGTTTGCAGTTCTAAATGCTTTTGTGGAGAAGTTTTGCTGACTTCTCTCACTCCCTCCCGGTGCACCACATGCTTCTGATTCTTCGGCCGGTCTCTCCTGCTCCCACCCTGCGTGGAGCACCGCCATGTCTGGGTGAAGGGCCTGATGCCGAAAGCTACTGAGGAAATGCCGAAGCCCTGCCCTGGGTTGGGGGGGCGATTGTAGGAACTCGAAGAGTCTGGGAAGGGTTCAAAGGAGGGGCGACCTCTCGCCTCTGCGGCCGTGTTTGCTGCGTTCTGCACTGAAATACTGGGCACCAGCCCTTGCCAGTGTGGCTGGCCATGAAACCAGTGCTAGGATGACCGGGGAGGGGCCGACCTTGGGGCCCCAGTGGCTGTGCCCCCGCACTCTGCCCAGTGATATGGCAGCCGCTTAGCCTGAGCTGGAGGGCCCACCAGCTCTGCCAGCTTTGACACACTTGAGCTGTTGACCAAGACGGCAAGTGACTATCTTAGCTTCCAAAGGGTAGATCCAGTTGTGCCCTCGGGGAAGATGCCCTGGGGACGAACACCCCAGAAGCAGTGGTGCCAGAGATGCCAGGTGTGGGGTCTCCTTAGTTCCTGAACGCTGATTGAGGGGTGGCCAGCATCATACGCCAACAAATCCAGTTTTAGGGTATGTGCTGCCGAAGCGAACACCATAGGCTGACAAATCCAGACTGAAGCTACAAGCACCCCATCCTGGGAGGTGTTGAGCACCCTCCTGATCCTTTGGTGGGATATGCCATAAAGTCAGCTGCTTCTGAGCGGTGGAATTCATGGTTGACTTAGTAAATTCTAGACGTCTCTGCCCATTGCTTTCCTCGAGTCTCTGTAGTTTAGTTGTTGGCCCGTGCAGCGGTGTGGGAGACCATGATGGTACAGAAGGCCCTCAGGAGAGCCCCACAGATGGTGCGGTGGGCAGAAGACACACATCCAGGATGAGCACTTAGTCCGTTGATGTCAAATTGGTGTTTCCACGACAGGTGGGCAGGTGGCCCAGTGCTGTCAACCTGGCACACGGTGCAGGGGGCGTCCCAGCAGGGCCGCTGCTGTACTCATGCACGTCTGGGGGCTGTGGGACAGAAGGCTCCCCACCTCTGCAGAGGGGCCTCTTGTCGCCAGGAGCCCATGCCTGGGAACAGACATCGTCACTTCCTGTCATCCCACTCCGTTATCTCAGCATGGTTTTCATCTCCACAAGCTGTGCCTGATTAATTAAAGCTGCCCTGTTGTTTTTTATATTGTCCTGCTTATCTTTTTCTTTCTGGGTTTTTTTTAAATTTCACACGTAGTTTTTCAAGTTTCTGGAAATGACAGTGGCAGTATGTGGTGTCCTTGGGGCCCAACTGTTGACAGCTGTGCTGACCCGCACTCTTGGTGATTTGCTTCCTTGTGGTCTTTAACTACAGGTTCATTTTTGCTCGTCTTGGTCCCTGGGAAACCTGGGGACCTGTGCTGGGCTTGCTCTCCTTTTGAGGGGATTGTGGCAGCTTCTGCTACAAGGAGGGCCCCGCTCACAGGGCAGCCCCAGTGTCCGTGTTCCCACCAGCCGGCTCTGGTCACCTGGCCCTTGGGAAGCCCATGCCACCTGGCACCGCTCTAGCTGTGGCTGGAGGGTCCCTGCTCTGCTGGAAGGGGAGTCCTTGGAATGACCTCTTCGTGGGGGTGCTGTTGCGGCCGGCACCCCTCGCTGTGTCATTGTTTGTGGGCTGGTCTCCTTCCGAGGCTATGGCCTGTTTCCACAAGCCCGGATCTCTGGAGCGTGGACAGGGAGGAGCTTGGGGTGAGCTGGTGTGGGCGCCTCCAGGGGCCAAGTCCTCCTGTGTGGGTGATGTGACAACACCGTGATTTAATCCTCCTGATCAGTTTGGCAAGGATTTAAAATAGCAAATTTTAGCTCCAGTCTGTAAAGTGTTTCATGACGTGTTGCTAGATGAAGATTGTCCCAACAAATCAAATGTGAAGTATGGGAATTAAATTGTTATGTTTCCTTTTTAGATTCATGAAGAAGATGTAACTCTTAAACTTAACCCAGAATTTGAGCAAGCATATAACTTTGAACCTATGGATGTGGAATTCACATATAACAGGTAATGCTCTCGGTGATTCTTCCTACAATGTGTCTTCATTCCTGGTGGGTAGCAGGCTTCCCTTCTGTCTGTCCCTGCACATCTCGATGCGCTGGTGTAAGAAATGCAGTGTGGGAGTGTCCCTGTTCCTGCTTCACTCCCAGACAGGTTTTAAGATAACAAAGTCACAAACATTTGCTGTTCATTCTTTAATGGACCTTAAATACACAGAGAAGTTGTCATTTATCACATTATGAGTGTGGGGCGGTGACCCTGCCAACATACCATTCCCTCCCTGTCATCCACTACGCCCCCCAACCATTAACTGGGATTTTGTATTTGTCTCTCCCTTGCTTTAAAAAAAAAAAAAAAAAAGCAGTTGTGTGTCTTTGTACACACACAGAAAAATGTACTTTTTGGTTTTGTTTTGAGCTGTCAGTCTCTGGTTTCCAGGGGTTTTCACTGATCCGTTCCTAAGATTCTCCATGTTGTGTGTCACTGTTCAGTGTCTTCACCACTGCCCATGCCCCAGGGTGAGTCCGCCACGCTCCCTGTTCTGTGGATGGACATTCACCCGCCTTTACCCTGAAGGCACTACTATGAGCTCTTTCTCCTTCCTTGTGCACAAATGCTTGTGTTCTCTGGGCTGCACACTCGAGAGGGACTGTGGCTCTACCCATGGTGGCATCAGAGACCCCCAATACCAGCGTCTGTAACAATCTGTTAATCCACACCATCCCAGAACCAGGTTTTGTTGAACTTCTAAATTCGTGCCGACTTGGTAGATGGTGGTCTACCTCCTTATGGTCTGGACGTGCATTTCTCTGACTGCATATAAGGTTGAGAATTTCCATGTTTATTGGCCGTAAAATGTCGTCATCTATGAAATACTGGCTCATGTCTTTTTCTGAATAATTTGGGTTTTGTTATTTGTAGGAGTCTTCTCTGTGTTCTTTGTGCTGGACTGTTCTTGGATAGGCAGGCTACAGATAACTTCTGTAACTTCTCTAGGTCTGTTGCTTGTTTTGTTCACTTTGTAGAGTGTCTTTTAGGAATCAGAAGGTGCTAATTTTCAGATTGATCATGGATGTTTAATTTTGTTTAAGAAATGTTTGGGTGTTGGGGCTGCCCCCAGATCAAAGTGTGTTGAGTGTGAATGGGCTGTGGGTCAGTGAGGAGAGGCTGTTTGGCCGTGGAAGCTGAGGAGGCAGGATGGAGAACGAGGTGAGGTCTAGGAAGGGGCCGTTTTTGCTGTTGGAAATGAGAGAAACTGGCTCCGCGGAGCCCCTGCAACGGCGGGTGACTGGGGCAAGAAAATGTGTGCGGGTGGAGGTGGGTCTGGCCAGGCGGGGCTGGAGTCCTGGGCAGAGGGTCAGCATCCTCCCTCCAGGTGGTCAGATGAAAGGGTGAGAGCTGATCTGTGTTGGACATTTCTGACCATGGGTTACTCTGGAACGTGGCATTTCTGACCATGGGTTACTCTGGAACATGTGGCATTTCTGACCATGGGTTACTCTGGAACATGTGGCATTTCTGACCATGGGTTACTCTGGAACGTGTGGCATTTCTGACCATGGGTTACTCTGGAACGTGTGGCGTTTCTGACCATGGGTTACTCTGGAACGTGTGGCGTTTCTGACCATGGGTTGCTCTGGAACATGGGGCGTTTCTGACCATGGGTTACTCTGGAACGTGTGGCGTTTCTGACCATGGGTTACTCTGGAACGTGTGGCGTTTCTGACCATGGATTGCTCTGGAACATGGGGCGTTTCTGACCATGGGTTACTCTGGAACGTGTGACGTTTCTGACCATGGGTTACTCTGGAACGTGTGGCGTTTCTGACCATGGGTTACTCTGGAACGTGTGGCGTTTCTGACCATGGGTTACTCTGGAACGTGGGGCGTTTCTGACCATGGGTTACTCTGGAACGTGGGGCGTTTCTGACCATGGGTTACTCTGGAACGTGTGACGTTTCTGACCATGGGTTACTCTGGAACGTGGGGCGTTTCTGACCATGGGTTACTCTGGAACGTGGGGCGTTTCTGACCATGGGTTACTCTGGAACGTGGGGCGTTTCTGACCATGGGTTACTCTGGAACGTGGGGCGTTTCTGACCATGGGTTACTCTGGAACGTGTGACAAGCCCAGTCGAAGAGGAGGAGGACTCTGGAGGAGGGGAGGACAGAGGAAGCATGGGATGAGGGTGATGCCAAAGTGGACCTACCAGAGGAAGCAGGACACAGCTGACACAGGCGTGACAGGCCATGGGGTTGAGCCAGAGAGAAAGTGCCCAGGAAAAGCCAAAGGGTGCCAGCCGCGGGGGGCTGTTGGAAAGGCAGGGTGATGAGGTGGAGAGAGGACAGGAGGACGCTGGGCTCAGTGACCTCAGACACCAGACCCGGGGCTTGAGCAGGCATGCCTGCGGCCAGGTGGAAGGCCGGAGACATGAGGGGCCAGGGTGTGGGGGCCACGGGCTGCCACATTTGACACTCAGAAGCCCTCCTTGCCCCACGTTAAGTTTTTAGATTGTTTACATTAAGTTAGAAAAACCAGGAGATTTCCCATTTAAAAAAAACTCTGTATTCCCCACTTGTTTTGAACCATTGGAAGATGGGACAGGCCCGCAGTGCCGAGGCTGGATGGCGCGGACGGAGGGCAGAGAAGCTGCACTTCGTGTTACCTGCTGACTCCCTGTAGGTGTTTCCCCTTTTTCTAAAAAACGGGTCTAGTGGGACAGAATGTAGGCTAACTATACCTTATTAAAGTACACAGTCTGAGGACTTTGAAACCAACTCCACAGTCAAGAGAAGGACAGTATCTGCCCCCGCAGACGCTTCCGCCCTCCCCACCCCCACCCCAGGCCCAAGCAGTGCTTTCTGCTGCTATAGGTTAGTCTGCATTTTGTAAAATCTTACCTAAGTGGAAATATACAAGACTTACTGTTTTTTGCCTGGCATCTCTCTTTGACTTAGCATAATTATTTTGAGATTCAACCTCACTGTTGCATGATTTCATTGCCTTTTTTATTGAATTATAGTTGACACACAGTATTATGTTAATTTCAGTTGTATAACAGTGATTCCCATTTTCTTCCTTTTTATGGCTGAGTAGTATTTCGTTATCAGAATCTACTACAGTTCATCTGTCCAGTCACCTGTGGGTAGACACTGGGTTTTTTTTTTCCATATTTTTACCATTACAGAGAGAACTGCTGTGAAATCTGTGTACAAGTCTTTGTATGGACACATGTTCATTTCTCTTGAGTAAACGCTGGACAGTGTGATGGCTCGGTCCTGTGGTGAGGGGGTGTATAACTTTAAGAAAGTGCCAGGATCTTTCCCAAAGTGGTTGTACTCTTTGCATTTCCAGCAGCTTGGATGTGGGTCCCGTTGCTCCACAGGCTCACAGCCCTGCTCTGGTCAGTCTTCTTAATTTTAATCTTTGGAATAGTCGTGAGGTGGTGTCTCACTGTGGTTTTGGTCTGCATTCCCTAATGAGTAGTCATGCTGAACACCTTTTCATGTGCTTATTTCCCATGCATACATATTCTTTGTTGATGATGAGTCTTGAAATCAGGTGGTGTAAGGCCTCCACTCTGTCCATTGTTTGCAGAATTGGTGTGGCTCTTCTGGGTCTTTGGTGTTCCCGTATGGATTTCAGCTTGTTGGTTTCTACGAAAAACCCATAGAGATTTTGATGGGGACTACACTGAATTTTTAGGTCCATTTAACAAGAATTGAGACCTTAATATTGAGTCTCCCAACCCTTGAAAATGGTACCTCTGTCCATCTAGTTAGGTCTGTTTTTCGTTTCTTTTAGCAGTGTCTGTAGAGTGTGGTGCATATCTTCTGTCAGATTGCTGTGACTCTTAAAAAAATGTAATGCTGTTGTAGACAGTAATCTTAAATTTCTAGTTGCTTCTAGCTAATGTTTTATGAATGCCATTTATTTTCACATATTAATCTAGTATCCTGAGAGCTCGTTAAACACACTCCACGGTTCTAGTAGCTTTTTACAGGTTACACAGGATTTTCTGCACATACGATCTTTATGTTCAAATAAAGAGCTGGTACTGCTTCCTTTCTTGTCTGGATGCATTTTGTTTGTTTTCCTTGCCTGACTGCTCTGGCCAGAGTAGCATTTCACAGAAACAGCCTTGTTTCCAACCTGAGGGTTAGTGTTCATTCAGTCTTGAACTGTTAAGCACAGTGTGAGCTGTATGTAGGTGGTTTGTATCTGGCCCCCTCCTGGTTGAGGAGATGGCCTCCACGTATGCTGCCAGTGTTCAGTCATGACTGGGTGTGGGATTTGGTCAGATGGCTTTTTCTGTATCAAGGTGACCACGTGGTTTTCCTTTTTTAGTCTATTAAGATAGTTATACTGATTGGTTTTCTAATGTAAAATTGATGTGGTTTGAAGTGGTGGGGTTCAAAGCCAATGACGATCAAGAAAGAATTCTTGAGACGTCTTTGGTGCAAAAAGGGGGTTTTTATTTAAAAGCACGAGAACAGGACCCCTGGGCAGAAAGGGCTGCTGCCCTGGGATTATGAGGAGCAGCTGATCATATACTATGGAGTTGGGGGAGGTAAAGACATAGGAAGTTTCCAAAAGGACTTTCATCTGCTAAAGAAGACTCCCAGGATCCTGGAGGCCAGGCTGTTGTCAAGCTCAGGTGGTTTTTCCCTCTCAGGGCATCAACATGAAGACAGTTGGGAGTTCTGGAGGCACATTACACTCTGCCCACCTCAAGTATTTGTCAACGGGCTGCAGGTTCTAAGGACACTTCATTTTATCTACATTTCCTTCTGCCTTGTTCCCCACGTCAAAATCAACTTTGCATCCTTGGAATAAGCCCCACTTGGCCATAATGTAATTTCTTTTTATATATTGTTAGATCTGATTTGCTACAATTTTATTAATTTTTGCATCTGTGTTCATGAGGTGTATTGATCTATAGTTTCTTGAAATTATCTTTTGTCTGCTTTTGGTATCGGGGTGATGACCTCACAATAAATTAAAAAACATCACCTCCTCCTCTATTTTCTGGGATAATTTACTACAAGTTTGATTTCTTTAGTAAATCAGTAGCATTTAGGTTATCCATTTTGTGTGCAGTGAGCTTCAGTAGTGTGTATCTTTTAAGGAATTTGTGCATTTCATCCAGGTTATCTTATCTGTTTGCATGGAATTACCGTATTATTTCCTTAGTAGTAATGTTCGATGGGTCTGCACTGATGTCACCCTCTCAACTCCCGACGGTGGGAATGTGCACCTTCTCTTCCTCATCAGTCTGGTGAGAGGGTTATCATCTCAGCCTTATGAGGGAATCAACTTTGGACTTCATATTTTTTAGTGTCTCTGTTTTTTATTTCACTTATTTCTGCTCTGGTCTCTGTGATTTCCTCTCTTATGCTTACTTTGGGTTCCATTTGCTCCTCTTTATCTAGTTTCTAGTGGTGGAAGTTGAGATCATTGATTTGAGACCTTTCTTCCTTTGTGATTTTGGTGTTTGGTGCTGGGTGCGTGCTGTCTGGTTCCCAGGTGTTTGCTGTTAGAAATAGTGAAGCAGTAAATATTCTTACTTCTCTCTACAGTGGTAGGAAAGTGTAGGGAGAATTGGCATCTTTGCTGCTTGGAATCTCCCTTTCAACAATAGTTTGTACTTAGGAGAGTTTTCTTCATTCTTTTCCTTCAAGTCTTTGTCCTCCTTTAGAATTCTTGCCTAGTGTTTGCTCCTCTCCATGTGTTTTATTTTTTCCCTCATGGTTTTCCATCTCTGTGATTTGTTTCGTATGTTAGTGCAAATACCTCTGGAATTTTACCATTTAGTATCTTGCTGTTCTTTAGGTTAATCACATTAGAAAATTATTCATCAACTTCTGTTTTAAGCTATTAGACTCATTGCCTTTTTGGCCATTTCTTGAGATTATTATCATCTTCAGCCTGTTTGTAAGATGAAGTGTTTCCATTGGATAACTTCAGATCAAACCTTTTTTGTATGTCTAGAATGAAAAACATAATGTTACTTTTATTTTGGTGAATTCCTTCTTTAATGTGCTTCTGGGATTTGTTAAGTACTATTCTATTCCTGTTTTTCATGCTACTGGGAAGTAAGGCAGTGATCTTCAGGCTGACAGGGTTATCTTGTTAGCTTGGCCCATGTCCCAATCTTTGTTGTGCCTTTTAAGAGATTTCTTTTTAAGATTTATTTCTTTTAGAGGAGAGAGCAGTGGGGAGGGGAAGAGGGAGAAGGAGACTCTCAAGCAGACTCCACGCCCAGTGTGGAGCCTGACGTGGGGCTGGATCTCACAACCCTTGAGATCATGGCCTGAGCCAAAATTAAGAGTTAAATGCTTAACCGACTGTGCCACCCAGGCATCCCTGTGCCTTTTAAAAGATTTTGAAATCTTTCTTCCTTCCTCTCTGGAAGAGGTGAGATGGCCCCGGATCACCCAGGCGCAGAAGTTGGAAAGCCTCCCAGTGGAAGGGGAACAAGGTGTTCAGTCGTTCCTCAGCTTCTTCATCTTTAAGTGATCTGCTTTAAGTGCCGTTCTGGTTGTTACTCATTTTGGATGGATTTATTGTTTCCCAGGCAACTATTTGCCAAAGGTTACATTGAAGGAACAGAGTGGGGCTGCCAGGAGCCTTCGTGCCTGGGACCCTAAAGGGAGGGTCTCTGAAGGTTGGGCTTGTGCACTCAGTTTTTCCAGCTTCACATGCCCCCCCCCCAATTCCATACCATGC